>NC_067403.1:243095608-243404690 GCF_016432865.1 Antechinus flavipes
TTAGCACACCTGAATATAAAGGATTGGATTCAAATTTTCTAGACACATAACTAAAGAATTAATTCTTTTTTCTCATGGAATTATTACAGTTTTCCCCGTTCTAAACATTGATTCTACTTCTGGCATTTTCTTCTTATTGCCTTTCAATTGAATTGAGTCTAGTTTCCACTGTTTTTTGTAATCAGGTTTTTGTTTGAAAAAGTCAAATTCCAGCAACCTTCTTGTAGCATTGTCAAAAAAGAAAGAATGGTAGTTATGAAATCTTAAATATTACTTCCTGTTACATCATGACAGCCATGAAATGAATGTCAATTTCTGCAAATCTTTGATGCACATCACGGAGGCTTTGCAGCATAGGTAAGTATTTCTCCTTGCATAAGATTGATCGAATTGAATGCAACAATGATCAGAACACCTGAATTCGAAGGATTTGATTCAAATTTTCTAGACACATAACTAAAGAATTAATTCTTTTTTCTCATGGAATTATTACAGTTTTCCCCGTTCTAAACATTGATTCTACTTCTGGCATTTCCTTCTTATTGCCTTTCAATTGAATTTAGTCTAGTTTCAAATGTTTTTTGTGATCAGATTATTGTTTGGAAACTTCAAATGCCAGCAAATTTCTTGTTGGATTTTCCAAAAAGAAAGAATGGTAGTTATTACATTTTATGCATTACTTCCTCTTATTTCATGAGGGCCATGGAATGAATGTCAATTTATGCAAAACTTTGTTGTAAATCACTGAGGTTTTGGAGCATAGGTAAGCATTCCTCTCTGCATAAGATTGATCGATTGAAGGCATCAATGATTAGCACACCTGAATTCAAAGCTGTTGATGCAAATTTTCTAGACACCTATCTAAAGCATTAATGTTTATTCTCGTTTTTATTTTCTTGCATCTATCTTTGTCTATGCTATCCTTTGATTTAACTTGGTAGACACCAGTAACTACTTGGCTCTTTTCCCACTATTTATTGTCCTGTGAACTACCTGAGATGTTTATATTGATTCTATCTTATTTCAATTTATTTTACCTACTGGCACACAGTTTTATATTTATATTTAAGTGTAAGTCAAGGGGTTTTTCTTTAAAAGCACTCTTTTCCCATGGAATTATTGCAGTTTTCTCTTTTTTAAGCATTGATTCTACTTCTTGCATTTTTCCTCTCTTATTGCCATTCAATTGATTTTAGTCTAGTATTCAGTGTTTCTTATGATCCGGTTTTTGTTTGGAAAATTCAAATGCAAGCAAGCTTCTTGTAGCATTGTCAAAAAAGAAAGAACGGTAGTTATTAAATCTTAAATAATACTTCCTGTTACATCATGACAGCCATGAAATGGATGTCAATTTCTGCAAAAGTTTGATGCACATCACGGAGGCTTTGCAGCATAGGTAAGTATTTCTCCTTGCATAAGATTGATCGAATTGAATGCAACAATGATCAGAACACCTGAATTCGAAGGATTTGATTCAAATTTTCTAGACACATAACTAAAGAATTAATTCTTTTTTCTCATGGAATTATTACAGTTTTCCCCGTTCTAAACATTGATTCTACTTCTGGCATTTCCTTCTTATTGCCTTTCAATTGAATTTAGTCTAGTTTCAAATGTTTTTTGTGATCAGATTATTGTTTGGAAACTTCAAATGCCAGCAAATTTCTTGTTGGATTTTCCAAAAAGAAAGAATGGTAGTTATTACATTTTATGCATTACTTCCTCTTATTTCATGAGGGCCATGGAATGAATGTCAATTTATGCAAAACTTTGTTGTAAATCACTGAGGTTTTGGAGCATAGGTAAGCATTCCTCTCTGCATAAGATTGATCGATTGAAGGCATCAATGATTAGCACACCTGAATTCAAAGCTGTTGATGCAAATTTTCTAGACACCTATCTAAAGCATTAATGTTTATTCTCGTTTTTATTTTCTTGCATCTATCTTTGTCTATGCTATCCTTTGATTTAACTTGGTAGACACCAGTAACTACTTGGCTCTTTTCCCACTATTTATTGTCCTGTGAACTACCTGAGATGTTTATATTGATTCTATCTTATTTCAATTTATTTTACCTACTGGCACACAGTTTTATATTTATATTTAAGTGTAAGTCAAGGGGTTTTTCTTTAAAAGCACTCTTTTCCCATGGAATTATTGCAGTTTTCTCTTTTTTAAGCATTGATTCTACTTCTTGCATTTTTCCTCTCTTATTGCCATTCAATTGATTTTAGTCTAGTATTCAGTGTTTCTTATGATCCGGTTTTTGTTTGGAAAATTCAAATGCAAGCAAGCTTCTTGTAGCATTGTCAAAAAAGAAAGAATGGTAGTTATTACATTTTATGCATTACTTCCTCTTATTTCATGAGGGCCATGGAATGAATGTCAATTTCTGCAAATCTTTGATGCACATCACGGAGGTTTTGCAGCATTTTTAAGTATTTTTTTGCACAAGATTGATCGAATTGAATGCAACAATGATTAGCACACCTGAATTCAAAGCTGTTGATGCAAATTTTCTAGACACATATCAAAAGAATTACTTCTTTTCTCATGGATTTATTACAGTTTTCCCCGTTCTAAACATTGATTCTACTTCTGGCATTTCCTTCTTATTGCCTTTCAATTGAATTGAGTCTAGTTTCCACTGTTTTTTGTAATCAGGTTTTTGTTTGGAAAATTCAAATGCAAGCAAGCTTCTTGTAGCATTGTCAAAAAAGAAAGAATGGTAGTTATTACATTTTATGCATTACTTCCTCTTATTTCATGAGGGCCATGGAATGAATGTCAATTTCTGCAAAAGTTTGATGCACATCACGGAGGTTTTGCAGCATTTTTAAGTATTTTTTTGCATAAGATTGATCGATTGAAGGCATCAATGATTAGCACACCTGAATATAAAGGATTGGATTCAAATTTTCTAGACACATATCAAAAGAATTACTTCTTTTCTCATGGATTTATTACAGTTTTCCCCGTTCTAAACATTGATTCTACTTCTGGCATTTTCTTCTTATTGCCTTTCAATTGAATTGAGTCTAGTTTCCACTGTTTTTTGTAATCAGGTTTTTGTTTGAAAAATTCAAATTCCAGCAACCTTCTTGTAGCATTGTGAAAAAAGAAAGAACGGTAGTTATTAAATCTTAAATAATACTTCCTGTTACATCATGACAGCCATGAAATGAATGTCAATTTCTGCAAATCTTTGATGCACATCACGGAGGTTTTGCAGCATTTTTAAGTATTTTTTTTTTGCATAAGATTGATCGAATTGAAGGCAACAATGATCAGAACACCTGAATTCGAAGGATTTGATTCAAATTTTCTAGACACATAACTAAAGAATTAATTCTTTTTTCTCATGGAATTATTACAGTTTTCCCCGTTCTAAACATTGATTCTACTTCTTGCATTTTTCCTCTCTTATTGCCATTCAATTGATTTTAGTCTAGTATTCAGTGTTTCTTATGATCCGGTTTTTGTTTGGAAAATTCAAATGCAAGCAAGCTTCTTGTAGCATTGTCAAAAAAGAAAGAATGGTAGTTATTAAATCTTAAATATTACTTCCTGTTACATCATGACAGCCATGAAATGAATGTCAATTTCTGCAAATCTTTGATGCACATCACGGAGGCTTTGCAGCATAGGTAAGTATTTCTCCTTGCATAAGATTGATCGAATTGAATGCAACAATGATCAGAACACCTGAATTCGAAGGATTTGATTCAAATTTTCTAGACACATATCAAAAGAATTACTTCTTTTCTCATGGATTTATTACAGTTTTCCCCGTTCTAAACATTGATTCTACTTCTTGCAGTTTTCCTCTCTTATTGCCATTCAATTGATTTTAGTCTAGTATTCAGTGTTTCTTATGATCCGGTTTTTGTTTGGAAAATTCAAATGCAAGCAAGCTTCTTGTAGGATTGTCAAAAAAGAAAGAATGGTATTTATTAAATCTTAAATATTACTTCCTGTTACATCATGAGAGCCATGACATGAATGTCAATTTCTGCAAAAGTTTGATGCACATCACGGAGGTTTTGCAGCATTTTTAAGTATTTTTTTTGCATAAGATTGATCGAATTGAAGGCAACAATGATTAGCACACCTGAATTCAGAGGATTTGATTCAAATTTTCTAGACACATATCAAAAGAATTACTTCTTTTCTCATGGATTTATTACAGTTTTCCCCGTTCTAAACATTGATTCTACTTCTGGCATTTTCTTCTTATTGCCTTTCAATTGAATTGAGTCTAGTTTCCACTGTTTTTTGTAATCAGGTTTTTGTTTGAAAAATTCAAATTCCAGCAACCTTCTTGTAGCATTGTCAAAAAAGAAAGAATGGTCGTTATTAAACCTTTAATATTACCTCCTGTTACATCATGACAGCCATGAAATGGATGTCAATTTCTGCAAAAGTTTGATGCACATCACGGAGGTTTTGCAGCATTTTTAAGTATTTTTTTTGCACAAGATTGATCGAATTGAATGCAACAATGATTAGCACACCTGAATATAAAGGATTGGATTCAAATTTTCTGGACATATATCAAAAGAATTACTTCTTTTCTCATGGATTTATTACAGTTTTCCCCGTTCTAAACATTGATTCTACTTCTTGCATTTTTCCTCTCTTATTGCCATTCAATTGATTTTAGTCTAGTATTCAGTGTTTCTTATGATCAGGTTTTTGTTTGAAAAATTCAAATTCCAGCAACCTTCTTGTAGGATTGTCAAAAAAGAAAGAATGGTCGTTATTAAACCTTTAATATTACCTCCTGTTACATCATGACAGCCATGAAATGGATGTCAATTTCTGCAAAAGTTTGATGCACATCACGGAGGTTTTGCAGCATTTTTAAGTATTTTTTTGCACAAGATTGATCGAATTGAATGCAACAATGATTAGCACACCTGAATATAAAGGATTGGATTCAAATTTTCTGGACATATATCAAAAGAATTACTTCTTTTCTCATGGATTTATTACAGTTTTCCCCGTTCTAAACATTGATTCTACTTCTTGCATTTTTCCTCTCTTATTGCCATTCAATTGATTTTAGTCTAGTATTCAGTGTTTCTTATGATCCGGTTTTTGTTTGGAAAATTCAAATGCAAGCAAGCTTCTTGTAGCATTGTCAAAAAAGAAAGAATGGTAGTTATTAAACCTTTAATATTACCTCCTGTTACATCATGAGAGCCATGAAATGAATGTCAATTTCTGCAAAAGTTTGATGCACATCACGGAGGTTTTGCAGCATTTTTAAGTATTTTTTTTGCATAAGATTGATCGAATTGAATGCAACAATGATTAGCACACCTGAATATAAAGGATTGGATTCAAATTTTCTGGACATATATCAAAAGAATTACTTCTTTTTCTCATGGAATTATTACAGTTTTCCCCGTTCTAAACATTGATTCTACTTCTGGCATTTCCTTCTTATTGCCTTTCAATTGAATTGAGTCTAGTTTCCACTGTTTTTTGTAATCAGGTTTTTGTTTGAAAAAGTCAAATTCCAGCAACCTTCTTGTAGCATTGTGAAAAAAGAAAGAACGGTAGTTATTAAATCTTAAATAATACTTCCTGTTACATCATGACAGCCATGAAATGAATGTCAATTTCTGCAAATCTTTGATGCACATCACGGAGGCTTTGCAGCATAGGTAAGTATTTCTCCTTGCATAAGATTGATCGAATTGAATGCAACAATGATCAGAACACCTGAATTCGAAGGATTTGATTCAAATTTTCTAGACACATAACTAAAGAATTAATTCTTTTTTCTCATGGAATTATTACAGTTTTCCCCGTTCTAAACATTGATTCTACTTCTGGCATTTCCTTCTTATTGCCTTTCAATTGAATTTAGTCTAGTTTCAAATGTTTTTTGTGATCAGATTATTGTTTGGAAACTTCAAATGCCAGCAAATTTCTTGTTGGATTTTCCAAAAAGAAAGAATGGTAGTTATTACATTTTATGCATTACTTCCTCTTATTTCATGAGGGCCATGGAATGAATGTCAATTTATGCAAAACTTTGTTGTAAATCACTGAGGTTTTGGAGCATAGGTAAGCATTCCTCTCTGCATAAGATTGATCGATTGAAGGCATCAATGATTAGCACACCTGAATTCAAAGCTGTTGATGCAAATTTTCTAGACACCTATCTAAAGCATTAATGTTTATTCTCGTTTTTATTTTCTTGCATCTATCTTTGTCTATGCTATCCTTTGATTTAACTTGGTAGACACCAGTAACTACTTGGCTCTTTTCCCACTATTTATTGTCCTGTGAACTACCTGAGATGTTTATATTGATTCTATCTTATTTCAATTTATTTTACCTACTGGCACACAGTTTTATATTTATATTTAAGTGTAAGTCAAGGGGTTTTTCTTTAAAAGCACTCTTTTCCCATGGAATTATTGCAGTTTTCTCTTTTTTAAGCATTGATTCTACTTCTTGCATTTTTCCTCTCTTATTGCCATTCAATTGATTTTAGTCTAGTATTCAGTGTTTCTTATGATCCGGTTTTTGTTTGGAAAATTCAAATGCAAGCAAGCTTCTTGTAGCATTGTCAAAAAAGAAAGAATGGTAGTTATTAAACCTTTAATATTACCTCCTGTTACATCATGAGAGCCATGAAATGAATGTCAATTTCTGCAAAAGTTTGATGCACATCACGGAGGTTTTGCAGCATTTTTAAGTATTTTTTTTGCATAAGATTGATCGAATTGAAGGCAACAATGATTAGCACACCTGAATTCAGAGGATTTGATTCAAATTTTCTAGACACATATCAAAAGAATTACTTCTTTTCTCATGGATTTATTACAGTTTTCCCCGTTCTAAACATTGATTCTACTTCTGGCATTTTCTTCTTATTGCCTTTCAATTGAATTGAGTCTAGTTTCCACTGTTTTTTGTAATCAGGTTTTTGTTTGAAAAATTCAAATTCCAGCAACCTTCTTGTAGGATTGTCAAAAAAGAAAGAATGGTATTTATTAAATCTTAAATATTACTTCCTGTTACATCATGAGAGCCATGACATGAATGTCAATTTCTGCAAAAGTTTGATGCACATCACGGAGGTTTTGCAGCATTTTTAAGTATTTTTTTGCACAAGATTGATCGAATTGAATGCAACAATGATTAGCACACCTGAATATAAAGGATTGGATTCAAATTTTCTGGACATATATCAAAAGAATTACTTCTTTTTCTCATGGAATTATTACAGTTTTCCCCGTTCTAAACATTGATTCTACTTCTGGCATTTTCTTCTTATTGCCTTTCAATTGAATTGAGTCTAGTTTCCACTGTTTTTTGTAATCAGGTTTTTGTTTGAAAAATTCAAATTCCAGCAACCTTCTTGTAGCATTGTGAAAAAAGAAAGAACGGTAGTTATTAAATCTTAAATAATACTTCCTGTTACATCATGACAGCCATGAAATGAATGTCAATTTCTGCAAATCTTTGATGCACATCACGGAGGCTTTGCAGCATAGGTAAGTATTTCTCCTTGCATAAGATTGATCGAATTGAATGCAACAATGATCAGAACACCTGAATTCGAAGGATTTGATTCAAATTTTCTAGACACATAACTAAAGAATTAATTCTTTTTTCTCATGGAATTATTACAGTTTTCCCCGTTCTAAACATTGATTCTACTTCTGGCATTTCCTTCTTATTGCCTTTCAATTGAATTTAGTCTAGTTTCAAATGTTTTTTGTGATCAGATTATTGTTTGGAAACTTCAAATGCCAGCAAATTTCTTGTTGGATTTTCCAAAAAGAAAGAATGGTAGTTATTACATTTTATGCATTACTTCCTCTTATTTCATGAGGGCCATGGAATGAATGTCAATTTATGCAAAACTTTGTTGTAAATCACTGAGGTTTTGGAGCATAGGTAAGCATTCCTCTCTGCATAAGATTGATCGATTGAAGGCATCAATGATTAGCACACCTGAATTCAAAGCTGTTGATGCAAATTTTCTAGACACCTATCTAAAGCATTAATGTTTATTCTCGTTTTTATTTTCTTGCATCTATCTTTGTCTATGCTATCCTTTGATTTAACTTGGTAGACACCAGTAACTACTTGGCTCTTTTCCCACTATTTATTGTCCTGTGAACTACCTGAGATGTTTATATTGATTCTATCTTATTTCAATTTATTTTACCTACTGGCACACAGTTTTATATTTATATTTAAGTGTAAGTCAAGGGGTTTTTCTTTAAAAGCACTCTTTTCCCATGGAATTATTGCAGTTTTCTCTTTTTTAAGCATTGATTCTACTTCTTGCATTTTTCCTCTCTTATTGCCATTCAATTGATTTTAGTCTAGTATTCAGTGTTTCTTATGATCCGGTTTTTGTTTGGAAAATTCAAATGCAAGCAAGCTTCTTGTAGCATTGTCAAAAAAGAAAGAATGGTCGTTATTAAACCTTTAATATTACCTCCTGTTACATCATGAGAGCCATGAAATGAATGTCAATTTCTGCAAAAGTTTGATGCACATCACGGAGGTTTTGCAGCATTTTTAAGTATTTTTTTTGCATAAGATTGATCGAATTGAAGGCAACAATGATTAGCACACCTGAATTCAGAGGATTTGATTCAAATTTTCTAGACACATATCAAAAGAATTACTTCTTTTCTCATGGATTTATTACAGTTTTCCCCGTTCTAAACATTGATTCTACTTCTGGCATTTTCTTCTTATTGCCTTTCAATTGAATTGAGTCTAGTTTCCACTGTTTTTTGTAATCAGGTTTTTGTTTGAAAAATTCAAATTCCAGCAACCTTCTTGTAGGATTGTCAAAAAAGAAAGAATGGTATTTATTAAATCTTAAATATTACTTCCTGTTACATCATGAGAGCCATGACATGAATGTCAATTTCTGCAAAAGTTTGATGCACATCACGGAGGTTTTGCAGCATTTTTAAGTATTTTTTTGCACAAGATTGATCGAATTGAATGCAACAATGATTAGCACACCTGAATATAAAGGATTGGATTCAAATTTTCTGGACATATATCAAAAGAATTACTTCTTTTTCTCATGGAATTATTACAGTTTTCCCCGTTCTAAACATTGATTCTACTTCTGGCATTTTCTTCTTATTGCCTTTCAATTGAATTGAGTCTAGTTTCCACTGTTTTTTGTAATCAGGTTTTTGTTTGAAAAATTCAAATTCCAGCAACCTTCTTGTAGCATTGTGAAAAAAGAAAGAACGGTAGTTATTAAATCTTAAATAATACTTCCTGTTACATCATGACAGCCATGAAATGAATGTCAATTTCTGCAAATCTTTGATGCACATCACTGAGGCTTTGCAGCATAGGTAAGTATTTCTCCTTGCATAAGATTGATCGAATTGAATGCAACAATGATCAGAACACCTGAATTCGAAGGATTTGATTCAAATTTTCTAGACACATAACTAAAGAATTAATTCTTTTTTCTCATGGAATTATTACAGTTTTCCCCGTTCTAAACATTGATTCTACTTCTGGCATTTCCTTCTTATTGCCTTTCAATTGAATTTAGTCTAGTTTCCACTGTTTTTTGTAATCAGGTTTTTGTTTGAAAAATTCAAATTCCAGCAACCTTCTTGTAGGATTGTCAAAAAAGAAAGAATGGTATTTATTAAATCTTAAATATTACTTCCTGTTACATCATGAGAGCCATGACATGAATGTCAATTTCTGCAAAAGTTTGATGCACATCACGGAGGTTTTGCAGCATTTTTAAGTATTTTTTTGCACAAGATTGATCGAATTGAATGCAACAATGATTAGCACACCTGAATATAAAGGATTGGATTCAAATTTTCTGGACATATATCAAAAGAATTACTTCTTTTTCTCATGGAATTATTACAGTTTTCCCCGTTCTAAACATTGATTCTACTTCTGGCATTTTCTTCTTATTGCCTTTCAATTGAATTGAGTCTAGTTTCCACTGTTTTTTGTAATCAGGTTTTTGTTTGAAAAATTCAAATTCCAGCAACCTTCTTGTAGCATTGTGAAAAAAGAAAGAACGGTAGTTATTAAATCTTAAATAATACTTCCTGTTACATCATGACAGCCATGAAATGAATGTCAATTTCTGCAAATCTTTGATGCACATCACGGAGGTTTTGCAGCATTTTTAAGTATTTTTTTTTGCATAAGATTGATCGAATTGAAGGCAACAATGATTAGCACACCTGAATTCAAAAGATTTGATTCAAATTTTCTGGACATATATCTAAAGTATTAATTCTTTTTCTCATGGAATTATTACAGTTTTCCCCGTTCTAAACATTGATTCTACTTCTGGCATTTCCTTCTTATTGCCTTTCAATTGAATTTAGTCTAGTTTCCAGTGTTTTTTGTGAAAAGGTTTTTCTTTGGAAAATTTAAATGCCAGCAACCTTCTTGTAGCATTGTGAAAAAAGAAAGAACGGTAGTTATTAAATCTTAAATAATACTTCCTGTTACATCATGACAGCCATGAAATGAATGTCAATTTCTGCAAATCTTTGATGCACATCACGGAGGTTTTGCAGCATTTTTAATTATTTTTTTTTTGCATAAGATTGATCGAATTGAAGGCAACAATGATTAGCACACCTGAATTCAAAAGATTTGATTCAAATTTTCTGGACATATATCTAAAGTATTAATTCTTTTTCTCATGGAATTATTACAGTTTTCCCCGTTCTAAACATTGATTCTACTTCTGGCATTTCCTTCTTATTGCCTTTCAATTGAATTGAGTCTAGTTTCCACTGTTTTTTGTAAAAAGGTTTTTCTTTGGAAAATTTAAATGCCAGCAACCTTCTTGTAGCATTGTCAAAAAAGAAAGAATGGTAGTTATGAAATCTTAAATATTACTTCCTGTTACATCATGACAGCCATGAAATGAATGTCAATTTCTGCAAATCTTTGATGCACATCACTGAGGCTTTGCAGCATAGGTAAGTATTTCTCCTTGCATAAGATTGATCGAATTGAATGCAACAATGATCAGAACACCTGAATTCAAAGCTGTTGATGCAAATTTTCTAGACACATAACTAAAGAATTAATTCTTTTTTCTCATGGAATTATTACAGTTTTCCCCGTTCTAAACATTGATTCTACTTCTGGCATTTCCTTCTTATTGCCTTTCAATTGAATTTAGTCTAGTTTCCAGTGTTTTTTGTAATCAGGTTTTTGTTTGAAAAATTCAAATTCCAGCAACCTTCTTGTAGCATTGTGAAAAAAGAAAGAATGGTAGTTATTACATTTTATGCATTACTTCCTCTTATTTCATGAGGGCCATGGAATGAATGTCAATTTCTGCAAAAGTTTGATGCACATCACGGAGGTTTTGCAGCATTTTTAAGTATTTTTTTGCATAAGATTGATCGATTGAAGGCATCAATGATTAGCACACCTGAATTCAAAGCTGTTGATTCAAATTTTCTAGACACATATCAAAAGAATTACTTCTTTTTCTCATGGAATTATTACAGTTTTCCCCGTTCTAAACATTGATTCTACTTCTGGCATTTCCTTCTTATTGCCTTTCAATTGAATTTAGTCTAGTTTCAAATGTTTTTTGTGATCAGATTATTGTTTGGAAACTTCAAATGCCAGCAAATTTCTTGTTGGATTTTCCAAAAAGAAAGAATGGTAGTTATTACATTTTATGCATTACTTCCTCTTATTTCATGAGGGCCATGGAATGAATGTCAATTTCTGCAAATCTTTGATGCACATCACGGAGGTTTTGCAGCATTTTTAAGTATTTTTTTGCATAAGATTGATCGATTGAAGGCATCAATGATTAGCACACCTGAATTCAAAGCTGTTGATGCAAATTTTCTAGACACATATCAAAAGAATTACTTCTTTTTCTCATGGAATTATTACAGTTTTCCCCGTTCTAAACATTGATTCTACTTCTGGCATTTCCTTCTTATTGCCTTTCAATTGAATTGAGTCTAGTTTCCACTGTTTTTTGTAATCAGGTTTTTGTTTGAAAAAGTCAAATTCCAGCAACCTTCTTGTAGGATTGTCAAAAAAGAAAGAATGGTAGTTATTACATTTTATGCATTACTTCCTCTTATTTCATGAGGGCCATGGAATGAATGTCAATTTCTGCAAAAGTTTGATGCACATCACTGAGGCTTTGCAGCATAGGTAAGTATTTCTCCTTGCATAAGATTGATCGAATTGAAGGCAACAATGATTAGCACACCTGAATTCAGAGGATTTGATTCAAATTTTCTAGACACATATCAAAAGAATTACTTCTTTTTCTCATGGAATTATTACAGTTTTCCCCGTTCTAAACATTGATTCTACTTCTGGCATTTCCTTCTTATTGCCTTTCAATTGAATTGAGTCTAGTTTCCACTGTTTTTTGTAAAAAGGTTTTTCTTTGGAAAATTTAAATGCCAGCAACCTTCTTGTAGCATTGTCAAAAAAGAAAGAATGGTATTTATTAAATCTTAAATATTACTTCCTGTTACATCATGAGAGCCATGAAATGAATGTCAATTTCTGCAAATCTTTGATGCACATCACGGAGGTTTTGCAGCATTTTTAAGTATTTTTTTTTTGCATAAGATTGATCGAATTGAAGGCAACAATGATTAGCACACCTGAATTCAAAGCTGTTGATGCAAATTTTCTAGACACATATCAAAAGAATTACTTCTTTTTCTCATGGAATTATTACAGTTTTCCCCGTTCTAAACATTGATTCTACTTCTGGCATTTCCTTCTTATTGCCTTTCAATTGAATTGAGTCTAGTTTCCACTGTTTTTTGTAATCAGGTTTTTGTTTGAAAAATTCAAATTCCAGCAACCTTCTTGTAGCATTGTGAAAAAAGAAAGAATGGTAGTTATTAAATCTTAAATATTACTTCCTGTTACATCATGAGAGCCATGACATGAATGTCAATTTCTGCAAAAGTTTGATGCACATCACGGAGGTTTTGCAGCATTTTTAAGTATTTTTTTGCATAAGATTGATCGAATTGAAGGCAACAATGATTAGCACACCTGAATTCAGAGGATTTGATTCAAATTTTCTAGACACATATCAAAAGAATTACTTCTTTTCTCATGGATTTATTACAGTTTTCCCCGTTCTAAACATTGATTCTACTTCTGGCATTTTCTTCTTATTGCCTTTCAATTGAATTTAGTCTAGTTTCAAATGTTTTTTGTGATCAGATTATTGTTTGGAAACTTCAAATGCCAGCAAATTTCTTGTTGGATTTTCCAAAAAGAAAGAATGGTAGTTATTAAATCTTAAATATTACTTCCTGTTACATCATGAGAGCCATGACATGAATGTCAATTTCTGCAAAAGTTTGATGCACATCACGGAGGTTTTGCAGCATTTTTAAGTATTTTTTTTTTGCATAAGATTGATCGAATTGAATGCAACAATGATCAGAACACCTGAATTCGAAGGATTTGATTCAAATTTTCTAGACACATAACTAAAGAATTAATTCTTTTTTCTCATGGAATTATTACAGTTTTCCCCGTTCTAAACATTGATTCTACTTCTTGCATTTTTCCTCTCTTATTGCCATTCAATTGATTTTAGTCTAGTATTCAGTGTTTCTTATGATCCGGTTTTTGTTTGGAAAATTCAAATGCAAGCAAGCTTCTTGTAGCATTGTCAAAAAAGAAAGAACGGTAGTTATTAAACCTTTAATATTACCTCCTGTTACATCATGAGAGCCATGACATGAATGTCAATTTCTGCAAATCTTTGATGCACATCACGGAGGTTTTGCAGCATTTTTAAGTATTTTTTTTGCACAAGATTGATCGAATTGAATGCAACAATGATTAGCACACCTGAATATAAAGGATTGGATTCAAATTTTCTAGACACATAACTAAAGAATTAATTCTTTTTTCTCATGGAATTATTACAGTTTTCCCCGTTCTAAACATTGATTCTACTTCTGGCATTTCCTTCTTATTGCCTTTCAATTGAATTTAGTCTAGTTTCAACTGTTTTTTGTGATCAGATTATTGTTTGGAAACTTCAAATGCCAGCAAATTTCTTGTTGGATTTTCAAAAATAGAAACATTCTATTATTAAATATACAATTTCTACATCAATATCTATCTGAATATTTTTCAGGTATATATTTATATCAATATTTTTCTAATATGTTGAGCTTCAGTGAATTAAGAAACACATCAACAACATATGAAATATAATAACTATAACTTTTTTCATGTGAAATCAAAGATGAAAGCCATTGTAAATGGAAATTTAGGGGGAAAGCCAGATCATTTTTGACATAAATAAAATATTCAGAAGCTAAATAGAGTTATACTTCTGAGACTGGTTTTATTGCCAAGTAAGTGAACTTACAGCATTAAAAATTTCTCCATCATAAAGCACTGATCATAAAAACAATTTGGTACTTGTTAATAAGTAAAGTAATTGATCAGTAGACTAGGTGAGACTCAGAATACACAATAGTCAATGATTACAGCAGTCTAGTGCTTGATAAACCCAAAGACTCCAGTTTCTGGAATAATTACTCACTATGTGACCAGAATTGCTGGGATAATTGGACATTAATATAGCAGAAATTTGGCATTGATCGACACCTAGCATCCTAACCAAGACAAGGTCAAAATGAGTTTATGGTTTAGACATTAAGAGTGATACTATAAGCAAATTAAGAGAACAAGGTATAGTTAGTCTCAGATCTGTAGAGAAGGGAGGAGTTTATGGCCAAAAAAAACCTAGAGAACATTAGAAAAGCGATGCAAATAATTTTGATTATGTTAAATTAAAAAGGTTTTATTAAAAAAAAACAATAAAACCTGGGAAAATCAATAAAACCTGGGAATTTGTGACCAAAGACGAACTAGAGATCATTATTGATCACATAGAAAATCTTGTTTGTATCAAATTAAAAAGCTTTTGTACTAGCAAAACTAATGCAAACAAGATTAGAAGGGAAGCAACAAACTGGGAAAACATTTTTACAATTAAAGGTTCTGATAAAGGCCTCATTTCCAAAATATATAGAGAATTGACTTTAATTTATAAGAAATCAAGCCATTTTCTGGTTGATAAATGGTCAAAGGATATGAACAGAAAATTTTCTGATGATGAGATTGAAACTATTTCCACTCATATGTAAGTGTTCCAAATCACTATTGATCAGAGAAATGCAAATTAAGACAACTTTGAGATACCACTACATACCTGTCAGATTGGCTAAGATGACAGGAAAACATAATGATGAATGTTGGAGGGGATGTGGGAAAACTGGACACTGATGTATTGTTGGTGGAGTTCTGAACAAATCCAATCATTCTGGAGAACAATCTGGAATTATGCCCAAAAAGTTATCAATCTGTGCATACCCTTTGATTTAGCAGTGTTACTACTGGGCTTATAATCCCAAAGAGATCTTCAAGAAGGGAAAGGGATCTGTATGTGCCAAAATGTTTGTGGTAGTCCTTTTCTTAGTGGCTAGAAACTGGAAAATGAATGGATGCCCATCAACTGGAGAATGGTTGGGTAAATTTTCATATATGAATGTTATGGAATATTATTGTTCTGTAAGAAATGATCAGCAGGATGAATACAGAGATGCTTGGAAAGACTTACATGAACTAATGCTGAGTGAAATGAGCAGAACTAGGAGATCATTATACACCTCAACAACAATACTGTATTAGGATATATTCTGATGGAAGTGGATATCTTTGACAAAGAAAAGATCTAATTCAGTCCCAATTAATCAGTGATGGACAGAATTAGGTACACCCTATGTGTGTGCCTATGTATGTGCGATGGAGGGAGAGAAGGGAAAAGTTGGAACAGAAGTGTGTGCAAGGGATAATATTGTAAAAAATTACCCATGCATATGTACTGTCAATAAAAATGTTATTAAAAAAAGAAAAAGAAAAAAATAATGCAATCCTAATAAAAGACATTGGAGACACGGGAGTGAGTATGAAATTCTTTGTATCAGTATGCCAGAGTATCAGTATACAAAGATATCATGATTATAAGCCAAGGGAAGGCCATTTAGTAATATAAACTGGAATTCCTCATATGAATTGAAGTTGGACATAAAGTAATTATGCAGTTAAAATAAAAACAACAAAAAAGATAATTATTTGGATTTCAAAAACAAATGTATTTTAGCCAAATTTATTTAGCAAAAAAAATTTAAGGTCTCTATTATATTCTACTTCCAAAACTATAGAATTTACAGAAAAAATATGCTGTTTTTCATCAATATCATAAATTTTATTAGTGTGATTTGTTAGTCAGCAATAACTTAATACCTCAGTAGTGTCGCATATTGGAAGATGTAAAGAAGCTTAGGTACAAAACCCATGTCATCCATAAGATGATCCCTGAGTTTTCTATTCCTAAATTTTTTTTACCTGATTTTTCAATTTCATGGTTCAGAGAGCAAAGTATTAGAAATGGAAGCTTTTGGGGGGATGAGCAGCATTATTCTTCATTATTCTTCATACTATTCCCCTCCTCCCTTGATCTGTGAAACCTTCAAAAGAGCAGACCAACAAAAGATCTATTGATAAGAAAAATGAAAGAAAATTGGCAAACTGAATAATCTATCTCCAAATAATCAAAACTTGTTCTTCTTCCATAGTGACAACTGTGGAAACTTGGGGGAATAAATATCATTAACAAGAATAAAAAATATTTAGCTGCCTCTGAAGCTAGCTGACTCTAAATCCCCAAAGAAAACTGCTTGCCAAAGTGTTGACACTTCCTATTTTCCCTCTCTTTCTTTCTCTCTCAAGTTTGATTGTATGACTGAGCATTTGGCTCAGATAAGCTCACTTTAATGAAAAGTATTATTTTCACAGTTTGTACAGGGTGAGAAGTGCTTCTCATCATGAGAACATTAAGGTTACTGCACTGCCTAATGCTCATGGATGTTTAAAAAATCTTTCAGATAAATGTAAATATTACTTCATATATCCTTTAAAATTTTTTCTATTCCAATTTTCAGATGATGAAATTGAAACTATTGCCACTCATATGAAAGAGTGTTCCAAATCACTATTGATCACAGAAATGCAAATTAAGACAACTCTGAGATACCACTACACACCTGTCAGATTGGCTAAGATGACAGGAAAAAATAATGATGAATGTTGGAGGGGATGCGGAAAAACTGGGACACTGATGCATTGTTGGTGGAGTGAACAAATCCAACCATTCTGGAGAGCAATCTGGAATTATGACCAAAAAGTTATCAAACTGTGCATACCCTTTGAACCAGCAGTGTTACTTCTGGGCTTATACCCCAAAGAGATACTAAAGAAGGGAATGTGATCTGTTTGTGCCAAAATGTTTGGGACAGCCCTGTTTGTAGTGGCTAGAAACTGGAAAATCAATGGATGCCCATCAATTGGAGAATGGTTGGGTAAATTGTGGTATATGAATGTTATGGAATATTATTATTCTGTAAGAAATGACCAGCAGGATGAACACAGAGAATTTTGGAGAGACTAACATGAATTGATGCTAAGTGAAATGAGCAGAACCAGGAGATCATTATATACCTCAACAACGATACTGTATGTATTCTTCTACAAACCTCATTAGCATTTTCTCTAGAAAGTTGTTTTTTCATTATTCCTGTTGTTTGCATTTTTACCAGTAGTTTGTATGACAGCTATCTTCAGATGTCCCACAAAATCAGCAAAGGGTTCATTTGGACACTTTCTATTTTTGTGAAGGCTTCCCCTCTATCTTGTTTTCCTAGGAGGGTGCCCTAATGCTTTGATAGCAGCAGCAGCAATTTGCTCATATGATATCAAAGGGTAATTAATCTGTGCCAAAGTGTCTTCATAATGACCTATACCTGCTAGTTGATCAAAGGTGACAGGTATATTAACTGCAGTTTGTCTATTTCGTTGGTCTTGTATTCTACATAGTTCATTATTCTCTGAAAGCCACAACAAGTTTTGTTCAGGTTCTAAATATGTCCTTGCTATAGATTTCCAATCACTAAGGGGATTAAAATTTCAAAAGCCAAATTCTCTAATACCATCTTAATATAAGATGATGTAGCCCCATAAGGAGTGCAACCCTTTTTCAGATATTTAATAATTTTCAGATCAAAAGAAGTGTATCTTCTCCTTTCTTAACCTGAAGAGTCAAATTCTTGAATGACAGACTATGCTTCTATTCTTAAATCAGATATATCCTGTCCTTCTTTTTTAGTTTTAACTAATGCCTTTTATAGTCTTGTCATAAGGGGTAGACAAAGCTGCTTCATGGGTGGTGCTGATTGTTTCATTGCCCCTCCCCCTCCTCTTCTCCCTCCACCATAAAGGGTTAATTGAGGGGGAGAGGGTCAAGAAATGGGGAATGCCCTAATGGCTCCTGTTGTGAAGCACCACATTCCTTAATTTCATCAGCATTGTACTTAACTCCTTTCTAATCTAATTCTTCATGCTTTTCAGCTGTTTTATCAGTATCTTCCCCTTCCTGCTTTTTCTTCTTTTTCCTTATTCTAATACTTACCTAATTTTCAAAGCCAATTGTATTAAATTATACGTATAGAATGTTTCTTTAGGAATTGAATCAGGACCATTATCATTGCAATGTTCTATTACTTGCTCTCCTACTACTTTCCACTTGTCTGGCTCTAATTCTTCTTCCTTAGAGAACCAAGAAGATGTGTATTTTAATGTTTCAGAGTTCAATGATCTGCTTCCAAGTTACAATCAAACCTTGGTTTTTTAATTAGCTTTTCTATGCATGCTATACATTTCTCTAGGGGCAGGGAAGGCTCTTTTCTAAGCATTTGTCCCATTTCAGCAAAGTTTCCTGCTTGTCTATTTTTGTACTCACCCTATTTCTGGGTCACAGATGTGCCAATATATAGATTCTGGTTAGGTTTCTGGAGGTTTGTTTTCAGCAGAATGATCACCCTGAGAACAGTCAGGGATGAAGTCCAAAAGTCTTTATTATTTCCTTTACAGTCTGTCTCCTTCGGAAAAAAAAAAATTGGTTTATATTACATTTTGACACTTTTTAGAATTGAGATCATAGACAAATTATTAAATAGCTCTCTACTGATATCCCTTATCTATAAGAAGATAATTATACTTGCAGTTCTAAGTTTTGATGCTCCAGTGAGAAAATATATGAAAAACAATTTGTAAATTTTAAAAGATAGACAAATATCAAATGTTCTTAGTATAACTCTGTCTTCTTTTTGTAAGTATCTAATTGGTATCAGATTTAATCTTACACCTAAATCCATGAATTCAGTGTGACAGCACTTTGGTAAGGCAGAAAGTATTCTTACCTATGAGCTAAGAGATATATTGTCAGTAATTAGTGTTGTAATATTAGATAAGTGACAATCTTTCTGAGTCTTTGTTTCTTTTTAAGGGTCCAAGTAAAAGCATAGATAGAGCGGTAAGTTGGGCAGGAAGACCTGAGTTTGAATTCAGACTCAGACACTTCAAGGTGTGGCAAAATCACTTAATCCCTGATGATGATGGCACCTATATTCCAGGGTTTTGTGAATATTACGTGATAGAACACTTGCTGTGTCTGGCACAAAAAAAGTATTATATAAATGTTAGCTGTTATTAATATTATTATTTATCCTTTTGGCTTTTTAACTTTCATCTCAGTTTTAAGAATAAATGAAATTAATTGGGTACATCATAACAACTTAGAATTTGAATAATGGAATTAAGCTTTATAAGGCATAGAAGTAATTGAATATCAATTCAAGCAGAATACAGCTCCCATTTGGCAGGGACATTGTAAAAATTCTACTTCTAGAAAAATATCCTAACTAATTTCTAAGATTTCTCTCAAATCTCTGGATTTTTTTTTAACTTTTAAAAGGGATAAGGAAAATAAGGGAGTTGATGATAATCTTTAAGCTCAAATCTTTAGGAGTCTATGAAGTATGAAGACAGTATTTAATTTAGTCAGATAATATTGACTCTGTACAATATCATAAATTTGAGTAATTAAACATTCAAATCAAATATATTCTTGATTAAGAGAAAGTAAAAATAGACCTACCAAATCCAAGAAATGTCAGAAATAATCATGATGAGGATTAGGATAACATTTGTAAGGTGTTTTAAGGTTTATACATTGTTTTATTCACATCTCTTATTCTTAACAACCCTGTGGTGAAGATCCTATTGTTTTCTCCATCTTATAGATAAAAAAAAAAATGAAGGACATAGAAGTTAAGTGATTTGTCCAATGTCAATCAGAATAAAAGGACAAATTTGAATTCAGGTCTTCTTTTAAATCTCTGACCAAGGGCAGTTAAATGATTCTGTGGATAAAGTGCTGGCCCTGAAGTGAGGAAGACCCATCTTGCTTATCTCAGACATATGATAAGCTACATAATTCAGTATGAGTCACCTAACCCTACTTTCATCAGTTTCCTCAGCTGTAAAATGAGCTGGAGAATGAAATGTCAAATCACTACAGTATCTTTTCCAAGAAACCACAAATAGAATCACAAAGTGTTAGGCATGACTAAAAATAATTAATACATACTTCCTTTTGTAAATAAAAGCTTTATTTTCCAAATACATGAAAAAATGCTTTTCAACATGCATCCATGCAAAACCTTGTGTTCCAATTTTTCCCTCCCTTCTCCCCATCTTCTCCTCTAGATAACAAGTAATCTAATATATTGCAGTTACTTTATACATATTTCCACCTTTATTATGCTGCACGCAAAAATAAGAAAAAGGAAAGAATGAAAAAGAAAAAAACAGGTAAACCACAAAAAAGGGGAAAACACTATGATGTTTTGGAACATTCTATTGTCAGTTGGAACATTCTAATTTTTAGTGAATTATTTTCTTCAGTAAGCTTTTTATCTCCATTTGCATTTAGCCAGTTGAACTTTTAAATGAACTGTTTTGTTCATTGGATTTTTTTTTCCATTTCAAAAATTCTGTTTTACAAGGGGTTGCTTTCTTTTTCCATTTAACCAAAACTATTTTAAGGAGTGATTTCTCTTCAGACAATTTCTGCATTTCCTTTTCCAGAGCTCCTTTCTCTTTTCCTTTCCCCATTTTTCTTCTAATTCTCTTTGAAGATATTTTTTGAATTCTTCCTAGAGAGCCTTTTGAGAAGAAGACCAACTTATAGCACCCTTTGAGGCTTTATTTGGGGAGGTTTTACCTTTAGGACTCAGGGTTTAAGGTCTGTTGTTCCATATCTATACAAAACTATCTATTGTCAGAGCTCTTTTGTTTGTTTGTTTTGTTTTTTGCTCATTTTTAACAGTTGAAGTCTGCTCTTAGGCAAAGGGGAGATTGTCCAAACTTCTTCTACAGGTGATAATGACTTCACCCTGACTTGGGGCCAGTACTACTGGTTTTCTTCTCATGCTAGGTGAACATGATCTAGTTCTGCTTATTATACTGGGGTTTAGGGGCTCTCTATTTGCCTTCTGTAGTTGTGTTGGAGGTCTCACAGCTAGTCTGCTGATCCATTGGTTTTTGAACCAGAACAGAGTAGCAAATGCTGCTGTAATTTGGCTTAGAGCCTCCCATTAAATTCTCCCTGCAAGCAAAGGTGCTCTCCCCTGGGTCTCTCTGCACTGTACTGTACTTGCACTGGGCTACAACCCCCACTGTCTGACATAGATTTTTCCTGAACTTCTTCCAAAATATTTTCTGCTGGAAATTTGTTACACTCCAAATATTTGTGGGTTCTCTCACTCTAAAACTTGTTTAGAGGTTTGATTTGGTCTTGATCTGAGGGAAGCCAGGAAAAGCTCAAAGACCTGTCTATTCTCTGTCATCCTCTCCTCATTTACAGAACTCACAGATAATTTTATAGTTGGGCTCAATTCACCTCTGGAGGTGTAGACAATATCTGCTCTCATATGTTCTGCTGTTTTCATGGATTAGTCTGGGATCTGTCAGTTTCTGATGTTTCCAAGAAGGTGTGATCTGAGAAAATGTCTGGACATTGCCCTCTTGGTCTATGCTCTGGTCCTTATTACAGTAGGCTCCCTTCTTCCTAACAACAACTACTTTCTAATCTGAAAATGAGACCCAGTGTGCAAAGAAGCTGCCACATGGTATTTTATGTCCAGGAAGTCTTCCAGTGATGATGTCTAGTCTTCTTATCATACCTGTGCCCTGTATAAAGTTAAGACTGTTACCTCTGAAATTACTGTTAGTTCCTCCATCTAACAAATATTATCATTTGTGCTGCCCTGTGCTATCAGACAGCTCTAAACCAATTGTCCACACATCTGTATTTGTATCAAATTAAGCTTTTATTTTGACAAATGATTCAGTGTGACTTTTTTATATTAACTTGAGGAGAATTCAGATTTATATAATTTTTAAAGTTTTTAAAAGAATTTTATTGGGAAAGTTTGGCAGAAATGTTTACTGCATGCCATCATTTTGGCTCTACTTCCTTCATATGGCATTTAATCAAAAGTTGATCATATAGAAGAAAAATATATATAATGTATAAAACACACATATATGCACATTTTTGTATGTTTGTAGTTAAGAGAATGATACTAATGATAAAATATGTTAAGATATATGAGGTAAAATTATAGCAATCATCATAATTTAAAGCTGCAAGCAATGAGAAAACAGTGTTTCAGTGCCTTTAGCCAACAAGAACAGTTGGTATAAAATTGTATAATGTTATTGTCATTGTTGAAATGGGCAGGCACAAAATGATGATGATGATGATGGTGATAATGATGACAATGACGACGATGATGATAGCAGCAAGTTAATATGTACTTAGAAACACTGAAAAGGGCTTGACATTTTAGCCTCTCAAAAGAAAGCCCAAAAAGGACCTGAGACAAAACAACTTTTCAAAGAAAAAAAAAAAAGACTTATAAAAGGCAAAGATAATCTAAATATTTTGTTTTCATGGGGCTCAAATATATATAAATATATAAATACCCCCCTAACACGCTTGTTCCAGATCTTATTTCTCCACTTCCACTCAGACTGATGAGCTAAGACCCTAGAAAACAATGACTGTTTCTCTCAAGCTTTTAGAAACATACTGAGATCTCATTCTTCATATGTGTATGTATTTTTTAATTTTATTTAATAATAACTTTATATTGACAGAATCCATGCCAGGGTAATTGTTTTACAACATTATCCCTTGCACTCGTTTCTGTTCTGATTTTTCCCCTCCCTCCCTCCACCCACTCCCCTAGATGGCAAGCAGTCCTATATATGTTAGATATGTTGTAGTATGTACTAGATACAATATATGTTTGCAGAACTGAACAGTTCTCTTGTTACACAAGGAGAATTGGATTCAGAAGGTAAAAATAACCCGGGAAGAAAAACAAAGATGCAGATAGTTCACATTCGTTTCCCAGTGTTCTTTCTTTGGGTGTAGCTGCTTCTGTCCACCAAATGATGGATTTATCATTTGAAACTCAGTTAGGTCTCTTTGTCAAAGAAGTCCACTTCCATCAGAATACATCCTCATACATTATTGTTGTCGAAGTGTATAATGATCCCCTGGTTCTGCTCATTTCACTTAGCATCAGTTCATGTAAGTCTCTCCAAGCCTCTCTGTATTCATCCTGCTGGTCATTTCTTACAGAACAATAATATTCCATAACATTCATATACCACAATTTACCCAGCCATTCTCCAATTGATGGGCATCCATTCAATTTCCAGTTTCTAGCCACTACAAACAGGGCTGCCACAAATATTTTGGCACATACAGGTCTCTTTCCCTTCTTTAGTATTTCTTTGGGATACAAAACCAATAGAAACACTGCTGGATCAAAGGGTATGCACAATTTGATAACTTTTGGGGCATAATTCCAGATTGTTCTCCAGAATGGTTGGATTCGTTATGTGTATGTATTTTAATGCACATAAAGTTTATTAGAATATTATATAATTTCTACACTAAAATATATGTGAATATATTTTATATTAACTAAGATAAACTTTATACACTAAAATATATGCAAATATATTCTCAATAAACTCAAGCAAAGGGAAATAGTACTGAATACAAAGTAATAGCAATGTTCTGGGATGACCAGCCTTTGCTTTTCTCAGTAGTACAATTATCCATGAGAACTCTGAGTGATTTAGACTGAAAAATCCTATCCATATCCACAGAAGGAACTGATTGTGTCTGAATACAGATTGAAGCATTATCTCTTTTCTCTCTTTTTTTAACTTAAAAATTAAATTAAATTAAATTAAATTCCTCTCAGTAATGAGATCATGGTTGTCTATATAAATGTGAAGATATGACAGGATTAATACTGGGAGGTTGAAGGAAAAAAATTGCAACTAAAGTATATATGAGAATAATAAAACATGGGGAAATACCTTAGAAACAATGAATAAAGTATTGCCAAAGGTATAATGAAGATAAGTTTGTTCCCTGGACTTAACTATTTCATATTAGGCTACCATTTTGTGATGAACTGTTTATGTTTGTTTTTTTAATAACTAGTGTCTAGCCCATAGCTAAAACTACAACAAAATCACTAGCCTTCAATCTGGTCTTTCATTATGACAAGAATGGTTCTTGAATTTTCTATATTTGAGGGCAAGTCTGAATGACTGACAAGGATTTGTTAATTGGCAGGGAATCACCTCAGTGAATAAACAGTAAAAATAAAACAGAACCTATTTTTCATAATGAGATACTTTCCATTTGCTCTGTTAATAAAGCACATAAAGAATAACAAGGTGGACTTTCAAAATATAGCTGGGTGTCTTTTATTAGTAGTAAAAAATTTAAATTTGTATATTAAAAATATTTAGAATTTATATAACTTAGCAAAGAAAAGAAGTAGCACTATACTGGTGCTATTTCTTAGTTTCTTTTTAAAATCATAATTAAATCTAGAGCTAGGAGAGATCATGTAATATAATCCCTGTCTTTTTCATCTTTTTGTAGCCACTGCACTTAGCATAGTGCATGCTACAAAGTAGGCACTTAATACATGCTTATTGAATGAGCAAAAAAATGAATCTCTCTCCCATTTTTATTTACCCATCAACAGATGGCACACTGAATATAATCTTTCTTTTTTATTTTTTTCAATAGTTTTATGCTATTCTTTGTTTCTATCTAAAAACTGGGTTTCCTCAGCTTCAGTACAATTGTAAATGTTGAGAGGAAGAAAAGAAAATAAATAATGTAGAGACCTAGGAAGTATACTACATTACAGCTTCACTTGGTTGTTTTTTTAAGTTTGTGGATGATTTCCAAGTTTGACTTGTAGAAAAAAATTTAAAAAAAAAACTGGATTTTTAATTCTTTAGGAAGAAATAAGACTTAGGGAGAAAGTATCTTCAGAAAATTTAGAAAAAAGCCCAGCTGCTTTGTTATGGAAAGATTTATTGGACCAGCCTTAAGTTCAACTTGTGAACAATCAAGGTAGTTGTTGAGCTGAGAATTTTATCAGTGGTTATCAGAATAACACATGGAGGGAACCACAGGAAATCAGACTGATGATTTATTCCAAGTGGAGTTATTATTTGTATTGTTTTAAAGTTAGTGTAAATTAATATCTATGAGTATTTGATTGTGAAAGTTTCATTGCTAGCTTTGAGAAATTAAGTCTAATTCATAGTTTCATTATACTAGTTAGCATAAGTAATGAAAAATTGCTTTTCTATGTTTATCATATAAGAAAAGATCAGGAGTCCTGTGAATAGTCTAGTCTTGAGATCAATATGAAGACAGAAGTGCATTTAAAAAGTATAACAAAGAATTAGTCAATAGATGTGATCATACATCTAGGCATATCTGTAAGATAAAGGATTTGGATTAGATAATTTTATATGTTCATATTTTAAATATGGGATCCATTTCAAGAAAATGTGGGACCTAGAATTTATTGTTACAACAAAATAAGGTAATTGAGCACATGTGGCTAAATCACATTTATTTTCTATCAAACATCACCATATGACAGATATAATTCCAGGTGCCAAGGATATGAACATGATGAATAAAAGAATTTTGGGTTCTGGCAGTAAATAGATAAATATATATAGAATAAATATTAATAAACACAAAGTAATTGGCAACAAAACATTTTGTGAGGTGGGAACATAAACATTTGATGTGAACAGGGAAGTTTTTATTGAGATAGTGGCACTTGATTTGTTCTAGAAAGAAGATAGGGATTCTATGATGAGGGAGCATATCAGGCATTTAAAAGTGGTGTGATTTAAATTTAATAGTTTAACATTTAATAATGTGTAGGCTTTAAAATTTTCCTCAGTTTCTTCTTGCCTTCTAACTTGGGATGCATTGATTTTGTTTGTGCAAGAATTTGATCATAAAATCACCTTTTATCCATATATACGACAGCTGACTTTCCATACACTTGCTTGTGATGACACATTTAATGTCAAAATTGTATGTATATGGTGTGAGATGCTGGCCTATACCTAATTTCTGTCAAACTATTTTCCAATGTTCCCTAACAGTTTTTGTCAAATGCTGGTTTCTTTCTCCAAAACCTTGGATCTTTTGGTTTATCAAATACTAGAATACTATGTTGATTTACTAGTATAAAATGTGCATGTAATCTACTTCCCCGAACTACCCTCTTTCTTGAACAATATTGTGTTGTTTTGAAGATTACTGCTTTGTAGTACTGTTTTAGATTTTGTACCATTGGGTTACCTTCCCACATGATTTTTTTTTTTAATGATTTCTCTGATTTTCTTGACTTATTGCTCTTCTGATGAATGTTGTTGATTTTTTTCTAGTTCTATCAAGTAGATTTTTGGTACTTTAGCTTATTATGACATTGACCAAGTAAGTTAATTTTAGTAAAATTTTCACATTATATTATATTGACTTGACCTATCCATGAGAAATGAATAATTCACCAATTATTGAGATTCACTTAACTTGTTTGGAAGGGATTTTGTAACTGTGGTCATACAGTCCCTGGGATTCTCTTAGAAGATAGAATCTACAGTAATTTTAAATTAAAACTTTAAAATTCTGCTCCTATCTCTTCTTTCTGGACATTGGTAATATATAGAAATGTTGATTTCTTTGAGTTTATTTTATGTACATCTACCTTGCTAAAATTCATTATTTCAACTGCTTTTTAGTTGATTCTCTAAGGTTCCCTATACATACCATCACTTCATCTGCAATCATGATAATTTTGCCCTCATTAACTGTTCTTATTTATTCAATTTATTTTTTCTTCTATTATGCTACTACATCTAGCAGTTCTAATTTAATAGTGATAAAAATGGATATTCTTACTTCACATCTGATCTTATTAGCAAGGTTTATAACTTAATAGTTACCAGTTTTATTAGTAGACAGATGGGCAAAGAAGCTCCTACTATTACTTTGATATCATCTTCTTCAGAGACTTATTAATGTTTCTCATTTTCAGTATTGATAATTTTGTTTTGTTTTTTAAAATTTTTTTTAAATAAAGAAGCCCATTTTTCCTCTCCACATTTTTTCTGTTTATTCTTCTCTTTTTTTTTTCATTTTACTGTGTTCTTTCTCAAAAGTCATTTTAGCTTCTGACAACTGCATTTTTTAATTTGGTTCCCTTATATCAATTCTTCCCTCAACTTTCTCTTATCTCTCATCTTCCTTTCCCATTTTTCTATTGGGTGAGATGCATTTGATTATGGATTTGGATGAATTCAAATGAGAATGAGGTAAAGGTATTGCTTCCCTCATCCATTTTCTAAATGTGAAACAACTCCACTGGTGTATGTCCTTCCATATGTAATGTCACATTTGAGATTGGATCTTTTAGAAAAAAGTTATATTTCTCTAATGCAACACATGAGAATGGAGAAGCTATAATTATGGCATACTCGGTTATATCTCTGTTGTGAAATGAAAGATAGTCTTGCTCCACTTAGCAGGACACTGACTCTACTTGACTCTCCTTAGTTTGCTTGAAAAATTCAGACTGAATACAGATATTTGATCAACCATGCAGCATATGATGTGAAGTGCTAAAATGAGAGGAAAACAGAGCTCCAGGGGAGCTGATTGAGCAATTTTCATAATTTTTCATGCATTCTGCTATAAGGCTGTTGCCAAGGAAACCAGTTATATCTTTACAGATCCTGAGGAGCTGTTGCTGGGTAGTCCAGCAAGTAACAATTAGAATGCAACATAGATTAAGTGGTTTCCCTCAAAATATATATATTAAGACATTTCACATTAATGGATTTGTAGAATGAATGCATCATGCAAAGATGGTAAGGTAAAAAAAGAAATCTACTGTTTTTTACTGTCCCTCACAAAGATTTTTTATTTCATAACTAAGGCTATGAAAGTCTCAAATGTGTTTCATGAAATAAGATTTTACATAAAAAAATTTTATATAAAACTTAGTGTTTGCCATGAGCTCTCAGATACTAATTCTGATAAGTCTAAGAACTGATGCAAAGTGAAGAATAGTCTACCTTCCCATGAGCACTTATTCCAATTGTTTTTATTTGTATTGAAATTGTTTGTTCACAAATCATGTTCATAAAGTTACTGGCTTTGACTTGGCAGGAAGACTCCCAAATATTGCATATTATCTACAATTATTTTAAATGGAATTTCTCTTTGTATCTCTTGCTGCTGGACTTTGTATCATATAGAAATGCCAATGATTTATGTGAGCTTATTTTGTATCCTGCCACTTTGCTAAAATAGTAAATTGTTTCTAGTAATTTTTAGTTGATTTTCTAGAATTCTCTAGGAATACCAAAATATCATCTGCAAAGAGTGATAATTTTATTTCCTCCTTGCCTACTCTAATTCCTTCAATTTATTTTTCTTCTCTTATTGGTAAAGCTAACATTTCTAATACAATATTAAATAGTAATGGTGATAAAGGATAAATTTGTTTCATTCCTGATTAAATTGGGAATGTTTCTAGTTTACCCCCATTACATATAATGTTGATTATGGTTTTAGAGAAATGCTACTTAATAATTTATGATAAACTCAATTTATTTCTAGGCTTTTTAATATTTTAATAATAACTGGTATAGCATTTCATCAAATGCCTTTTCTACATCTATTGATACAATCATATGATTTCAGTTAGTTTGGTTATTGTTATAGTCAATTATTCTAATAGTTTTCCTAATTTTGAGTCAGCTCTGCATTCCTGATATAAATCCTACTTGGTCATAATGTATTATACTAGTGATAAGTTGCTGTAATCTTTTTGTTAATATTTTAGTTAAGATGTTTGTTCCAATATTTCTGAGGGAAATTAGGAATTTCTCTGTCTTGACCCTACCTGGTTCATGTATCAGCACCATATTTGGCACCTAAATTTATTGATAATTCTACCACAAAATATTACTTGTGCTTCATATGTTGTTGTAGTGAAATAGGTATGAAGTTCTGATTTCTTAGAAATTAAAAATATTTTCTAAAATATTGTTAATATTGTACACAATATTCTCCTCATTCTGCTCATTTTGGCATTCCAGGTTTATTATGGGGGGGGGAACTTGTTGCTATTTTTTTATATTGTTATATCATTAAACTATTTTGATTAATCCTAAATATCGCTTTTTTTTTTTTTTTTTTTTGCTAACTGGTGAATGAAACATGTCAGATTTATTAACTTTTTAAGTAAATAGATTATTCAAAAATTATCTTTTGCCTAACACAATGACAGTGTGTGCTTAGATTGGCAACTTTAAAAATACCATCAGGCAGCCAGTTTTTTTCTATGTTATTATTTTTGCACTACTCCTTAGGAATCTATCTTTTACTTTGTGCTTTCCTGACCTGGGACTGCAACCTGGCCATCACCTCATGTTTTTGCTTCTAGCTGTTGAGTGTTACATCATTGCTATCTCCATAGCTCTTCCTTAGCCCTTTTTAAAAATTGAAGTAAATGCTACCAAATTTTATTTAACTCCATTCTCAACCAATAGTTTTAGACAAATTTTGGTTATTGTGGTAAGACAAAAAAATTTTTCTAATTAACAATAAGAATTTTTTATCAACTCCTCCAGTCTTTACATCCTGAAAATAGACTCTTTTAAAAGAGAGAACAGCTCATTTGCATGGGAGATATTTAGCTTGTTTTTGAACTTTATTTCTTCCTGGTAGAAGGATAAATGACATTATTCCAACACTCCAACTCATTTGGAATAGAAAGCTAAATTACACTGCCATTATTTGGGGCAGTTAGATGACTCAGTGGATAAAGCATGAAACCTGGAATCAGGAAGACATACTAATTTTAAACAGTTAGCATCTGTTTGATCCCAGACAAACCATTTAACATGTCAGCTTTAGCTTTCTCAATTATGACGTGTGGATAATGGTTTTTGTTGTTCAATTATGCCCAACATCAGGATCTTCTCCAATGAGTCTTATCTTTTCACTATATGGTCAAAGTATTTAAGCTTCATCTTCAGTATTTGTCCTTCCAATGATTTGTGTGAATGAATTTCTTTGTGGTAGGGCCTGATTTGATCTTCTTGCTTTCCAAAGAACTCTTGAATGCTTTCTCCATTACCAAAGTTTAAAAAAAGCATCCATATTACTAATGGAAATAAACCTTAGCTTTGAGTATATATACCTTTGTGGCAAAGTGATGCATCTATTTTTTGTTTGTATGTTTGTTTTTATGTATCTATAGTTTTGGAGTTTGTTTATGTTTACTATATTTGCATAGCAATCCTTCCAAAAGGCAAGTAAGTGTCTTTTAATTTAATTATTTCAATCACCATCTGCAATGATCTCAGAACTCAAGAATATAAACTCTGACATTTTCCGCTTCTTCTCCCTCAGTTTGCCAAAAACAGTTTTGGGACCAGTTTTGTCATAATCTTAGTGTTGTTGTTTTACTGTCAAATTTCAAGCCAGTTTTATACTTTTTTTTTCACACTTATCAAGGACTTCTTAATTCTTCATTTTCATGAAATATCATCTTCATATCTGAGGTTATTGATAAGATTCTATTTATTGATATGTATCCCCATAAAACCAAATGATCACAAACAACAATGAGTTATCTGGATATGAGACACCACAATTTTCATTCCCCCTAAAAACAGTTTGGGTCTTTAGATGCTTATGGATTTGGATAAGCACAATACCTACACTAAAAGATTAATGACAATGTCATCCTCCTGGTATAATCAGTGCAATTATTTGGTATATGAGATCAGCAACAAACTTTTCAGGTTTTATCTTGCCATATAATTACGGAGACAATGTGGGGAAATTGGGACACATTCATTATTGGTCAAGTTGTGAAATGATCTTGCCATTTTGGAGAATTGTCTGAATTTGTGCCACGTTATTAAGCTACCTCTACTTTTTGGTCTAGCAGTACAATTTCCAGGTATGTTTCCAAAATTTCCAAATCCAAAAAGAGAAAAACGAAAATAACCTACATGCTCTAAAGTATTTGTGACAGCTCTTTTTTAGTGGGAAAAACCTGGAAATTGCAGGGATCTCAATCATTTGGGAAATGGCTGAACAAGTTATAGTGTATGCCTTTGATAGAATATTACTTTGCTATAAGAAATGATGAGTACAATGATCTTAGAAAAATATGGAAACTTTAAACAAAATAATTAGGAGCAAAATGATCAGAATGAGGAGAGCATCACATAAGATAACAGCAATATTATTTTAAGAACCACTTTGAGTGAACAAATCATTTGGACTATTATAATAACCAAATTAATTTAAAAGGTATATGAAGAAAGAGGCTATCTATATACAGAGAAAGAATTGACAAGTTCTTTGCACATATATTATATCAATTTGTTTCTAATCTCTAGTGAGGGGGTAGAAAAAAGGAAAAATATATGTGATATCTTCATTAAATACTTTAAAGGAATAGCAAGTTGTAAATAATAGATTCACCGTTTTATATGTAGTTTATTATACTATTGTGGAAATATTTCCATAAAGTTACAATAAAATTTAAAAAAAGAGAATTTCTGAGCTTTTTAGTTGAAAAGGATAATAGAAGAATTCTTGAACATACTTGAACAATATTGCCTGTACATTGTATCTGATAAATGGCTATCTAGCTTCTGCTCAAAGTTTTACAGTGAGAGAGAACAAACTCCTTTCCAGAATTGTTAGGAAACTCTTTCTTACTTTAATTATCTTTTTTCCTGCCTTGAGGCAAAATACACACATTGTTCCTGCCCTCTGTAGTCAGAGAATATTTTTTCTTCCTTGAATGCCTTCCTTAGTCATCCATGAATTCCCTCCAACAATGTTAATATTCATCTTCATTGTATAAAATATATTTATTTTTTTTCTTCTTAAGCATAAATTACTTATTTTCAACCTCTAACAATTGGTTCTAGTTCTACCTTTTGGTACAGAGCATATCTAATCCCAAATCCATTTGACATTCCTTTGACAATATGAAAGACATTTGTCAGTTGTAGAAATCTCAAGTTAATAGCCATGAGAAAAAAATGAGGAATACAAATTGTAGAACACATTATAGAACAATATTAAAGGATAAATACCACATACACATTTAAATTAGCCTAACTCATCTTTGCCTGCCAAGTAGTTTTAAAATTTAACCTCTGCTTTATAGTGAGACATATTTATATCATTTCTATATAAAACTAAAACTAGAAAATATAACAGGGCACTTTGGCTAGCTATGCTTTGTGATGAAGCTCATTTATATGTAAATCTGTACATGAGATTTTTCTACATGTATAAAACAAAGACACTCCAGAGCATACAGAGTACTATTATGAAGATCATAGTGTGATTTTCTTGGTTTTGTTGTCTCTAGGCACTTTATAATGGCTGTATTTACTAGGAATTAAGGGACAAGATTACTGTCAAATTAGCAAAGTTCACTATTCTTAGTATAGGTAAAGGAACAAAACCATTAAGTAGTATGTTTGCCAGATGGCTAATATCAAATATATGCAGCTCAGTGAAATTTCTTTGATTAAAGATGAATTACATTTTTAGTCCAAGAAATTTATACCTCTGAATTTAAATTCCCGAGAAGATGCCAAAAGTAGTAAAAAGCAGGAATTTCAATTACCCCTGAATTACAGGCAAGTTAATATTTTTCAATCAGAAAATTTTAATTTTCATTTTATAATACAATAATTTCATTTTAATTGATGGTTAGATTTTTAAAAGTTGTTTTATTTATAAATTTTGGGGTTTTAAAAGTCATTTTCATTTCTAAATTTAACTTTTACCTTTATCTAATGCAGTAAGGCATTCTATGTAATGAAAATAAAGAAAAAAAATGTTATTCAACAAAATAACCAATAATCCATTGTGTCTGAAAATAAATGTAATGTTCCTCACACATAAACCTTACTTCTTCAAAAAATGTGAGACAAAGAAATACATTCAATTATTTTCTTCTTCAAAACCAAGCTTTGGTCAGTAAATCTTTTTAAGTTTTTTTTTTTTCATTATAAATTCAACAGTTATCAACAATTCTGAATATGTCCATACATAATGAACAAGTAGTGAAACTGGCTTTTAAGCCATAATAATTTTTAAAGTAAGCAAATATCAGCTTTTATATGTTGTCAGAAACATATCCCCTAGTGTTTTTGTACCTTTTGAACTTCCCCTGTGCTGCTTTGTATTGATTAATACTCTCATTTTATTGCTCATTCTCTCTCTCTCTCTCTCTCTCTCTCTCTCTCTCTCTCTCTCTCTATATATATATATATATATATATATATATCTATATATATATCTCTGTATCTCTCTCTCTCTCTCTCTCTCTCTCTCTCTCTCTCTCTCTCTCTCATTTAAACCTCTTCTTTATAACAAATAAGTAGACCAAACAAAATTGTTGTCCTATATTGGTCATTTCTGAAAATGCACATCTCCAAAACATTTAGGCCAGAGCCAAGATGGTAGAGTAGAAAAAGCACTCATCTGATCCCTTCTAACATTTTCCTCTAAACAACTTTAAAATAAGACCTCAAATCAAATTTTAGAATGGCAGCATCAACAACAGATCAGAGTAACACATTCTTCCAGATCAAGAAAGCTTAGGAGTTTGGAAAGAAATATATCAGTAACATGATGGTGAAGATTGATCTAGAACCCACATGGATGAAATATCAATGATGACACTGAATGTTGGCAACAAAAATGGCAGATTTTAAGGGCACCTAGCAACTGTTCATAGAGAGATCACAGGGGATCACTTTACTTGCACTAGATGCAAGATTAAATGTTATTTGGCAATTCAATACCCTATACCTACTTCTGGATCATACTTCAAGGAGAGGAAGGAAAAGGAGTAATGGAAGGAACTTCCAGGAACAGAGCCAAGATGACAGAGTAGAGAATGCATTCATCTGATCTTTCTCAAATCTAAGCATTTTTAGAATAATGCCTTCATCAAATTCTAGCATGAATAAGCAAAGACATTCTTCCAAAGTAAGATAACATGGGAGATTGGAAAGAGACATGAGATATGACATGAGAGAGGAGGCTGAGCAAGAGCCTACATAAACAAAATTCCAGTGGTGGGACTAAGTGGTGATAACAGAAGCAGCATTTCCTTGGAAACACCAAAAACTTCTAATATCCCTCACCAAACTCTAAAAACAGTAATCCCCCCTTAAAAAAAAATCCAGAAGCTTGATATGGTTCTACTTACTGCCCCAGGAAGATAGCCCAACATGAAGATAAAGTTCCAAATTAAAAACTAAAGAGGGAAAATGATCAAACAAACAAAAGAATTTGACATCAAAAATCTGATAGTGTGGTAGGGAAAATTAAGATGCAAATTTGAGAATAAACAAGAGAAAAACAATGAAGTCAGAACTGCTATAAGCAAAGCCTCAAAGTAAAAAAAAAATGAATTATACACAAACCCAACAAGAATACATCAAAGAGGTTAAACCATGATGACTTTCATAAACAGTGTTAGAGAAAAAATGGGTAAAGCAAAGAAAATAAAAAATGGACAATTAACAGCTTTGTATAAAAGACAGAAAAATACTGAAGAAATAATTTATAGAAAATAAGTATTATATAAAATATTCTTTTGTACAAAAATTCACTCAAAAATGATTTCTTAAAAATTAGATTTGACCAAAAGAAAATAAGGTACAAAGCTCCCTAAAAATTAGAATTGAGCAAGTGAAAAGAGTGATTACATGAGATACCAAAGAACAATAAAACAAAAGTCAAAAGAAAAAAAAAGATGAAAAAATTAAATATATCATAAGAAAACAACTGACATTAGAAGTAGATCAAAGAGAGATAATTAAAGAAGCATCATACTGTATGAAAACCATTATTCCCCCCCCCAAAAAAAAGGTCCAGACATTGTATGTCAAAAAATATCAAGAAAAGCTACCCCCAAATTCTTAAACCAGAGGATAAAATAGAAATTAAAAATTTTATCAACACCTGATAGAGATATCCAAGTGGAAATTCCAGCAATATTGTTGCCCCAAAATCCCATGGTCAATGAGGAAATACTTCAAGTTGTCAAAAAGAAATAATTTAAAAATTATGGAATTACAATCAGAATCACACAGGAATTAAGAGTTTCCATATTAAATTAATGAAAGATTGGAGTATGACAATCCAGAGAGCAAATAAACTAGGATTACAACCATGATTTAACAATCTAAACAGTGAAATTGAGCATAAATCTTCAAAGGATTTAATGAAGTAGAGAACATTCAGGCTTGCTTAATGAAAAGGCCAGAACTGAATAGCAAATTAATGTTCACATATTAGATTCAAGAGAAGCATAAAAATGTAAACAGGAAAGAGGATTTTTTTAAATAATGTCTTTATTTATTTCAAACTTAAGTTCAAAATAAGAAAAAATATACTAGAAAAAGACAGAAAAAAACATTGTCATGTGTTTAGCAATATTAATATGACTGACATATAGTCTCTTGATTGAATTTTTTAAAGGCTGACTTTGTTGAATATAATTTTCATTGCATCGTGGTCAGAAAGGATATATTTACTATTTCTGCCTTACTGCATTTGAGTTTGAGGTTTTTAAGTCCTAATATATGGTCAATTTTTGTATAGGTTCCATGAACTACTGAAAAGAAAGTGTATTCCTTTCTGTCTCCATTACATTTTCTCCAGAGATCTATCATATCTAATTTTTCTAGTATTCTATTTACCTCTTTGACTTCTTTCTTATTTATTTTGTGGTTTGATTTATCTAATTCTGAGAGTGCAAGGTTGAGATCTCCCACTATTATAGTTTTGCTGTCTATTTCTTCTTGCAGCTCTCTTAATTTCTCTTTTAAGAATTTAGATGCTTCTTTTGTAAGCTGATGTGGTGAATTTAAAGCACTGTTTCCCCTTAAAAGGTCATATAATGGTTGCAATTGATGGGTAGTCAAGCCTAATACTGGTTGCATTAATTGCATATCTCCCTTCAATTTCTAAAAGTCATTTAAGGTTTTTAGCTTTTCCTGTTCTTAAGGACAGTTTTTGTATTGTAAGCACCTTAGGATACACTTCATATCCTATATTGAAAAGGAGCATGCCTTTGAATTTTTTCTGGAGCTATGTACAATTTGTAGTTCCTCAGTGTTTCTATGGTCTTTTATAGACATGCTTCTAACATTTGTTCCTCAGGTGCATAACCCAATATATCATCCATGTAATGTAATGATATTACTTTGGAAATGCTTTTCTTATAGGATTAAGAGCAACAGCAACATACATTTGACACATAGTAGGGCTGTTTTCATTCCCTGTGGCAAAACTGTCCATTCAAATCTTTTATAAGTCTCAGCTAAATTAATGCTGGGTACTGAAAAAGCAAATCTTTCCGTATCCTCCTTATCTAGAGGGATAGAATAGAAACAATCCTTAATGTCTATAACCCAAAGAGGCCATTGAGTAGGAGATGGAAGTCCAGGCTGAAGAGTTACCATCGTTTCCATCTGTTCATTTACTTTTCTTAAATCATTCAACATCCTCCATTTTCCAGATTTCTTTCTTTCTTTTTTTGCAACAAATACAAAGGAATTCCAAGGGTTGTAAGTGTCCTTGGTCAAGTTGCTTCTGTCTTATATCTAATAAGGCCTGAATTTTATTGCTAGCTAAGGGCCACTGTTCTATCCATACTGGTGGATCAGTTTTCCATTGAATAGGAATGGGTGAGAGAGTTGGCAGACCTTCAACATCAGTGCTGCCTAAAAAACCAAAGTACTCATTTGTAATCCTAACTACTGTAAAATGTCTCTTCCCCACAGATTGATGGGGATTTTTTCAAGTATAAAAGAAGTAAAAACTCCTGTTTCACCTTTAAATGTGCATTTCAAAGGGGTAGCACTAACTTCAGCTGCTACTGATTCTCCTACACCAGACATATAGGTGTTTACCTTAATCTTTCGCCAATGACTGGGCCTAACTGCATGATCTGCACCTGTGTCTTCCACCTTTTTCCAGTGGTATGCCATTTACATAGATAGTGAGCATAGGACAGTCAGCTGTAATAGCTGCAATCTAAAATATTCCTGGATTCTGTTGCTGGGAGTAAAAATCTGGGCAAATGTCACCAGATTGCGTAGTAAGAGTCTGTATCAGTAAATCTGATACTACTACTTCTCCTGGTTGATAAGTCACACATTATCTACCTGTATTAGTGACTGGAATATTAGCTACACATTCCCCAATTTCCCACATCAGTGTATGAATAAATACTTTTTTGTAAGCACTCTTAATGTCAAATCTACTGTTCCTGGAGCTAAAGGATCCATAGGCTGGACAGGGACAGATTTCACTTCTCCAGTGGATATCTCAATAGTCCCAGCTGCAATCTCCCTAACTGCAATCCCTTTTTCCCATCTGATTGCTTCTTGGCTGATAGATCATGTAATACCTTTCTTCCAACAGATTACTTTTTCACTGATTGTTCAAGTACTGAACTTCCACAGACTCTCTGGGTATAACCTTGGCTGCCATCATGCCCCACCTTTTTTTGGCCTGGGACCTGGAGCTGGGCCTTACTTTTCATTTCCCTGAATCAATTTACATTCTGATGTCCAATGGAAGCCTCTGTTGTATTTTGGACATAGGGTTTTGGGACTCTGACCTTGTCTTCTCACTCTATCTCTATGACAACACTAAACTTTCAAATGCCCTACTTTACCATATTGAAAGCATTGATAAGTTTCTCTGGAAGTCCCTTGCCAAAAGGGACTCTCTCTTCCCATGTATGCAGATCTTTTTGCATCATAACCTAGGTATAAAAGGCATTTGTGCCCATTGTGGCACAGTGTCTTATGATCTTTTCTAAAGGAACATCTTTGTGTATTTCTAGTATAATTCTTCTATCAATTTCATTAGCATTTTCTCTAGCAAGTTGTTTTATCATTATCCCTGTTGCTGTATTTTCACCAATAATTCATATGACAGCTGTCTGTAAACATCCCACAAAATCAGCAAACGGTTCATTTGGACCTTGCTCTATTTTCATAAAAGGCATCCCCTCTATCTTGTTTTCCTGGGAGAGTGCCCCATGTTTTGATAGCAGCAGCAGCAATTTGCCCATATGCTATCAAAGGGTAATTAATCTGTTCTAAAATGTCTGCTTAATGACCTATACCTGCTAGTTGATCAAAAGTGATTGGTATATTAACTCCAGTTTGCCTATTTCATTGGTCTTGTATTCTACATAGTTCACTATACTATAAAAGCCACAACAAGTTTTGAACAGGTCCTAAACATGTCCTTGCTACAAATTTCCAATCACTAAAATTTCAAAAGCCAAGTTCTCTAATGCCATCTTAACATAAAACAGCCCCATAAAGAGTGCAACTCTTTTTCAAATCTTTGTTAATTTTCAGATTAAAAGGAGTGTATCTTCTTCTGGTTTTACCTTTATTCTTAAATCAGATACATACTGTCCTTTTTCAGCCTTAATTAGTGCCTTTTGTAATTTTATCATGGGGAATGGACAAAGCTGCTGCATGGGTAGTGCTGATTGTGTAACTGTCCTTCCCCCTCTTCCTCTTCCCTCCACCCATGAAGGGGAAATTGAGGGAGTATCATGAGATGAGGAATGCCCAAATGTCTCTTGCTATGAAGCACCATGTTCCTTAAGTTAATCAGCACTGTACTTAACTCCTTTCTTGTCTAATTGTTCATGCTTTTCAGCTATTTTGTCAGTACCATCCTTCTTTTTAATTTCATCAGTACTGTACTTAACTCCTTTCTTGTCTAATTCTTCAGGCTTTTCAGCTATTTTTCTATACTATCCCCCTCCTGCTGTTTCTCCTTTTCCCTTATTCTAATATTTATGTAATTCCTTAAAGCCAATTGTATTATGTTGTATAGAATGTTTCTTCAGGAATTGAATCAGAATCATTATCACTGTAATATTCAATTAGTTTTTCTCAAACTAGTTTCCACTTATATGGCTCTATTTTTTTCTTCCTTAGAGAACCAAGGAGACTTGTACTGTAATGTTTCTAAGAGTTCAATGATCTGCCAAGTTACAATCAAACCTTGGTTCTTTATTAGCTTAATTATGCATTGTACACACTTCCCTTGGGGTTGGGAAGTTTCTTTTCTAAGTATTTGTCACATTTCAGCTGAAACACTAGTATAGCCCTTACCAAAAGTTCCTGCTTGTCTATTTTTAACTCAATCTGTTTCTGGGTCACAGGGACTTCTCCACTGAGCTCATGACTGTATCAATTGAGCTGATGAATGTAAATCCTTATGTCCACATTTGGGCACCAAAATGTAATGTTCTGGTGAGCTTTCTGAGGGTCTCAAGAGCAGCCTGGTCTCCCCAGAATAATCACCACAAGACTAGTCAGGAATAGAGTCCAAAGTTTTTATTGTGTCCTTTAATCTCCCAGCCTGCATCAGCAGTTTCAGTCAGTCAGCCAGTCAGCATTCTTCACATCTCAGTCTCTGCTCCTACTTTGGTCTGACTCTGACTTCTTAAATACTCTATTACAATTAAATCAACTCATCATACTGAGTATAAGCCAATTATTATATCACTAGGGAACCAATTATCTCATCAATTTCACTGAGTTAATAGGATTAAATCATTTATACTGAGCCTTAAGTATACCTTCTCAGAGCTCCTGATTTCTACAAATTACTTGCTCTCTTGGGGAGGTGAAATGTGAACCAGGGAGGGAGAAAATTTTAGAACACAGATTTTTACAAAAATAAATGTTGAAACTATCTTTACATATATTTGGAAAAAAATAGAATATTATTAGGGTAAAATGTTTCAATGATAGAGTATTCTAGAAAGATGGTAGAAATGACATTTTCCAAACAAGTGTTTCCATAAGCAAATGTTTTATTTGCATTCATCTTAATATTCTTTGCAGTCATTGTCAAGTATAAGGTTCCTATATAATATTCTCACGGAGCACTCAAATATATGGGTGTAATTGAAAGAAAGGAGAAGATTTAAAATTTAAAAACATAATAAAAATTCAAAAGGGAAAAAAAAAGAAAGATGGTAGAGTAGGTCAGAAAAATCTGATCTCTAGATTTTCCCCACAAACAAAATAAAATTGTGCCACAGAAAGAACATAGAGCCATGAAAACAAATAAAACATGGAACAGAACACGATTTTTTTTCTCAACAACTTGAGAAGACCCAAAGAAAGACCCCAAGAGATGGATTTAAATAGTGTAAAGTGTAAGCAACTCCAGACTAACTCTCCAGAAACAGCAAATAGGGAAGTTCTGCAACTAGATAGCTTCAGAGCTAAGCTCAGCCTCAACCACACTAACTTTCCCTTCCTAGATAGGCTAGGTAGTTGAGGTGCTAAAAGCAGAAAGACTGAGGGAACCTCTCCTGATAAGGAATGCCAACCCCAGCTGTGCTGTTAAGGCCCTGAGCAAGAAAGAATCAGCATACCTTTTCAGTGCAAAAGCAGTGGGACAGAAACTCTGCTGGATGAAAGCATTTGCAGGAGCTTTTGGTTTGGGGTTTCAGGTCAGAGCTGAAATGAAGCCATAGACATAGCCCTATTAAAGGTTTAAATGTGGTTAATAATTCTCATGAAATAATTTTAATCAAAAATATAGTTTTTATTTTAAAAAATTGAGCAGGTAAAGAAAAAGAACCTAATCATAGAAACTCACTATTAAAAGGGGAAGACTGAGGTTTATCTTCAGGGAAGAATATTGAAAGAAAAAGCCTCTCTTAACCCAGAGAGTAACATTAAATGATTACTTGACCAGAAATAATTTATTGAAGAACCCCAAAAAAGAGTAAAAATACAAATGATTGAGATTGAGGGAAAATTATACATAGATGATGGATAGAGAGATACACAGATAAACAGATAGATAGAGACATAGCTATACAGATACAAACACAAACACACACACACATACCTACATACACACAAAAATAAGGACCATCCAAGAAAAACAAGATTTTTTTTTTAAAGCCAACCAATTAGAAATAGAGATTTAGAGACTTAGAAGAATAAAATAATCATTTGAAAACCAGAATTGGGCAAAGGGAAAGCAATGAAGTTATATGACCAAGAAATAACAAAACAAAATATGAAGAATGAAAAAAAAATACAGTAGTATATAGGGCTGAAACTCCAAAAAGGTATGCTTGAATCAGACAACTGAGTACTTAAGGCTAATTACCTAGTTGATGTGAGACAATGATTCTATTAGCATATATTTGGATAAATGGATCTTCTCACCTCTGGTGCTTGCTGAATGTTTAGTGTTAAGATAATCGTAGGCAAGGATTAGAGGGCATAGGGAAAGAGGCAGAGGCATTTGGCTTGGAGGAAGAGGAGAAGAAAGGCTGGTGACTCTGGACTCCAGAATCCAGGATTTTGCTTATCTGCCTTCTTCATTTCTCCCCTTAAAAACCAAGGACTTTAATTTATCCTGACTCTGGCTGATCCTGAGGCCCTCCAGGGACCAAGTCTGTAATCCACATTTTGGCACCCAAGGTGGACCAATGACCCTAATTTCACTGAAGAAGTCTCTGTGACCAGGAAATAGGGTGAGTATTTTAATAGACAAACAGGGAACTTACTTTGTTAAGAGCTAAACTAGTAACTCATTTTCTAGCTGAAATGGGGCAGATATTAGGAAAAGATTCTTACCCACCCCCACCCCCACCACCATTCTCACCCCCATACCCTCCTTGTGAGAGTTCTATGGACAGCATTCTTAGGTTGATAAAGATACAAGGTTTGCTTGTAACTTGGGAGCATATTGGTGGACTCCTGGATACATTAGAATGCATGTCCCCTTTGTTCTTCAAAAAAGAAGAAATAGAGGCAGATAACTGGAAACTAGTAGGAGATCAAATATGTGAATATTACAATGATATTGCTCCTGATTCAGTTTCTAAAGAAAGATTCCATATATACAACATAATACAATTGGCTTTAAAGCATACCACAAGTTCTAGAAAAAAGAAAAGTTTTAAGAATAGTCAGATGGGGAAGTGTGAGGAGAAAAAGGAAGAGATTGGAGAGAATGATGGAAATATCGCCAGAGGGCATGAGGAGTTAAGTGAACTTGAAGGACATACTGATTCTCACTCTCACAGTCCAACTTCAACTATGCCTACACCTGAGTAGTTGACCCTCTCTCATCAATTTCACCTTCCTAGGTGGAGGGAGGAAGAGGAGTAGGAGGAGCAGTGATAAACCAGCACTTCCCCTAAACAATCACCCCCTCCTATGACTCAATTGCAAAAGGCTCTATCTACTTAAAGCCAAAGGGCAGAATACAACCGATTTGAGAATAGAAATGTATCCTGTGATTGAACAGCTTAATGCTTCAGGTCAAGAAAGGAGAAGATACACTCTTTTTAATCTAGAGATTATGGAAGACTTGAAAAAGGCTTGCACTCTTTATGGGGCTTCATCACCTTTTTGTTAAGATGTTATTATAGAATTTGGCTTAGGAAATTTTAATCCCCAGTGACTGGAAATCTATAGCAAGGACATGCTTAGAACCTGGACAAAACTTGTTGTGGCTCTGTGAATATAGTGAACTCTGTAAAATGCAAGCCCAATGAAATAGGCAAACTGGAGTTAATTCTCCAATCACCTGTGACCAACTAACAGGTGTAGGTTCTTATGCAGACACTTCAGCACAGATTAATTACCCCATAGCAGAATATGAGCAAAGTGCTTCTACTGTCATCAAAGCATTAGGCTTTATCCCAGGGGAACAGGACAGAGGAGAAGCCTTCATGAAAATAGCACAAGGGACAAATGAACCCTTTGCTGATTTCGTGGGATAGCTACAGACAGCTGTCATACAAATTATGGGTGAAGATGCAGCAACAGAAATTATGATAAGGTAACTTGCTAAAAAAAATGCTAATGAAGTTTATAAAAGAATTATACTAGGACTATGCAAGGATGCTCCATTAGAGGTCATCATAAGATACTGTGCCACAGTGGGCACAAATATCTTTTATACCCAGGCTATGATGCAGACTTCCCAGGATCTGAACATGGGAAAACAGGATCCCTTTTGGGAAAGCCTACCAGAGAGACTCGTCAATGCTTTCAATGTGGTAAAGTAGGCCACCTGAAAGTTCAATGTTGGCATAGAGGAAGTGAGAAAAGAAGGTGGGAGAACAAGACCCAACAGCTCATGTCCAAAATGCAACAGAAATATGTAGACTGCTTGAGGGAAACAAGATAGGAGTGCCCAGCCACAGGGCCCAAAACAAAAAATACTTGGGGCATGATGGCAGCCAGAGTCTTTAGAAGTTCAGCACTCAAAGCAATCTGATGGGAGAAAGGGATTACAATTGAGGAGAATAGAGTTGTATGCAGCTGGGACAATTGATTGAGATACCCCCTGGAGAGGTGAAATCTGTTCCATTCTAGCCTCTGGATCCCTTGCCTCAGGACACAGTAGGCTTGACCATTTTACCTCCTGAGAGTACTTAACAAAACAGTGAAAGTATTTACAAAACATCCATTCACTGATGTGGAAAACTGGGGAATGTGTAGATAATATCCCAGTAACTAAAACAGGTAGACAATGTGTGACTTATCACCCAGGAGAAATAGTAGCATCAGGTTCACTGATACAGATTCCTAATAAGCAGTCTGGTGATAGTTGCCCAGATTCTGACTCCAAGCAACAAAATCCAGGAATATACTAGACAGCAGCTGTGACAGCTGACCAGCCTATGATCACTATCTATATAAATGGCACAGCATTAGGATTGGTAGACAGGTGCAGATCGTACAGTTATTAGAGGTGTCAACTGGTCCACTCACTGGCCAAAGAGTAAGGCAGACACCTAAATGTCTGGGGTAGGAGAATCAATAGTAGCTGAAGTTAGTGTTACACCTTTGAAATGCACATTTGAAAGCAAAACAGGAGTTTTTGTTCCTTTTATTCTTATCTTTCCAGTGCCCAGGGTTAACTTAGCTCAGCCTTATAAGTAAAAATAGAGAAAATATCCATTTATCACCATTTTAAGACATTCTACAAGGAAAACAAATAGAAATATTATTGAAATTTTTCAAAAATGAAGATAGAGAATATTTTATAAGAAACAGAAAACAACCAACAATAAAATTCAAATATTTTGAAGCTACAATTAGAATCTCCCAGAATTTATCAGCAATAAACTACAAATCCTTCAATATTCTATAGTGACAATCAATGGATATTGAATGGATATTCAATGAATTCCCTGATTTTCAGGATTTTTGTCTCAATAAAAACTGAACTAAATAGAAAATTTACTATACAAGCGCTAATAACAAATTTCAAAGCATTCAGTAAGGACAAACTGTTTATGTTTTATACATGGAAATGTATAAAATATTTAAAGAAAGATTAAAAAAGAACGATTGGGCAGACCTCTGTTTGATTGATTCTAAAAAGAGAAATTGCCTAGGAAAAAGGCAAAATACTAATTATGTTATATGTATGAGGTACAGAGAAAGAACCAACACAGAGGCATAGTTGGGGAAGGAGAGCTGGTTGTTATGAAAACTTGATCGAATTAGGAATATGTTAAATAGGGTACAATGAACACATATACACAACACACACACACACACACACACACACACACACACACACACACGTACCATGAAGGGTATAGTACCTTCCAAAAGCTACAATGAAATAAGGAAGGAAGGAATAGATAAAGGTGGGGTATAGAAGGATGTGTAGATTCATGAGAGTGGGATAAGGCAAATAGATTGATGGAAAAGGGATAAAGAGAGAGGAAAAGTGTGGCACAATTGAAGATGAATTACAGTAGAATGTGTTGTTTTATTGTAATTTGGATAAAGAGAAAGGAAATAGAAAGGGAGAGAAGATCAGAAAAAAAAAATCCATGGGTTGGGGAAGGCTAAGTAATGGCAAGACAAGATAAGGAGTAGATGTAAAGTAGAAGAGTCAGCATGGATAGAAAATAAGAGATATACCCAAGCACAATAACGTGGATCAGAAGTGAAATTTATTTTTAATAATAGCTTATTTTAAAAATACATGCAGTTTTCAATATTCACTCTTGCAAAACCTTGTGTTCCAAAGTTTTCCCTCTCTTCTCCCTACCCCGCTTCCCTAGAGAGTAAGTAATCCAAAATATGTCAAACATGTGCCATTATTTTATACATATCTCCATATTTATCATGATGTACAAGCAAAATCAGATCAAAAGGGGAAAAAAATGAGAAAAAGAAAAAAGCAAGCAACAACAACTAAAAACATGAAAATACTACATTGTGATCCATATTCTGTCACCATGGTCCTCTTCTTGGATGGCTCTATCACAAGTCTCCTGGAATTGTCCTGAATCACCTCGTTGTTGAAAAGAGCCCCATCCCTCTGAATTGATCATCCCATTATTTTGTTGTTGCTATGTACAATGTTTTCTTGGTTCTATTCACTTCACTTAGCCTCAGTTCATGTATGTCTTTCTAGAACTTTCTGAAATCATCCTGCTAATCATTTCTTATAGAACAATAATATCCCATAACATTAATATACCATAACTTATTCAACCATCCCCCACCTGATGGACATCCACTTAAATTAAAGCTCCTGGCTAAGGAATAAAATTTCTTTGAAAAAAAGTAGTAGAAATTTATTGCTACATATTTTGTATTCTTCTTGGTATTCTGGGGGGCACATGACAAATGTTTTGTTTGCTTTTTCTTTTTCTGTCTTTCCTTTTCTTTTTTATTATTTTCCTTATTTCATATTTAATTATAAATAAACAAATTTGTTATTTTCACTGATGTATTTGAGTTTTAAATTACATACATTTACAAAAATTACTCACAGCTTGTGACTAAAAATGAATAAAATAAAAAGTAATAATAGCCACTTCATCTGTAAATCAGGGCATCATTTCTGTCTGCTGCAAATTCTTCACATACAAATTTCCATAATGTATAAAATTTTGAAAAACAGATTTTCTGAGTAATTAATCATTTTATTAACTATGCTAATACATAATTAATAAGGGGTCAGTGGCACTGCTGAATGTCAAAAACCTCAGAAGGAACCCAATTAATACATATATGCCCTTGGAAAATTGGGTATTTCTGAAGGTGGCAATTAACTCTAATTGGTTAATAATGTGAAAAATAAATATTGTGATAGAGATGGGTTCATTCTAATGAAGAGTTTGAGATATGACTTCTATCACATTTGCTCTCAGACAACCCTCAGTCTCAGGTAATGTAGTTCCCCCACTGAAACCTGAGTGGAACACAATAGCCTTCCACATTTGGCTGGGATCTGAATAAGACTGAGAAGAAAGTGAATCTAATCTCATTATTAGCAAATTCCTTTCAGAGGCTGATGACTCAGAAGAGAATGAGGAAAAAGGGAGAGGAAAAACCCTCCCTCTACCAATAATTGATTATTTAATAATCACTTCTCTCACTCTTTCATTTGATTCTATTCAGAGACAAATCACTAACTGATAAGACAAAAACAGCAGGCTTTTCTAAGTATGGGTTTATCATGAGAAACAATGAGAGGGGGAAAGGGAAAGAGAAAGAACTGCATTGAGAAAATCAAAAGACTCTCTGGAAAGCAAACCCTATAGATAAAAAGTGTGTAGGGAACAAGCAAATAGTAAATAAATAAATAACCTTGTCCATTTAAGACTCAGAAGTCTCATCTTCTAAAGCTGTCAGCTTCTTGGGACACCATCTAATGCAGAGCTCTTATTTGGGCATGGTCTTAGAGCAGTTTCCAGCTGATTGTTTTTTCTGGTTCACATCACTTACAGAAATTCTATTCTCTTACTTTGGCTATGCCAAAGTCATCCTCTCAACCTTTCCTAGATAAAGATATTCCCATCTGTAGTAAATGCCAGGTTTCACTTCTCCTAGGCAACTGTTGACCTAATGACAATGTGACAATCATACCTGAAATCATAACTCAATATAATGTCAAATTACAGTCCCATAAGATTTCATCTCAAATGTCAAGTTTCACTAAAACACAGCTTGGGGCTGTTATTATTTTTTCCTATCATAGTGTTAAAAAAGCAGTTTATCAGACCTTTAAAATTTAATTCAATATTCTTTTCTTCCTTTTGTCTTCTCTTAGAATCTAAACTAAACATCTTTATAAAAAGTATATCTCTACACATAAAGAAAACAATTACATTCTGGAATCTCACATAGATAATGAATGTGTGCACTAAAACTCCTAGAAAATTAACACTGACCAATTGCTGTAATTCTATATAACTTATACAAATTATGGACAAATAACCTTAGATGAAACTCATTTTATATCATAAACAATCTTGAAATTTTCTGTTCCCAATTTATGGAGAGTACTTTTTTTTTTAAAATATAGCTTTTTATTTACAAGTTATATGTATGGGTAATTTTACAACATTGACAATTGTCAAACCTTTTGTTCCAATTTTTCCCCTGCTTCCTCCATCCCTCCCCCAGATGGCAGGTTGACCAATACATGTTAAATATGTTGATTTTTAATTTGTACATTTTCCCACATATTAATCAATTATCAATTTTCCCTTTTTAAATAGTTATATAAATATTTGATAGGCTTTAATACCATGACAATTATTCAAAAACAACTTAGCAATGTCATGAATTTTATAAATTATGCCCAATTAATTTTAGGTGAAACTGAGGCGGAGCCAAGATGGTGGAGCAGGCACACATGACTCTCTAAGCTCCTCTCATTACCCTCATAACCAACTATTTAATCCAGCCTCAAAAATAACTCTTCACTGCTTAAATTCATGAAGATAAGAAGCACTACAATTTACCAGCCGATCCAGAAGCTCGCCAGGAAAGGTTTGTCCTGAGGGGCCAGGAACAGACTAGCACAGGCAGCGAGAGGCTAGTGTCCTGAGCAGACAAGGGGCAGGGGTGATCTCTGTGGCTAGAGAAGTTATAGGGACCACTCTGCTATAGGCTAACTGCTCTGCCTTGATTACAAAGCAGTAAACTGGCAGAGAAGTTAAAGCCTAAAACAGAGGGTCCTCTAAAAAACGCCAGAACCTAACAAGATCTGGCTGTAACCCCTCAAACCCGGAAGTGACTCAGGCAGACTTTACCGCAGCCCTGTGGCCACATCCGGCACTTCGGGGCTTTTGCGGGGGCAGTTACTAATCTGCACGACAGTGGGGCACAGCCTGGGCAGCCTCTAATCAGCAGAGTGGGGGGCTCGGCCTGGGGCAATAGAACCTCCCCAGCTGACTGCGCTTCCCGGGCAGACACTTCCGGTCCCTGCAAATCCATTCACTGCTCAGCTGCTAATACCCACAGCCCCAGGGCAGGGTTTGGCTTGGGGCAGTGAAATTCTCACTGCTAAGTGTCTAGCCCCAGGGCAGTTGTTATCTCACCCAGCTGAGGTTCTTTGAAAGGCACTTTCCCAGTCCGGCCCTGCAGGCCTGAGTTACTTTCAGGTGGGGAACTCTTTCCCAGAGCACTCCAGTACCTCACTGCTTTTTGTAGCTGGTCGACAGGACAGCTACCTGTCCATATACCTTTCACTGCTCTGCAGAGGAAGCTAGTAACCTCCTGGCTCTGAAGGCAGACCTTACAGGCTTTAACAAAATGAGTAAAAAAATCAAAAGAACGATTGATAGTTTCTACACAGAAAGAGAACAGCTTTTCAACCCTGAAGAGACTAATAGCAGACAGTCTCCAGACGATTGTTGGTCTCCAATACAAAAGGCTCTCCTAGAAGAGACTATTAAAAACCTTAAAAGAGAGCTAGAAGAGAAATGGGGAAAGATACGTAACTCACTAAAAGAAAAAATTGATAAAGTGGAAAAAGAAAACAACTTCCTGAAATGTGAATTGGAAAAGGTAAAAAACAGAGTTTGCGAATTGGAAAAAGAAAATGACTCACTTAAAAAAAAAAATTAGTGAAATGGAAAAAAATTCCATAGAGCAAAACAACTCAATTGGACATATACAAAAAGAAGTAAAAAAAGCTAACGAAGAAAATAATTCACTAAAAATTAGTGTTTTTTTTTTAAATTACAAATAGAAATGACTGATTCATGGAGACATCAAGAATCAGTCAAACAAAACCAAAAAAATGAAAGATTGGAAAAAAAAATGTCAAATATTTACTTGGAGAAACAACAGACCTGGAAAATAGATCTAGGAGAGATAACCTGAGGATCATCGGACTACCAGAAAATTATGATGAAAAAAAGAGCCTAGATACTATTTTACAGGAAATCATCAAAGAGAACTACCCAGAAGTAATAGAACCAGAAGGGAAAATAGGCGTTGAAAGAATTCATCGAACACCTTCTGAAAAACACCCTAAAATAAAGACTCCAAGGAATATTGTGGCCAAACTTCAGAATTTACAGACTAAAGAAGAAATTTTACAAGCAGCCAGGAAAAAACAGTTCAAATACCGAGATGCAACAATAAGGGTCACGCAAGATCTGGCTGCCTCAACATTAAAGGATCGAAGGGCCTGGAATCAGATATTCCGAAAGGCAAAAGAACTTGGAATGCAGCCAAGAATAAACTATCCAGCTAAGCTGAGTATTTTTTCCCCTGGAAGAAGATGGACATTTAATGAAATAGAGGAATTCCATCTGTTTCTAAGGAAAAAACCAGACTTAAACAAAAAATTTGATCTTCAACAACAGGAATCAAGAGAAGTAGAAAAAGGTAAAAGGAACTCTTGAGAACTGTATTTCTGTTGTGAATATACATAAAAACCATATGTATAATTTGATTTTACCATTATAACATAAAAAAGGGAAGTAGAAATGGAAAGGGGATAGCGTCAGAAAAAGGGAAGAAGGGAGATAAAAAGAGGGAAACTACATGCGACAATGAGGCAAAGGAAACCTATCATATATGAGGGAACTTAGAGAGGGGGAGGAACATTGTGTGAATCCTACTCTCATCAGAGTTGGCTCAAAGAGGAAACAATTGACATATTTGATTTACACAGATTCTTCTCTCACTTCATTAAAAAGTGGGAGAGGAAAAGGGAGAAGGAAAAAGAGTAATAAGGGAAGGGTACAAGAAAGGGGAAAGGATTCAAAAGGAGGAGGAAGGGATACTAAAGAGGGAGAGCTGCACGATGTTAGTGGGACCTATAACTTTAATACTAGGGAAGAAGGGAAAGAGGGCAAGAAAAAGAAAAGTATAATCTGGGCATATTAGGATGGCAGAAAATGCAGAATTGGTTATTTTAACTGCAAATGTGAATGGAATGAACTCTCCCATAAAGAGGAGGTGGATAGCAGACTGAATCAAAAGTCAGAACCCTACAATCTGTTGTTTACAAGAAACACATTTAAAACAGGGAGATACATACAGAGTACAGGTAAAACGCTGGAGCAGAATCTATTATGCTTCAGGTGAAGTCAAAAAAGCAGGGGTAGCCATCCTTATCTCAGATCAAGCAAAAGCAAAGATTGATCTAATTAAAAGAGATAAGGAAGGAAACTATATCTTGCTTAAGGGTACTATAGACAATGAAGCAATATCAGTATTAAACATATATGCACCAAGTGGTATAACATCTAACTTCCTTAAAGAGAAGCTAAGAGAGTTGTGAGAAGAAATAGACAGCAAAACTATAATAGTGGGAGATCTCAATCTTGCACTCTCAGATTTAGATAAATCAAATCACAAAACAAATAAGAAAGAAATTAAAGAGATAAATAGAATATTAGAAAAATTAGGTATGATAGATCTCTGGAGAAAACTGAATGGTGACAGAAAGGAGTATACTTTCTTCTCAGCAGTTCATGGAACCTACACAAAAATTGACCATATATTAGGAAATAAAGACCTCAAAATTAAATGCAGGAAGGCAGAAATAGTAAATGCTTTCTTTTCAGACCACAATGCAATAAAAACTACATTCAACAAAAAGTTAGGTGTAAATAGACCAAAAAGTATTTGGAAACTAAATAATCTCATCTTAAAGAATGATTGGGTGAAAGAGTAAATTATAGACACAATTAATAATTTCACTCAAGATAATGACAACAATGAGACATCATATCAAAATTTATGGGATGCAGCCAAAGCAGTAATAAGGGGAAATTTTATATCCTTAGAGGCTTACTTGAATAAAATAGAAAAAGAGAAGATCAATGAATTGGGCCTGGAACTTAAAAAGTTAGAAAAAGACCAAATTAAAAACCCCCAATCATTACTAAACTTGAAATTCTAAAATTAAAAGGAGAAATTAATAATATAGAAAGTAAAAAAAAAAAACTATTGAACTGATAAATAAAACTAAGAGTTGGTTTTATGAAAAAAACAATAAAATTGATAAACCTTTGGTAAATCTGATTAGAAAAAGGAGAGAGGGAAATCAAATTGGCAGTCTTAAAAATGAAAAAGGAGAACTTACCACTGATGAAGAGGAAATTAAAGAAATAATAAAGGGTTACTTTGCCCAACTTTATGCCAATAAATTCGATAACCTAAGCGAAATGGATGACTACCTCCAAAAATATAGGCTTCCCAGATTATCAGAGGAGGAAGTAAATTGCTTAAATAGTCCCATTTCAGAAAAAGAAATAGAACAAGCTATTAATCAACTCCCTAAAAAAAAATCCCCAGGACCAGATGGATTTACATGTGAATTCTACCAAACATTCAAAGAACAATTAGCCCCAATACTTTATAAACTATTTGGAAAAATAGGAAATGAAGGAGTCCTACCAAACTCCTTTTATGACACAGACATGGTACTGATACCTAAACCAGGTAGGTTGAAAACAGAGAAAGAAAATTATATACCAATCTCCCTAATGAATATTGATGCTAAAATCTTAAATAAGATATTAGCAAAAAGACTACAGAAAATCATCCCCAGGATAATACATCATGATCAAGTAGGATTTATACCAGGAATGCAGGGCTGGTTCAATATTAGGAAAACTATCAATATAATTGGCCATATTAATAATCAAATTAACAAAAACCATATGATCATCTCAATAGATTCAGAAAAAGCATTTGATAAAATACAACTCCATTCCTATTAAAAACTCTTGAGAGTATAGGAATAAATGGACTTTTTCCTTAAAATAATCAGTAGCATCTATTTAAAACCAGCAGTAAGCATCATATGTAATGGGGACAAACTGCAACCATTCCCAGTAAGATCAGGAGTAAAACAAGGTTGCCCACTACCACTGTTACTATTTAATATTGTATTAGAAATGCTAGCTTTGGCAATAAGAGTTGAGAAAGAGATTAAAGGAATAAGAATAGGCAATGAGGAAACCAAATTATCACTCTTTGCTGATGATATGATGGTATACTTACAGAACCCCAGAGATTCTACCAAAAAGTTATTAGAAACAATCTACACCTTCAGCAAAGTTGCAGGATATAAAATAAACCCACATAAGTCATCATCATTCTTATATATCACTAACAAAACTTAACAGTTAGAGTTACAAAAAGAAATTCCATTTAAAGTAACTACTGATTGTATACAATATTTAGGAATCTATCTGCCAAGGGAAAATCAGAAACTTTATGAACAAAACTACAAAACACTTTCCACACAAATTAAGTCTGATCTAACCAACTGGAAAAATATTAAATGCTGTTGGATTGGGCAAGCAAATATAATAAAAATGACAATACTACCTAAATTAATTTACTTATTTAGTGCTATACCAATCAGACTCCCAAAAAACTACTTTGATGAATTAGAAAAAATAACAACAAAGTTCATATGGAAAAACAAAAGGTCAAGAATTTCAAGGGAATTAATGAAAAAAAAATCAAATGAAGGTGGCCTAGTTGTACCAGATCTAAAATTATATTATAAATCAGCAGTTACTAAAAACCATCTGGTATTGGCTAAGAAATAGACTAGTTGATCAATGGAATAGGTTAGGTTCAAAGGACAAAACAGCCAATAACTTTAATAATATAGTGTTTGACAAACCCAAAGACCCCAGTTTCTGGGATAAGGATGCATTATTTGACAAAAATTGCTGGGAAAATTGGAAATCAGTATGACAGAAACTAGGCATTGACCCACACTTAACACCGTACACCAAGATAAGGTCAAAATGGGTTCATGACCTAGGCATAAAGAATGAGATGATAAATAAATTGAAAGAGCATAGGATAGTTTACCTCGCACACCTGTGGAAGAAGGAGGAATTTATGACCAAAGAAGAACTAGAGATCACTATTGACCACAACATAGAAAATTTTGATTATATCAAATTGAAAAGCTTTTGTACAAACAAAACAAATATAAACAAGATTAGAAGGGAAACAATAAACTGCGAAAACATTTTTACAATCAAAGGTTCTGATAAAGGCCTCATTTCCAAAATATATAGAGAATTGACTCTAATCTATAAGAAATCAAACCATTCTCCAATTGATAAATGGTCAAAGGATATGAACAGACAATTCTCAGATGAAGAAATTGAAACTATTTATAGACATATAAAAATATGCTCCAAATCATTATTAATCAGAGAAATGCAAATTAAGACAACTCTGAGATACCACTACATACCTGTCAGATTGGCTAGAATGACAGGGAAAGATAATGGGGAATGTTGGAGGGGATGTGGGAAAACAGGGACACTGATACATTGTTGGTGGAATTGTGAACACATCCAGCCATTCTGGAGAGCAATTTGGAACTGCTCAAAAAGTTATCAAACTGTGCATACCCTTTGATCCAGCAGTGTTTCTACTGGGCTTATACCCCAAAGAGATACTAAATAAAGGAAAGGGACATGTATGTGCCAAAATGTTTGTGGCAGCCCTGTTTGTAGTGGCTAGAAGCTGGAAAATGAAAGGATGTCCATCAATTGGAGAATGGTTGAGTAAATTGTGGTATATGAATGTTATGGAATATTATTGTTCTGTAAGGAATGACCAGCAGGATGAATACAGAGAGGACTGGTGAGACTTACATGAACTGATGCTGAATGAAATGAGCAAAACCAGGAGATCATTATATACCTCAACAACGATACTGTTTGAGGATGTATTCTGATGGAAGTGGATCTCTTCGATAAAGAGAGCCTTAATTGATCAAACATGGACAGAAGCAGCTACACCCAGAGAAAGAACACTGGGAAATGAATATAAACTGCTTGCATGTTTGTTTTTCTTCCCGGGTAATTTATACCTTCTGAATTCAATTCTCCCTGTGCAACAAGAAAACTCTTCGGTTCTGCACACATATATTGTATCTAGGATATACTGCAACCCATTCAACATGTAAAGGACTGCTTGCCATCTTGGGGAAGGGGTGGAGGGAGGGAGGGGAAAAAATCGGAACAGAAGTGAATGCAAGGGATAATGCTGTAAAAAATTACCCTGGCATGCCTTCTATCAATAAAAAGTTATTAAAAAAAAATTTTCAGGTGAAACTTCCTCTTTAAAAAAAAAAAGCAAACTTTAAAGTTTATTGTTCTTAAATTATAGTGCTTCAGAATATTGTAACATATAGTTAACAGGACTGACGAAATGACCTTTCTTTTCTATTTTAATATTAGGAAAATACATTAGATCTTTCATTTATGTTCATTTAAGACATAATCATTTATTTCTATTCCATCTTGTATTCTCTTTATTTTCCCTTTTTCCCTTACTCTTATTCCCACCTCCATCAAACCTATAATGTTATGGAGGTTACTTAAAGGTATTAAATCTGAAATGTTTGGGGTTTTTAAAAGCTTATATAAGAAGAATTTATGATGCCCAAATCACCTAAAATGGAGGCATTCATGTAAGAGACAGTCGGGTTCTTTTCCCATATGCATGCTTCTATCTTAGTGATCTTGATATGCACAAAGCATAGTTTTCCTTTTCTGTGTATAGTTTACCCAGTACTATAGATGAATAGAACTTTACACCTCAAAATTGCTAGAAAGAGAAAAAGACAATCTGATAAGTTTAAAGACATATTTTGGCTATGTAGCCAATTGTAAGCAGCTACATGATCCACATCCACATGACAGAAGAATGTGGAGTGTTTTATCCCTGGAGCAAGGTGCTATCTACTACATGGATATCTATATTTTTGGTGATTGAACGTGTAAAACCTGTTTATACTCATTTAAAAAATTAAATCTTGGGGGTTGTTTTTTAAAAATGAATAAGCTTTGACCTTTCTTTGAATAACATTAAGCCCTGTGCATACAAATATGACCTTTCTGAACTCCATTTCAATATGTATGATGATTTGATTTTTAAGAAGTGGGCATGATTTTACAGCTCCATCTGAATTCTGTTATTCTATGGATTTGCCAGGCAGCTGGAACTTGGAACAGCAAGCTGGTGTGAAGGATGAATTGTGTAACTATGAAGTATGCAAAAGCTAACAAAAACAAAAAAACAATAACAAAAACTTACATGTTAATTAGCTTCTCTATACAGATCTAGAGAGAGTAGAGAGAGCAGAGTGGAAAAATTATTTGGGATCATGATTAAGTGATACAGAATCTTGAAGTTTTATTTAATTCCTCACTGTTCCTGAGAGATACAGCATGGTTCACTTTTGAATATAGTCTTTCATCAGATAGTGTTTTTGTAAGTAATAGTGATGATGATAATGATTTATTATTAGATCCAGGTAGTGGTGATGATGATGATGCTACTTCACATTTATTTAGAATTCTTGTAGTTTTTTTTCTCACAATCCCATGATATTCATAGTATCATCTAACCATTTTGAGAAACCAATAGGCATATTATACCAATGTATTACTTCTCAATATATTTGATATTACATAAACATAGATCTGATAACCAATGGACAGATTTGGACTACCTTAACCAAGCAGAATCTCAAGGATTAGGAGACTACAAAAATATTTTCATGCTGGAAGAAATAAAACAAACAATTCCTACCTCCATAGCATGCTATATGAATATATTAATATAGCTAAGAAAAACATTTCTGTTTATTCCAGTATCTGTGCTTCTGTGCTTGGAAATAGTGTGTGTGTGTGTGTGTGTGTGTGTGTGTGTGTGTGTGTGTGTGTGTGTTAGAGAGAGAGGGGGGGGGGAAGGATAGGTTAAAAAAATGATAGAAATTATAAACTTCAAGAGAGCATTAAGTAGAATTCTAACCTATGGTGCAGTGAATAGGAAAAAAGAGTGAACTTTCAGGAATAAAAAGAGTTGCAACTTTCTGCCCAATATGCTCTAGATTGTAAATATATATTTTAAGTATTTGCATAGAAATGCAAGTTACATGTAACTATTGTTAATATATTTTATTATAGTCTCTGATATAATCCTTTTTATTAACAAAATTTCTATTAAATATTTCCAGAATAATAATACCATGCAGTAAAATAAGAGATATATAAGCATCAATGTTTATTTTTTATTTTAATTGTATTTTTTCCACATACATGCAAATATAATTTCCATCATTCACTTTTGCAAAACTTACTGTTCCAAATTTTTCTCCCTCTCCTTCCCCTCTCCCCTTCCCAAGATAGCAAGCAATCTGGTATAGATTAAATATGTGTAATTCTTCTAAACATATTTCCATATTTGTCATGCTGAGCTAAAAAGTGAGATCAAGAGGAAAAAAAAAAGCAAGCAAACAACAATAAAATGGTGAAAATATTATACATTGATTCACATTCAGTCTCCATAGTTTCTTTCTCGATGTGAATGACACTTTCCATCATAAGTTTATTGGAATTGCCTTGAATTACCTCATTGTTGAAAAGATCCAGATCCATCACAGTTAATCATCACATAATCTTGTTGTTGTGGTGTACAATGTTCTCTTGGCTCTGCTCACTTCACTTAGCATCAGTTTATGTAATTATTGCTAGGCTTTTCTGAAATCAGTTTGCTCATAATTTCTTATAGAAAAATAATATTTCATTACATTCATATACCATAACTTAATTGCATCATTCTCTAATTGATGGGCATCCACTCAGTTTCCAGTGCCTTGCCACTACAAAAAGTTCTGCTAAAAAGATTTTTGCACATGTGTGTCCTTTTCCTTCTTTTATGATTTTTTGAGGATACAGATCAAGGACAGATATGCTGGATCAAAGGGTATGCAGTTTTATAGCTTTTTGGGGCATAGTTCCAAATTGCTCTTTAGAGTGGTTGGATCATGTTAGAATTCTACCACCAATGAATTAGTATCCCAGTTTTCCCACATTCCCTCCAACATTCATGATTATCTTTTCCTGTCATCTTAGCCAATTGAAGAGATGTGCGGTGATACCTCAGAGCATTTCTCTAATCAATTGTGATTTAAAATGTTTTTTTTTTCTCATATGATTAGAAATAGCTTTAATTTCTCCATCTGACAATTGTCTGTCCATATCCTTTGACCACTGGGGAATGGTTTGTATTTTTATTAATCTAAATCAATTTCCTATTTTAGAAATGAATCTTTATCAAAAACACTTGCTGTAAAAATGTGTTTCCATACCTAAACTAATCTATTTATTTAGTGCTACATCAATCAGACTCCCCAAAAAACTATTTTAATGACATAGAAAAAATAACAACAAAGTTCACATGGAAAAACAAAAAGTCAAGAATTTCAAGGGAATTAATGGGAAAAAAAATCAAATGAAGGTGGCCTAGCTGTGCCAAATCTAAAATTATATTATAAAGAGGCAAGTTACCAAAACCATTTGGTATTGGCTAAGAAACAGACTAGTTGATCAATGGAATAGGTTAGGTTCAAAGGACAAAACAGCCAATAACTTTTATAATATAGTGTTTGACAAACTCAAAGACCCCAGTTTTGGGGATAAGAAGTCACTATTTGACAAAAATTGCTGGGAAAATTGGAAATTAGTATGGCAGAAACTAGGCATTGACCCACACTTAACACCATACACCAAGATAAAGTCAAAATGGGTTCATGACCTAGGCATAAAGAATGAAATTATAAATAAATTGGAAGAGCATAGGATAGTTTACCTCTCAGATCTGTGGAAGAGGAAGGAATTTAGGATCAAAGAAGAACTAGAGATCACTATTGACTGCAAAATAGAAAATTTTGATTATATCAAATTGAAAAGTTTTTGTACAAACAAAACTAATGCAGACAAAATTAGAAGGGAAGAAATAAAGTGGGAAAACATTTTTAGTCAAAGGTTCTAATAAAGGCCTCATTTAAATATACAGAGAATTGATGCTAATTTATAAGAAATCAAGCCATTCTCCAACTGATAAATGGTCAAAGGATAGGAACAGACAATTCTCAGATGAAGAAATTGAAACTATTTCTAGCCATATGAAAAGATGTTCCAAGTCATTATTAATCAGAGAAATGCAAATTAAGACAACTATGAAATACCACTACACACTGTCAGATTGGCTAGAATGACAGGGAAAGATAATGCAGAATGTTGGAAGGGATGTGGGAAAATTGGGACACTAGTACACTGTTGGTGGAATTGTGAATATATCCAGCCATTCTGGAGAGCAATTTGGAACTATGGTCAAAAAGTTATCAAACTGTGCATACCCTTTGATCCAGCAGTGTTATATCCCAAAGACATCATAAAGAAGGGAAAGGGATCTGTATGTGCACGAATGTTTGTGGCAGCCCTCTTTGTAGTGGCCAGAAACTAGAAACTGAGTGGATGCCCATCAATTGGAGAATGGCTGAATAAATTGTGGTACATGAATATTATGGAATATTATTGTTTGGTAAGAAATAACCAACAGGATGATTTCAGAAAGGCCTGGAGAGACTTATATGAACTGATGCTTAATGAAATGAGCAGGACCAGGAGATCATTATATACTTCAACAACAATACTATATGATGATCAATTCTGATGGACGTAGCCATCTCCAGCAATGAGATGAACCAAATCAGTTCCAATAGAGCAGTAATGAACTGAACCAGCTACACCCAGTGAAAGAACTCTGGGAGATGGATGACTAAGAACCATTACATAGAATTCCCAATCCCTTTATTTTTGTCTGTATGCATTTTTGATTTCCTTCACAGGCTAATAGTACACTATTTCAAAGTCTGATTCTTTTTGTACAGCAAAATAACTGTTTGGACATGTATACTTATCTTGTATTTAATTTATACTTTAACATATTTAATATGTATTGGTCAACCTGCCATTTGGGGGAGGGATGGGGGAAGCAGGGGGAAAATTGGAACAAAAGGTTTGACAATTGTCAATACTGTAAAATTACCCATGCATATAACTTGTAAATAAAAAAACTATAATTAAAAAAATGTGTTTCCAGTTTTCTGGCAAGTAAAAGGGTCTTTATACCACATAACAATTTCAAAAGTAAAAGCCCAATTTTTAAAGAACTCAATAATTTGACAATAATTAAATTTAGAAGAGAATTTGGGATGTTACAAATCAATTTTCAGATTTGCAATTATAAAATATCTTGTAAAATGGAAGATTTTGAAGGTCATGAACTAGTATTAGCTTTAAAATTATTGTGAGTCACTTCTCAGAATATTTGAATATAGCAACAGTTAAATATGGTTAATGTGCATTGACCAAAACTTAGATAATTATTTGACAGAGAGGTTAAGATATACAGAGAAACCTAAAGCAAATATGATTGTCCCTAGTACAAATTGAAGATTAATTATAAATTAGAATAAAGTACTTATAAAAAGTATTAAAGCCAATGAGTAAATGATTTATATGTCACTGTCAGAACCATGTATAATATGAAACAGCTTATACTTGATATGGTGTTAATCCATTGACTCCAAAACAAAAATCAAGTTTACATTTTTATCTTACCTTCATTTTCTTGTACATTCAAAATAATTTTGGTAACAAAATATAGAAATAAGTCAAAGATAATTAAGATGATAATTATATATATATGACTATAATATATATTAAGATTATAGTTATAGCAAATAAATTTTTTGATCCTAAAATCTGACAATATAAATTATCCAAAATGACAATAATTCTTTATTTTTTTTGGAAAAAGCAAAACAAAAATGAAGATGGCATCCATTTTCATCATGATTTGCCCTACTTCATCAGACCAGAGGGGCAACAATCAAATTTTTTGCTACATAAAGGCACTTTATGAGTACTTGAGGATCTCCAGCTTGTCCTTGTTCCTACAATAACATAGCACTAATTATTATTAGAAAAAAGCAATCGAATTAGCCCAGACCAGAACCCAGATTGAATTTGAATCAGAAGTCAGAAAGTAGCCTGGATTAATGTACAAACAAAGAAAAAGAAAACAACCCCACCATATTGAGGTGTTATGGTGGCAGTGATGCTCAAGGCACAAAATCAGAACAAAAAATTTTCAAAACATCTACAAGCCATGCCTCAGAGAGAAACCCAATTTAGGCACAAACTAAATTAGAATTCCTGGATAAAACAGAAATTTCAAAAAATGTTTTTTAAATGTAATAAATGGAATGAATAACTGGAGACAAGTTCTTGTTGATTCTCTCTAGGGTTCTCAGGGTCTATCTGTGAATTCCTAAGAACAGAAGACTGGTTCACTTTGGAAAATGAGTTATTTCCCTTCTGTTTCTAAACAGAATATTAAGTAAAAATCTTATAAGATCCAGGAAATGATCAATGGTTCTCTGACAGTTTAAAAAAGGATAGTAAAAGAGACTGGTGTAGTTGGGAGATCAGTTAATTAATGAGTGGAGGTAGAAGTGGTTTGCGTTGAAAATTTTAAAGGGTTTAGACATTGTCACTTCCATACCTGCCCAGTGAGACGATTAGGTAGCCTAAGAGTTTAAAAGCTGTCTGAGAAGAACTGGAAGAGATGATCTTTGTCCTGAAGGAGGATTGCCTGACCTTCCTCTATTAGTGGTATGAATGTTAAATCAAAAGCTCATCTATTTTTTTAAAGCTTATTTGCATTTGTGTTTAATTAATGCTTAATTTCTGATGAATATGAAGTTTGCTCATAGCAGCTTTTGATTTTAGATGTTTAATTATTGTAAGTGTTGCACAAGAGAGGACAGTGGTAAGTACAGAATATGGACCAAAAAAAAAATAGAAGACAAAGAGTGGCTCTGTTGTAATTTCTTGAGAATTTTGTCTTAGTTGACAATTCTAGAGATTACTTGGGAGTACAGATATAGTGGATGTGACCAGAATCTAAAAGCAATTTGTTACAATGGCATTTAAAGACAATTTAAAAAACAAGACAAACAATTTTGAAAGATTAAAAAAATCCCAACAATACAATAACCAACCATGGTTTTAAGAGACTGATATGCCAGGGTTTCTTAAACTGCAGGGCCAGATCCCATATGTTATGACTCAATGTGGGGGTTGTGAAATTATGATTTATTATCAATAAATATTTGATTTGTGTATTTGTTTTATACATACACACATATATATACATACATATATATTGTTCAATTTTGTTCAGCTATGTCTATTTGTCACCAGCATTTTAATTTTTTTCCATTTCATTTTAACTTTTAAGTGGGGAGGAAAGAGTGAGAGAAAAACCCATGGTTTTTAACAAATAAAATTTAAAAGACAGAATCTTGAAATATAAAACATAAACTTAGATTAAAAAGATTAAAAGCATGAATCTAGTTATTTTCCTCCTAGGGACAGGATTCAGCAGTTGTCAACTGAACTTTTTACATTCATTATTTTTCTACTCTGCATATGTACATAGAGATTCCTTTGGTGCCATTGAAGTCAGATACCAGAGAATAGATTACACTTAGGAAGAAATAAGAAGTGACTGGAAAAGACTGATGATATCCATGTTACAAAGTTGGAGGTCAGAAGAAAGGAAGAAAAATTCACTGTTATAAAACCAAATATCTTTTTTTCTTATATAAATGGCTATATAATTGGGTATTAAAATAATCAGACTCGCTATCAACAAAGAATCAATCAAGTCATTCAGTTAGACAATGAGCTTCTTTAAAGTGAGAAGTGTTAACAATATCCTTCATATATGTTATATATGTATATGTATATCTATCTATCTATCTATCTATGTATCTACATATACATCCATACATATGTAATGTTTTAGAGACCTGGAAAAATTTTTATTTGATTATTATTTTCTAAAATTTCCTTTGAATATCAAAATTGATATTTTGGGGAATTTAAGAACTTGTTGAAAAGGTGAGTTATACTTGCAAACCTTCCAGACTACAATTTTCAGGCTGTTGAATTTTGGTGAGGTGAACCTCTGGTATAATATAATGATGAGTTCATCATCTCTCTAAAAATAGTTATGTCTCAATTTCGGAAAACCTAAATTTATAAAACCGATTACTTCAAAAGAGCAATTATCAATTGTAACAGAATACATTTACTATACTTGCCCTAGTACAAAGTGAGGAGATGATTAATAATTTGCTTCAATGTTGTTTTGTGAATGATGTTAGATCAGGTGATTTTATTTTTAATGAATAGAATATTTTTTCATGAAACAAGAGAAAAATTAGAATTTTATATTGGCTATATATCAAAAATGTAATTTGTTTTACATTTGGATGATATATAAGGTAATATAAAACTAACTATAATAATAGCAATCTAAAATTTTGAATTCCCATACATTTTATATAATATAAATAAGAATCATCAATTTCTAATTAATGTTTGGTCTCAGTTTGTAGTTTTATATGCAATGTTGAATTCAGTTTGTCTTTACAAAAATATATTAATGAATTTTAGGTATCTAAAATGAAATTGTACTCAAGCAAATTCTGGAAGAATAATACTTTGATTCAATAAAATTATAGAATTTAAATGTTAACATTTACTGTTATTTTATGTCACTGACTTAAATTTTTAATATTCTTCTGGATAGAGAATGATAGTAAACTTTGACTAATCTTCTTAGTAGATAACGATTAAAAAATTCACTAAGTTGTATAATTGTAAACTAAAGTTGGCTATTATCCAGATCCCTAGGTTGTTATTTTTATAAGGTATTCAATCAGACTCTCAAAAACTATTTTAATGACCTAGAATAAATAACAACAAAATTCATATGGAAAAATAAAAGGTCAAGAATTTCAAGGGAATGAAGGAAAAACAAATCAAATAAAGTTGGCTTAGCTGTACCAGATCTAAAATTATATTAGAGAGCAGCAGTTACCAAAACCATTTGGTATTGGCTAAGGAATAGATTAGTTGATCAGTGGAATAGGTTAGGTTCAAAGGACAAAACAGTCAATAACTATAGCAACCTAGTGTTTGACAAATCCAAAGGCCCCAGCTTTTGGGATAAGAACTTACTGTTTGACAAAAATTGCTGAGAAAATTGGAAACTAGTATGGCAGAAACTAGGCATTGACCCACACTTAACACCGGACACCAAGATAAGGTCAAAATGGGTTCATGACCTAAACATAAAGAATGAGATTATAAATAAATTAGAGGAACACAGGATAGTTTACCTCCCAGACCTGTGGAAGAGGAAAGAATTTATGACCAAAGAAGAACTAGAGATCATTACTGATCACAAAATAGAAAATTTTGATTATACCAAAGTGAAAAGGTTTTGTACAAACAAAACTAATGCAGACAAGATTAGAAGGGAAGCAATAAACTGGGAATATATTTTTATAGTCAAAGGTTCTGATAAAGGACTCATTTTCAAAATATATAGAGAATTGACTCTAATTTTTAAGAAATCAAGCCATTCTCCAATTGACAAATGGTCAAAGGATATGAACAGACAATTCTCATATGAAGAAATTGAAACTATTTCTAGCCATATGAAAACATGCTCCAAGTAATGACTTGGAATTAATCAGAGAAATGCAAATTAAGATACCACTAGACACCTCAGATTGGCTAGAATGACAGGGAAAGACAATGTGGAATGTTGGAGGGGATGTGGGAAAACAGGGGCATTGTTGGTGGAATTGTGAATACATCCAACCATTCTGGAGAGCAGTTTGGAACTATGCTCAAAAAGTAATCAAACTGTGCATACCCTTTGATCCAGCAGTGTTACTACTGAGCTTATATCCCAAAGACATCATAAAGAAGGGAAAGGGATCTGTAGGTGCACAAATGTTTGTGGCAGCCCTCTTTGTAGTGGCCAGAAACTGGAAACTGAGTGGATGCCCATCAATTGGAGAATGGCTGAATAAATTGTGGTATATGAATATTATGGAATATTATTGTTTGGTAAGAAATAACCAACAGGATGATTTCAGAAAGGCCTGGAGAGACTTACACGAACTGATGCTGAATGAAACGAGCAGGGCCAGGAGATCATTATATACTTCAACAACAATACTATATGATGACCAATTCTGATGGACCTGGCCATCCTCAGCAATGAGATGAATCAAATCAGTTCCAATGGAGCAGTAATGAACTGAACCAGCTACGCCTAGAGAAAGAACTCTGGGAGATGACCAAGAACCATTACATTGAATTCCCAATCCTTATATTTTTGCCCACCTGCATTTTTTATTTCCTTTACAAGCTAATTGTACAATATTTCAGAGTCCAATTCTCTTTGTACAGCAAAATAACGGTTTGGTCATATAGGCTTATTGTGTATCTAATTTATATTTTAATATATTTAACATCTACTGTTCATCCTGCCATCTGGGGGAGGGAGTTGGGGGAAGAAGGGGAAAAATTGGAACAAGAGGTTTGGCAATTGTCAATGCTGTAAAGTTACCCATACATATAACCTGTAAATAAAAGGATATTAAAATAAAAAAAAAATAATAATTAAAAAAAAGGAATTTACCAACCTATTTGGCCAACTTCCCAGATTCTAACCTGTTTTTTAAAAAATGCATGCTATTAAAAGTGGAAAGGGGAAAATATTAAATACAAAAATTACAAATATTATATATCTAAAAAAATTAAAATAAGGCATTTAAATTTCAGTCATGTATGATTTTTAACCATAGCATGTTCCACTACTGAAACCATCTCATTTACTAATTTCACTTAATCAATTATTAATCAATTCTTATTAAAACACATATTATTACTTAAGATAACAAATAGTTGATCTAGAAAGATGAACTGAACTCATGCAATAATATTGGCTATGTTATACTAGGAAAGGTATTTAACCTTCTATTGCCTCCAAAACAGCTCCCTAAGATTAATACTTTCAGATCTGTATTGTCACCCAGAGATAAGTATAACAATGAAATCATAAGTTTGTCCAAAATGTATTGTGTAAAGGGCTGAAACTCTTGAGTTCATGCACAGAGGTTTGGACAAGAAGCACTTTAGGCTAATTACCAATTGGACAATACTTTATTAGCATTTACTTTGAAAATGGCCCACCTCACTATTCTGTGCTGGCTCAATTGATTGGTGTATAGGGAGATTGGGAGTAGGAAAAAGGGTGGAGTAGGACAAGCGAGTGTGACACCCGGTAGTAGAGGAAAGAGGAGAGAAAAAGATTCCTGTGTCCACACACTGTCCTCTCCCTTTGATAAAGAATAAAAACCAAGGACTTTTGCTTATCCTGACTCCGGCTGATTTTAAAGTATCCAGGGTGCTAATGCAGTCATCACATTTGGTGCCTGAACATGGGACCAAGAATCCTACTTTCATTGAAGAAGTCCCCAAGTGACCAGAAAATTGGGTGAGCATTTTAATAGACAAACAGGGAACTTTGTTAAGGGCTAAACAAGTAACCTTTTCTGGCTGAAATGGGGCAGATGTTAGGAAAAGATTCTCTTCCTTCCCCAGCCCGACCACCCCTGCCCTGAAGGGAAACTATAGAAAGCATGCTTAACTTAATCAAGGAACAAGGCTTAATTATAACTTGGGAACAGATCACTAGACTCTTAGGTACATAAGAATATACTTCCCCTTGGTTCTTAGAGGAAGAACAAATTACGCCAGATAATTGGAAACTTGTAGATGAGTATGTGAATACTACAATGATAAAGATCCTCGTTCAATTTCCATTGAAGCATTCTATATATACAACATAATACAGTTGGCCTTAAAGAATCCTGCAAGTTATAGAAAAAAGAAAAGTTCTGGGAACAGCCAGATGAGGAAGTGTGAGGAAAAAGAGAACAAAGACAAAGAACAGTTGAGTGACCATATCTCCACAGGACATGGAGATTTAAGTGAGGTTCAAGGGTGTGGTGATTTTCCATCTCACCAGGAAGCTTTAACCCTGCCTATGGAGCAGATAATTGATCCTCCCCCATCAACTCCACCTTCCAGGATGGAGAGAGAAGGAGTAGTGGGAGGAGCAGTGCTGCTACCAGCACCTCCCCCCCAGCAACCACCCCATCCTATGAGTAGATTGCAAAAGGCAGTACTTAAGGCCCCAGAGGAAGGGAAGTATATAGCTGAGTTAAAACTACATATATATCCTGTGATTCAACAGTTCAACTCTTCAGGTCAAGAAAGTAGAAGTTACACTCCTTTTTATAAAAATCCTCTAAGACCTGAAAAAGACTTGCACTCTTTATGGGGCTATATTAGCTTTTGTTAAGATGTTATTACAGAATTTGGCTTATGAAACCTTAACCCCTAGTGACTAGAAATTGATTAACAAGGGTATTCCTACAACTTGGACAAAACTTGTTGTGGCTTTCTGAATATAGTAAGTTCTGTAGGATACAAGCCCAACAAAATAATCAAAGTGGAGTTAATACTTAATACAGGTAACTGTGACCAACTAACAGGTGTAGGTTCTTATGCAGACATCTCAGTACAGAATAATTACTCCATAGCATCATAAGAGCAAACTGCTGCTGCTGCTATCAAAGCATGGGCTTCTCTCCACAATGAAAATGACAAGGGTGAAGCCTTTACAAAAATAACACAAGGGCCAAATTAATCCTTTGCTGATTTTGTGGGACATTTGCAGACAGCTATCATATGAACTAATGGTGAAAATACAGTAAGAGACATTTTGATAAAGCAACTTGCTAAAGAAAATGCTAATGAGGTTTGTAAAAGAATTGTAGTAGGACTACGTAAGAATGCTCCTTTAGATGAGATCATAAGATGCTGTGCCACAGTGGGCACAAATGCCTTTTATAGCCAGCAGACTTCCCAAGATCCCAACATGGGAATACAGGGTTCCTTCTGGGAATGGACATCCAGAGATACTTGTCAATGCTTTCAATGTGGTAAAGTAGGGCATCTGAAAGCTCAATGTTGGCATAGAGACAGGATGAGAAAACAGGGTTGGATAACAAGACTTAATACCCCATGTCCAAAATGCAACAGAGGCTTCCATTGGGCCTCAGAATGTCGACTGATTCAGGAAAACGGGATGAGGGGCCCAGCTCCAGGGCCCCAGGCAAAGAACACTAGGGGCATATGGCAGTACATCCATAGAGTACCTAAAACTCCAGTACCCAGACATGACCAATCAGCCAGGAAGCCATCTGATGAGAGAAAGGGATTACAATTGAGGAGAATAGAGTTGAATGCAGCTGGGACAATGGAGACACCCACTTGAGAAGTGAAATCTGTTCCTCTCCAGTCTATGGATCTCTTGTCTCCAGGCCCAGTAGGCTTGACCATTTCACCTCCTGATAGTTGGTACAAAACAGTGTCAATCCATACACTGATGTGGGAAACTGGGGAAGGTGTAACTAATATCCCAGTCACTAATAAAGGTAGCCAATGTGTGATTTATCAACCAGGAGAAGTAGTAGCATCAGGTTTACTGATACAGACTCCTAAAAAGCAATCTGGTGATAGTCGTCCAGATACGGACTCCAAGCAACAAAATCCAGGAATATACTGGACAGCAGCTGTGACAGCTGACTGACCTATGCTCACTATCTATATAAATGGCATACCATTAGAAGGATTGGTAGACACAGGTGCAGATCGTACAATCATTAGAGGTGCCAACTGGCCTAGTCACTGACCAAAGATTAAGGCAGATACCTACATGTCTGGTGTAGGAAGATCAATAGCAGCTGAAGTTAGTGCTACCTCTTTGAGATGGACTTTTGAAGGCGAAACAGGAGTTTTTACTCCTTTTATAGTTGAAAAAAATCCTCATCAATCTGTGGGGAAGAGACATTTTACAAAAATTAGGGTCATAAAGGAGTACTTCGGTTTTTTAGGCAGAGCTGCTGTTGCAGGCCTGCCAACACTTTCACCTGTTCAGTGGAAAACTGATAGACCAGTGTGGATAGAACAGTGGCCCTTAGGTAGCGATAAAATTCAGGCCTTATTAGATATAATACAGGAGCAACTTGGCCAAGGACACTTACAATCTTCTCTAAGTCCTTGGAATTCCCCAGTATTCAGTGTAAGAAGGAAATCTGGAAAATGGAGGATATTGACTGATTTAAAAAAGGTAAATGAACAGATGGAAACTATGAGAACTCTTCAGCCTGGACATCTCCTACTCAATTGCCTAGAGAATGGCATCTTTGGGTTATAGACATTAAGGATTGTTTCTATTCTATCCCTCTAGATAAGGAGGATATGAAAAGATTTGCCTTTTCAAATTCAATTCAATTCAAAAGCAGATAGCCTTCTAACTATGTTGGTCAGTACTCCTTTCCTTCAGTGTTAACTTAGCTCAGCCTTATAAAACATATGAAAGGACAGTTTTGCCACAGGGAATGAAAAACAGCCCTACTATGTGTCAAATGTATGTGCTGGTGCTCCTACTCCAGTAAGAAACCCATTTCCAAAAGTAATATTATTACATTACATGGAAGATATATTAGTGTGTGCAGCTGAGGAACAAATGTTAGAAGCATGTATACAAAAGACCATAGAAACACTAAGAAATTACAAATTGCACATAGCTCCAGAAAAAATTCAAAGACATGTTCCTTTTCAATATTTAGGATATGAAGTATACCCTAAGGTGCTTACAGTACAAAAACTGTCCTTAAGAACAGAGAAGCTAAACACCTTAAATGACTTTTAGAACTTGATAGGAGATATCTAATGGATGTGTCCAGTGTTAGGCTTGACTACCTATCAACTGCAACCATTATATGACATTTTAAGGGGAGATTGTGCTTTAAACTCACCACATCATCTTACAAAAGAAGCTCAAGAGGCTTTTAGAGAAGTTCAACTGGCTTTGTCCAATGGGGTTGAAAGAGTCACTCAAAAACCCTTGGAAATATCAGTTTTTGATGCACAAGAGACACCCACAGTAGTCCTTCATCAAGGACACAGTGTGATTGAGTGAGTGAACCAACCAGAACAAAGCCTTACTCCTTACCCAATGCTTGTGGCTAGAATTTCATTAAAAACCATTAAGTAAGCAGTACAATTATCTGGGATAAAACCTGACAAGATATACACCTTTTATAATACACAAATTAATGTGTGCTGTGAAACCATTCCAGAGTGGCAAATTTTATTAGCCATGGCTCAAAATTTTACACATGGGTCTCCATTAAAGATAACTAGACTAGTACATAATTGGTGATGGATTCTTGAAGAAAAGATTTCTAAAGTTCCTCTTGAAGGACCAACTATCTTTACAGATGCATCCAAACATAATATTTGCACTGTATACTCTCGTGACTTAACTATAAAGAGAGTAGTCAGAATTCCTTTTCAGTCCACTCAGCAGAAAGAATTGTATGCAATCATGCTAGTTCTTATCCAGGATATATAAATATAATCTTTAGATAATTGCCAGGTGATGTGGAGAGACCTAGAAAGTGGTGAATGGAAGGGGTCAGTAGGTTAACTGCTTGAGGGAGAGGGTTTGCTTGTATCTCCACAGGTGGAGAAGGAATCAGATGGGTGCCAATGAGCAGTACTCACCTTGTCCATCAGAGAGGGACTGAGCCAACCCTTGAAATAAAGGAGAAGACCCAAGAAACATCAGGTGGTTCCGTTGCTGCCTGTGCCCACCACTGAAAGAGGATGGCAGTTATGGCATTTGAATCATGGACATCAAAAATTGTTGGACTTCAAAAACCTAAGGAATCATTGGATTCTCTGAGACATGATAAAATTGTTGTAGGACTTGAAAACTCTCAGGAATCATTAGATTCTCTGAGACATATGACTATTGTCTTATGAAAACCCTCTGGGATCATTGGATTTTCTGAAAAATCATAAGACTGTTGCAGAACTTTGAAATCTGCAGGAATCATTGGATTCCCTATAACACATAAAAAGACTGTTGTAGGACTTCAAAAACTTGTGTGGATCATTGGATTCTCTGGCATGTGAAGCAATGGACAATAGATTGTTTTTGGACTATCTCTTGGCTGCTGAAGAATGCCTATATGTGACTGTTGTTTACATACTCTCCTTCTAGGACTTCTGGAAATCTTTTACAATACCATGTTTATTTATATCGTTTGTTATGCCACTATTTGCATGTACAATTCATGTTTGTTACACCACATTGAGCCTACACTGACTGTGGGGAGAGTCATCACTCATAGCCTATGCATTATTGCTATGTACTTGTGTTAATACCTCCCATGCTGATGGGTTTGTGCATACCTGTTTTTAGTAAGATCCTTCAGCTCAGAAATGTGCTAGCAATCCCCATTTCCCTTTGGTGCTTTTCATCTCCTTTCCTGAGATGTCAGAGAGGACATGATCATCTCCTTTTTAGTGCTTTCACCTTTTTTCCTGAGAAGTTGGGGGGTGGGGGTGATCACCTCCTTTTCAGTGTTTTCACATCCTTTTCTGAGAAGTTGGGGAGGGTGTGATCACCTCCTTTTGGGGGCTCTTACCATCCTGAGAAGTCAGGGATGGCGTGACTACCTGTGTTCTAAAACAAAAGAAAGCAGGAGATGTAAAGGGCTGAAACTCTTGAGTTTATGCACTGAGGTTTAGACAAGCAAGCACTTAAGGCTAATTACCAATTGGGCAATACTCTATTAGCATTTGCTTGGAAAATGGCTGGTCCCACCATTATGTGCTGGCTTGATCATTTGGTGTATAAGGAGATTGGGAGGAGGTAAAAAGGGTGGACTAGGACAAGCAAGTGTGACTCCTGGCGATAGAGGAAAAAGGAGATTCCTGTGTCTATGCACTCTCCTCTCCTTTTGATAAAGAATAAAAATCAAGGACTTTTGCTTATCCTAACTATGGCTGATTTTAAAATATCCAGGGTACTAACATGGTCATCACAGTATTGTATAAAATATATCTTCAATTTATATCAAGAAATAAAGAAATTATTAGGTGAGCTCACTTAAATGAATGTCCCATAGGATAGATAATTTAATTCCATCCTATAATTCATGTTCAATACAGAATATCTAGTCCAGTGGTTCTCATTTTGCAGATGAGTAAACTTAAGTCCAGTTTAGCTAAATAACTTGAACTGAGATGCACAACTATTTAGTGGCAGAACACTGTATATTATCATTCAGCCATTTGTATGAGAAGACTGAGACAAACTTCCCCAGTATAATACAGCTAGTAAGTACCTAAGGCAAGATTTGAACTCCAAAAAAGGAATCTTCCTGGCTTCAGGATCAGAATTCATTTCATTATGCACCCAGCTTCCCTAAGAAGGTAGTGTCTTTAATCCCAAATTAATGCTTTTTATCCAATACTGTAATGCCATCAGAAAGAGAGTTGTTTACTATCGAGACAAAAGGCTGACCCTAGCTGGTACTTTCATCTTTTTTGTCTGTCTTAGCAGTCACAAAGAAAGATGAATGTAAATGAGCCTTCTTGATTTTAAATTAAAAATCATACATGATATTCATTTTAATTTCCTGGAGCTGATGCATCACTGTACTAAAGTGTCAAGTGTGACCTTACTACTCAGATTCTGCATTGATAAAATTCTGTAATTTGAAATGATGGATGTGAAAGGTGTTTTTTGGGGGGTGGATGAATGGTTTGGGTTTAGGGTTTTTTTTTCATTTCTCTCATGAGTAATTTTCAGTAATATTTTTTATTCATAGTGAAAATGTATGTTTCATTTGTGTGTATATATATATAATGATAATAAAAGTAATTAGACAATTAAATCATTTTATTTTTGAATTTTTACTTTTAAGACAAAATTGGAAGGTTAACAGTATTTTTGTTACTTTTAATAAGCATACAAATTATTGAGTCTTTTTTTTAAACCAACAACTACCTTCTTCAAGAAACAATTGATGTTGAAAGTAAAATGTAATGGCTAATGAAAAACTTTTGTTATGTATTTCTCATGCCAGATGCATTGTTTTATTTGTTCCTATACATAATCTTCATATTCAATATTATTTGTCTACTTAGCTGATAATGAAAAAAAGACTATCTTGATTTAATAATTCATGCTGTTTCCTTCAGCAGAAAAGTCTTTTTAGATGCCATATTTAGGTTATTCTATTCATTATAACAAAAATTATGATGCTAGACAAGTGAGACTCAGCAGACAGAATACTGGAGATAAGAAGTCTTGAATTCAACTATGGCTTCAAATGCTTACTATATGATCATGGGACTCTCTAACTAATCTTCCTCATCTGCTATTAATTATAATCAGTTTGTTTAGTAGAAGTATGAATAGTAAGAAAAAGACAAGAAAAAAGAATAAGTGAATTGCTCTGAGTCCTACAGCAAGTATAGAATTTAAAGAATAAATTAACTTAGAAATTTTTAAGCTTTTGGTTCATAAATGAAATTTCTTTTCTACCTTTAGTCCATTAACTGTTCATATATGTAACATGCCTAATTTTATATTATTTACAAGGTGCATACTTTTTTATTTATGCAAAAACCCATTTTCTACAGATACTGGCAAACTGTTCACATCATTTGTTTTTCCTTACCCATGAATTTTAACTATTTTTCCTAAAGAAAAGGTAATTTTTTCTATGACAACTTTTATGAAATAGAAATCTCTTTGCCAAAATATCTCAGTAACTCTCAAATACATATATATATATATATATGTATATATATATATATATATATATATATATATATATAGAGAGAGAGAGAGAGAGAGAGAGAGAGAGAGAAAGAAAGATATATATATATATATGAATGAACATATAAGTATATATATATATTTATTTATTTATGAGAGATATTTAATATAAAATTTCCTCCCTCCCATTTGACTACTTCTCTTCTTATCCTAAGTGTTTTAATTTGGTGTAGGATTTTTAAAGCTCCATCTAATCAAAATAATCCATTTTCTCTTTTGTAATTGCGTTTATCAGTAGTTTGTTGAAGAATATATTTTTACACAAAGCTGGGAGAGATATATAATCTTCTGATTATATTGTGCATGTATAATGCATGAATGTATGTATATGCATACTCAAATATATTTCTATGTATACATAATGGTTTTTAATATTCAAGTCATTGTCCATTTAAAATATATTATGGAAACCTTATGGAATATGGTATTAAATGATGGTCTAAGCCTTTTTTTTTTTTAACCAAACTGCTTTCTAGGTTTTCCAGTAGTTTTTTTTTTTTAATCTAACAAAAAGTCTTTCTTGGGTGATTTATATTTTCCACTATCAAATACTGTTATTAAGTGATATTATTTTGGATTTTCTAGTGTCTAGTATGCTCCATTGAACTTTTTTCATTTTTAATAAATGCTGAAAAATATGATCACTACTTTTAGAATAAATCTGAGATCTGGAAGTACTATTCTAACTTTATGCCTAGCTCTTCTTATCATTTCCTTTGATATTATAGGTCTTTTGTTTTCCTAAGCAAATTTTATTATAATTTATCATGGTCTGCAATCAATTCCCTCAGTAATTTGATTAGTATAGAATTTAAAGAGTAAATTAACTAAGAAATTTTTAAGCTTTTGGTTCATAAATGAAATTTCTTTTCTACCTTTAGTCCATTAACTGTTCATATATGTAACATGCCTAATGTTATATTATTTACAAGGTGCATACTTTTTTATTTATGCAAAAAATCCATTTTCTACAGATATTGGCAAACTGTTCACATCATTTGTTTTTCCTTACCCATGAATTTTAACTATATTTACTAAAGAAAAGGTAATTTTGTTTTGTTTTGTTTGGGGGGGATTTTTCTGTCTCTTTCTCTTTCCTTCTTTCTCCTCATTTTTTTTTTAACAATTCTGTTCCCAATTACATAACCAACAACAAATTCTCTTACATATTAAAGGGGTGCATTACCTTCCAATATAGTCTTATTTTGGATTCAATAAGTGAAATCCACATGGCTAGAATAAAGAAAGAATGAAAGAAAGGAAGGGGACAAGACAGAGAGGGAATTAAAACAATAATATTTGTTTTAAGTAAATAAATTCAAAACATAAGCCATAAGAACTGTAAAATATCTGTGCTTTTTTTAATGGCCTAAGATCAATGCATGAACATTTTTCAAGAACAAAGAATTCAAAAATGACTGCAAACAAGGATGCTAAAAACAAGTAACCTCTCAAAAAATTTAGTACTTTTACTCATGTTTATTCATTAAATCATCTACTTGGACTTATAAAAACATAAAAGATAATTCAAAATGAACAATAGTGAAGTGAATCTGTTTAAAATTTGCACATATCTATCAGAATAATTTACATTTAAATATATGGGTGATGAACTGATTAATATTTAAGTCGTGGTCTTAACTGTTCTCTCAAACTAAAATGGTTGAGAATTAATAATATTTTAATTTAAAAGACAGAATTTCAAGGAGTGTCCATGGAATAATATTCATTTATCTAAATTTTATTTATTATTGAAAAATATGCTACTTTTAACAAATTGATATCTTTATGACAATTTTTATTTTTTGAAACAGAAATCTCTTTGCCAAAATATCTCAGTAATTCTCAAAACAGTGTGTATGTGTTTGGGAGGGTGTGGATAGGTGTGAGAGAGAGAGAAAAATAAGAGACAGACAGAGAAAGAGAAAGAGAGAGAAAGAGAAAGGGGGGAGAAAAGCAGGAAGGGAGGAAAGGAAGGAGGAAGGGAAGGAGAGAAAGGAAGGAAGGAAGGAAAAGAGTGAAACTGATGAAGACAGAAACATACAGAGATAAATCTAACAAGAATTAATATTAGTCAACATTATTGCAGTTGGAAAATTTAGGTTCATAAAATGTAATACTAAAACTAATTTGAATTGAAAAATAATACCCATGAGAAAAAGTTAAAGGAACTGGAGTTGTTTAGTTCAGAGGAAGTAATATAGATGAGTAAACTAAAGAATGGATTTGCAAACAAGATATAAATAATTCAATAAACAGTAGAATCTATACCTGGAGAAAGAGCAGGGGCCTGTGTCTAGATCTGGAATTTGTCAGTTGTATTTAGTCTATTCTTACATGTCATTACATTGTCATATTATTCCCTCTATTTAACACTGGAATTGTTTTGCTTCCTTTTTTTTTTTTTTAAATTCAGTTACATGCTAATACAGAAATACGAGGAATGTGGCACAGAGAAAGGGACAAAATTTAACATCAGAGCATTTGGGTCTAAATAATTGATTTATTGCTACCTAATGATTTTGGTTACATTAAAAGTCTACAAACCTATTTCCTCCTCTATTTAAATCAAGTGTTGATTTAAAGTCATTCTTGTTCAGTCGTTTTCAGTCATGGGGCTTTTTTTTTTTTTTTTTTTTTTTTTTTTTTTAGTACAGATACTGGAGTAGTATGCCATTTTCTTCTCCAAATAATTTTACAGATGAGGAAATTGAGCAAGGAGAGTCAAGTGGCATCCTTAGAGTCACAAGTCAATAAGTGTTTGAGCTAGACTTGAACCTAAGTGAATCTTCCTGATTCCAATCTCAGAATTCCATTCATTGTGGCACCTAGCTACTCAAATAAGGCACTTTGATCATTTCATTTCTAAAGTCCTTTCCTGTTCTGAATCCTACCAAGATTTTCATACACTTGAATATATGTTCACTTAAATGGGTTATACTATTATTGCATGGGAATTTTGTATAAAATGTGAATTTTATAGTATTAAAAATCACAAATTGAACATGTAGATGTTATATATCATATATCATTATATGACATATATACATGTGTATAATTTCAAGTCTTCCTCCCTTAGGTTAAAATATTTCCATACATTGGCTTCTAAATTTTGTGTTTATTCTTGCTTTAAAAGGTCTTTTTTGTTCTCCTTCCATTTTCTTTTACCTTTCTCATCCTCTTTTTCATCCACAAGTACATTCGCAACAATAAAAAGTTAACATCAAGAAGATGAAAAACAGCATCAGCAGAAGCAGCAGCAGAAAGAAGGAAGAAATAAGAAAAAAAGAAGAAAGAAGGAAAAAGAAGAAGAAAGAAAGAAGAAAAAAGAAGAAAGAAGGAGGGCGAAGAAAGAAAAAGAATAAGACTTGAAGAAGAAAAGAAAAGAAGAGGAGCAAGAAGAAAAGGAAGAGGAGGAGGAGGAGGAAAAGGAAGTGAAAAAGGAGGAGGAAGAGGAAGATGATGATGATGATGATATTGATAAACAATATGTAGCTGGGGAAGGTATCAATAATCTCCAAAGGACAGTTTTGTTCTAAAGAATAGTGTCTAAGCAGCTGTACTATTCCACTTGTGATGCCTACCCTTTGCATTATTTTGAAATTGATAAATAACATAATTTCAGAATTATTTTTTTAATAGCCTTGCAAGCCATTGACTGTGGCTGGAAGAAACTTACCTCATATTTTGTTTTCTGTCTTAATTCATGCCATATCTTTTTTTCCCCTTTCAGGTTGATAGCCTCTTGTTATCTTTAAGTATAGCCTGTATGCTTTTTCCAACCTCACATTTAATATACCACTGCATGATATGATTCTACAACATTGAAAGCCTGCAGTCATAATGATAATGATATAACCTGTTGTTCACATATATAGGCTCGCTGCAAAAAGAGCAAGAGTTGACCCCTTACATGGCCTGCAGTACACACATCTTTCTGATGAGTATATGACATAAAATTTTGTATCTCAGAAATCAGGATTGTAGAAAAACAAATACGATCAAGGAGGATGACTAAGTATATGACTTTAGCAAAGATCTCTTGATTTAAATTATAAACAAATAAACTAGTTGTATTCAAATATTTCAAACACAACAAATTCTGAAACTGATTGACACATTTAGATCACTATTTTCATTAGAATTATTTATAAGTTATGTAATATGAAATAACATTTTTATTAAATAATAAAGTAATATTACTTTGTTGCTTTATTACTTTACCTCTCTCTCCTTTCCTTCCTCCCTTCCTCCCTTCCTTCCTTCCTTTTTTCCTTCCTTTCTTCTTATCCTTTTTGTCTGACTCTCTGTTCTCTGCATCTTTCTCACTGTCTCTGTATGCATGTATGTATATATACACAATTGTGTGTGTGTGTGTGTGTGTGTGTCTAATGAGCAGCTATTTCTTCTGTGTTTATAATCAGGAAGATCAACTTCATAAATTCAAATCTAGCCTCAGACACTTGTATGACCTTGGACCAGTTACTTAACCTCATTTCCCTCCGTTTCCTCATCTGTAGAATAAATTGGAGAAGGAAAGAGTAAACCACTCTATTATTTCTGCCTGGACAAACACAAATCAGGTCATGAAGAGTTGGATACAAGTGAAAAACAATTGACAACAAAACGAAAAATATGAGTTATATTCATACATATGTGTGTATAAATACATATAGGATGTATAAATACATAAGAATTCCTGAACTATATATCTAGCTGCCTTAGGAAATCCATAAGGCTAGAAAGAATTATACTTATAGAACTTTAGTCATTTAAAAGGTATATTAAATCAAGTTGTCCTTTGTGAATGCCTGGTGAAAGTGAATGATTTTATATCTTTTTACAAATATGGAAGAACTATGACTCCCATATTTTCTGAGTCAATATCTGCTCATTTCCTAGAATAATTTCTAATGCTTATGGGTGCCCTGTGAGGTGTTGCTGAACTGTACATACTTGTTCCATTTATTTACAGATAGCACATTACCAAAATGGAACTTATTAATTTGTCAAAAACTATATGTGTCTGGAAAACTTTTTTTTAATATAGCAAGGAAAGCATGAAAGGCATAGAATAATAACAAACTTGGTACTGACAGCAGAAATATGCTTTTGTGCTCAGGTAGTTGGACCAGCATGAGACCAGAGCATGTAATAGTCTTTCAAGCAAACACTAGAGTACTAGAGGACTAATTGGTAGAAATTCTTTGTGGAGATTAGAATCACAAATGGATAGTTTTGCATTTCAGCAGGTAACAGAGAAAGTAAAAGTCATAATTGTGACTCAAAATTAAGTTATAGAAAATAAAAGACCATGGCTTTATTTTTTCCACTTAAATCCAAACTAATTTGGTAGGGAACATGGGTAGTCTCCATTGACATCAATGCATATTTGAAAGAAAAATACTAATTTATTCAATCATGTGGATATTCAATTTTTTTTTTACCTTGTAAACATTTATTTTGATTTGTCATAGAATCTTTTAAAAAAAACTTTTTATTTACAAGATATATGCATAGGTAATTTTTTAGCATTGACAATTGCAAAACCTTTTGTTCCAATTTTTCCCCTTCTTCCCCTCACCCCCTCTGCCAGATGGCAGGTTGAGCAATACCTGTTAAATATGTTAAAGTATAAGTTAAATACAAATATGTATACATGCCCATACAGTTTTGCTGTACAAAAAGAATTGGACTTTGAAATAGTGTACAATTTACCTGTGAAGGCAATAAAAAATGCAGGCAGACAAAAATAGAGGGATTGGGAATTCTATATAATGGTTCATACTCATTTCCCAGAGTCCTTTTGCTGGATGTAGCTGGTTCAATTCATTACTGCACTATGAGAATTGATTTGGTTCATCTCATTGTTGAAGAGGGCCACATTCATCAGAATTGATCATCATATAGTATTGTTATTGAAGTATATAATGATCTCCTGTCCAGATCATTTCACTTAGCATCAGTTCATGTAAGTCTCTCTAGGTCTTTCTGAAATCATCCTTCTGGTCATTTCTTTTTGTTTTTGGTTTTGTTTTTTTCATTCCACTTTAATAATTTTAAATTTTCTAATTAAATGTAAAATTAGTTCTTGTTTTTATAGATTTTTTATTTACAAGTTAAATGCATGGGTAATTTTACAGCATTGACAATTGCCAAAACTTTTGGTCAGATTTTTCTCCTCCTTCCCCCCATCCCCTCCCCTAGATTGCAGGTTGACCAATATAAGTTAAATATGTCAACGTATAAATAAAATACAAATTAAGTATATGTGTCCAAACAGTTATTTTGCTATACAAAAAGAATCAGACTCTGAATTTTTTTGTTAAATGTAGTTTTTATTTCATTGTGATCTGAAAAGAAAACATTTACTATTTCTGCCTTCCTGCATTTAATTTTGAGGTCTTTATGTTCTAATATACTGTCAATTTTTGTATAGATTTCATGAACTGCTGAGAAGAAAGTCTGCTCCTTTCGGTGACCATTCAGTTTTCTCCAAAGATCTATCATACCTAATTTTTCTAATATTCTATTTACCTCTTTACTTTCTTTTTTATTTGTTTTGTGACTTGATTTATCTAATTCTGAGAGTGCAAGGTGGAGATCTCCCACTATTATAGTTTTGCTGTCTATTTCTTCTTGCAACTCTCTTAACTTCTCCTTTAGGAAGTTAGATGCTATACCAATGCATGCATATATGTTTAGTATTTGATATGGCTTCATTGTCTGTGCTACCTTTTAACAAGATATAGTTTCCTTCCTTATCTCTTTTAATTAGATCAATTTTTGCTTTTCCTTGATCTGAGATAAGGATGGCTACCCCTGCTTTTTTGACTTCATCTGAAACATAATAGATTCTGCTCCAGCCTTTTACCTTTACTCTGTATGTATCTCCCTGTTTTAAATGTAAACAGCATATTGTAGGGTTCTGATTTTTGATCCAGTCTGCTATCCGCCTCAGCTTTATGGAAGAGTTCATCCCATTCACATTTATGGTTAAAATTACTAATTCTGTATTTCCTGCCATTTTATTATCCCCAGATTATGCTTTTCTTTTTTCTTGTGTCCTCTTACCCCCTTTCCCAGTATTAAACTTATGGGGACCACTTGCCTCATGCAGCTCTCCCTCTTTAGAATCCCTCGCACTTCCTTTGAGTCCCTTCCTCTTTCTTGTATCCTTTCCTTATTTTTTCCTTTTCCCTTTTCCTCTCCTTTTTAATGAGGTGAGAGAAGTTTCTCTGTAAACCAAATATGTCAATTGTTTTCTCTTTGAGCCAACTCTGATGAGAGTAAGATTCACACAATGTTTCTCCCTCTCTTCAAATTCCCTCAGATATGATAGGTTTTCTTTGCCTCTTCATGGGATGTAGTTTCCCTCTTTTTATCTCCCCTTTTCCTTTTTATGATACTATCCCCTTTCCATTTCCACTTCCCTTTTTATGTTATATCAGTAAAATAAAATTCTACATGTACTCTTTATGTATATCCATAAGAGAAATACAATTTTCAAGAGTTCTTTTTCTGCTTCTCTTGAATCTTATGGTTGGAGATCAAAACTTTTGTTTAGTTCTGATTTTTTTCCTTAGAATCAAATGGAATTCCTCTGTTTCATTAAATGTCCATTTTATTCCATGGGAAAAAAATGCTCAGTTTAGCTAGGTAATTTATTCTTGGTTGCATTCCAAATTCTTTTGCCTTTTGGAATATCAGATTCCAGGCCCTTCACTCTTTTAATGTGGAAGCACCTAGATGTTGAGTGATCCTTATTGTAGCTCATTGGCATTTGAATTGTGTTTTTCTGGCTGCCTGTAATATTTTTTCCTTAGTCTGATAGTTCTGAAATTTAACCATAATATTTCTTGGAGTTTTTATTGTAGGGTCTTTTTCAGAATGTAGTTCTCTTCAATGATTTCCTGTGAAATAGTATCTAGGCTCTTTTTTTCATAATAATTTTCAGGAAGTCCAATAATCCTCAGATTATATCTCCTAGATCTATTTTCCAGGTCTGCTATTTTTCCAAGTAGATATTTAACATTTTTTCTAATTTTTCCTTTTTTTTTTTTTTTTTTTTTTTTGGTTTTGGTTGACTGATTTTTGATATCTCAATTAAGCATTCATTTGTATTTGTTCAGTTCTGATTTTTAATGAGTTATCTTCTTCATTAGCATTTTTCAGGTTTTTTTTTTTTTTTTTTTTTTTTTTTTTTGTCTATGTCCAATTGGGTTTTTAAATGAGTTGTTTTGCTCTATGGAATTTTTTTTTTCTATTTCACTATTTTTTTTACTGAGTTATTTTATTTTTCCAATTCACAAATCCTACTGTCTTGGGAATTCTTTATCTTTTCCAATTCACAAATCCTACTTTCTTGGAAATTCTTTATCTTTTCCAATTCACAAATCCTAATTTCCTGGGAGTTCTTTACCTTTTCCAGTTCACATTTCAGAATGTTGTTACTCTCTTGCATGACTTCTCTTTCCTTTCCCCATTTTTTTTTCTAGCTCTCTTTTAAGATTTTTTTTTATAGTTTTTTCTAGGAGAGCCTTGTGTGATGGGGATTAGGTTACACCTCCCCCTTTGGGGTTTCGTCTGGTCTACTCATTAATCTCTTCAGGGTTGAAAACCTATTCTTTTTTTTTTTTTTTTTTTTGTATGGAAGCTATAGAGGATTAGTTTGGCTTTTTTTACTCAATTTTTTTTTTAAAGCCCTTATGATCTGCCTTCATGGAAAGGAGGTTACCAGCTTCCTCTGCAGAACAAGGATAGGTATATGGACAGTAGCTATCCTGCCAATGGGCTGCAAAGAGCTGCCAAGCTGTGGGAGTGCTCTGAGAAAATTTCCAGACAGGAAGTGACTCAGGCCTAGGTAGCACAGGCTAAGCTGCAGAAGTGCCCTTCAAAAAGCCCTACTGTGTGGATTAGCAACTGGCCTGGGGCTAGAGGCTGAGCAGCGAAAGTGTTACTATTCCAGGAAAAATCCCGCTACAAGACTGTGGGTATTAGTACCCCATGGCACTAGAAGTGTCTCTGCATTGGGAAGCACAGTCTTGCTGCAGAAGCTCTATTGCCCCAGGCTGAGCCCCCTATTGTGCAGATTAGAGGCTCCCTCAAGCTGTGCCCCACTGTCATGCAGGTTTGTGACTGCCCAGGGTGAAAGCCCCATGCTGCAGAATGCGACTGCACAGCTGTGCTGTGGCCTGTGCTGGTTCACTCACTTCTAGTTTTGGGTGGTATAGCCAGATCCTATTAGGTTCTGGTGTTTTTTAGAATACCCTCTACCTTTGGCTTTAATTTCTCTGCTGGTCTGCTTCTTTTCAACCAAAGCAGAACAGCCAATCTGTGGTAGAGTTCTCTTTGTAAATTTTCCAGCCATGGAGACCACCCTTGCCCCCAGTCCACTTTGTTTGCTAGCCTCTCCTATCTCTCTGCTCCCACTGATCAGGACAAACTTTTTCTGGCAATCTTCCAGATTATCTTCAGCTGGTAAGTTATTGTACTTCCAATCTTCATGAATTTTACCAGTCAAGTGCTATTTTTGAGGCTGAAATTAATAATTAGTAGTGAGGGTATGAGAGGAGATTAGAAAGTCACATGTGCCTTCTTCACTATCTTAGCTCTACCCCCTCCATATGGATACTTATTAACTTAATTTTTTTTGATAGCTGTCAGGTTTTAAAAGTGACATGTAATGAAAGGTATTCCAAATCATTATTCATCAGAGAAATGCAAATTAAGACAACTCTGAGATACCACTTACACACCTGTCAGATTGGCTAAGATGACAGGAAAAGATAATGATGAAAGTTGGAGGGGATGTGGGAAAACTGGGACACTGATGCATTGTTGGCGGAGTTGTTAACAGATCTAACCATTCTGGAGAGTAATTTGGAACTATACTCAAAAAGTTATCCAACTTTTCATACCCTTTGATACAGAAGTGTAACTACTGGGTTTATATCCCAAAGAGATAAAGAAGAAAAAGGGACCTGTATGTAAAAAAAGTTTGTGGCAGCCCTTTCCGTAGTGGTTAGAAACTGGAAATTGAATGGATGCTCATCAATTGGAGCATTATCCTGAGTAAATTGTGGTTTATGAATGTTATGGAATATTATTCTATCAGAAATGACCAGCAGGATGAATATAGAGGCCTGGAGAGACTTAAATGAACTGATGCTAAATGAAATGAGCAGAACCAAGAGATCATTATACATCTCAACAACAATACTATATAAGGATCAATTCTAGTGGAAGCGGCTATCTTTACCAATGAGAGGATCCAAATCAGTTCCAATTGATCAGTAATGAACAGAACCAGCTACACCCAGAGAAAGAACACTGGGAAATGAGTGTGGACCACAACATAGAATTTACACTCTTCCTTTTATTGTTTGCTTGTTTTTTGTTTTCCTTCCCATGTTATTTTTACCTTCTTTCTAAATCTGATTTTTCTTGTGCAACAAGATAACTGTATAAATATGCTATACTTAACATATACTTTAACATATTTAACATGTGTGGGACTACCAGCTATGTAGGGGAGGGGATGGAGGGAAGGAGGGGAAAAGTTGCAACAGAAGTTTTTTGCAAGGGTCAATGGTGAAAAATTAACCATGCATATGCTTTGTCAATAAAAAGCTATAATAAAAAGTGACATGTAGCTAAAATTTAAAACACTATATATAATATGTATGTGTGTATACATATGAGTAGAACTTACAGCTTTACAATTTGTCTACATGAAGAAGATTTTGGTCTGAATTATTAAGGGCACTTCTTCAGAATTATCAAAAGCATTATTAACTGCAGTAATTTTCAATATCTATCTTTTAAAAGATCTATAGCAAGGTATAAGTACTTGGTGGAATTTAAGGGACCTAGAAAATTATCTTGCTATTCACACATGCTGCCTGAGAAAGAGGGTAATTGAGTCTTTCATAATTTAATATGAATTTGTATATACACACATGCATACACAAAACACACACATATACACAAACATATACACACATACTTTCTATTTACCTAGCTTACTTCAAAGCTAAGCTTGAGCATTATCTTTTTTTTTTCTATTTACAAAGAGATATATACTTTAAAGATATAATAAGAAAAAAAGGGGGGGAAAGCATTTCCCTCAAATACCCAGAATCACAATCCCTACTTAGAACTCTTTAGAAAGTGGGTTCATGTGAGATCACAAACATTCTTACTCCTTTGCCTTGGACCAGTGACTACTAACCCCTTTTGAGCAACCTGAGTACTCTTTCCTGCCTTGAGAACTCTGACCAAAGCCCTTGCTCTCCAAAGTAGTAAGGATGTTTTTACTAGTGCTCCTCTTTTACCCCAGGACTATGATGATAACCATGCATGGACAATCTAACAATGTCTTTCACCTGGAACCAACAAAGCATGTCCTGTAATATCCTTGTGACCCCCTTTACAGTGTAAAGGACGAGACTTCCAGCAGCAAATAGGTATTTGAGGGAAATGCTTCCCCCCCCCCCCTTTTTTCTTGTAATATCTTTAACAGATTCACCTCCAAAGCCTAAGTGATATAACTCCTTTGGGAAATAAGCCACTTCTCTTGGAATGTTCAATTAAAATTTAGGGTGTCTCTGTTTATAAAAAGGAAAATCAGTCATCATGATCTAGGTGGAGAGGGATTCTTTTGTCAGATTGCTGCTGGCAGCTAAGTCTCATGATAAAAGCTAAATTGCTAGGCTAGCCTGTACTGCATTGCTCTCCTGGACCTATCACCGCTCCAGTGAGGCAAACCTTTTCTACAGATCTTCTAAATTGTCTTGAGCTGGAAAATATTTTCACACTGATCTTTTGTTGGTTCACATACTTCAGATCTCAATTTGAGCCTATATTTTAAAGTTGTTTTGAAAGGAATTTGAGAGAATTCAGATGCATTTACTGTACCTTTTTGGCTTTATCTCCAGCAATTTTTGTTTGTGATTTCTTAAATATTTTATTAAAGATTTTTGTTTCATCTTATTTTTCTTGATACCAACTAGTGTTTATATTTTTTCTTGGATATTTGTTTTACAAGTCCAATTGTACCTGATTTTATATATTTCACACTTTTAAACTTTTATATTCATTACCAAGAAATAATTTCTATGGAAGGAAGAGAGGAAAACAGGGAAGAAGAGAGGGAGGGAAAGCAGAAAGGTAGGAAGGAAGGACAGAAGGAAGGAAAGAAGGAAGGAAGGAAGAAAAGAAAGAAGGAAGGAAAATGGCAGGAAGAAAAAAGGGAGGATACAAAATAAACCCACATAAGTCATCAGCATTCTTATATATCATTAACAAAATCCAACAGTTAGAGTTACAAAGAGAAATTCCATTTAAAGTAACTATTGATAGCATAAAATATTTAGAAATCTATCTGCCAAGGGAAAATCAGAAAATTTATAAGCAAAACTACAAAACACTTTCCACACAAATTGTCTGATCTCACCAACTGGAAAAATATTAAATACTCTTGGATAGGGCGAGCAAATATAATAAAGATGACAATACTACATAAACTAATCTATTTATTTATCATTATACCAATCAGACTCCCAAAAAACTATTTTCATGACTTAGAAAAAATAACAACAAAGTTCATGTGGATAAACAAAAGGTCAAAAATTTCAAGGGAATTAATGAAAAAAAAATCAAATGAAAATGGCCTAGCTGTACCAGATCTAAAATTATATTATAAAGCAGTGGTTACCAAAACCATTTGATATTGGCTAAGAAATAGATTAGTTGATCAATGGAATAGGTTAGGTTCAAAGGACAAAACAGTTAATAACTTTAATAATCTAATGTTTGACAAACCCAAAGACTCCAGTTTTGGGGAAAATAACTCACTATTTGACAAAAATTGTAAATTAGTATGGCAGAAACTAGGCATTGACCCACACTTTTTTTTAAATTTAAATTTTATTTTATTTAATAATAACTTTGTATTGACAGAATCCATGCCAGGGTAATTTTTTACAACATTATCCCTTGCACTCATTTATGTTTCATTTTTTCCCCTCCCTCCCTCCACCCACCCCCCCAAGATGGCAAGCAGTACTATATATGTTAAATATGTTGCAGTATATCCTAGATACAATACATATTTGCAGAACCCAACAGTTCTCCTGTTGCACAGGGAGAATTGGATTCAGAAGGTAAAAATAACTCGGGAAGAAAATCAAAAATGCAAATAGTTCACATTCGTTTCCCAGTGTTCCTTCTTTGGGTGTAGCTGTTTCTGTCCATCATTTATCCATTGAAACTCAGTTAGGGCTCTTTGTCATAGAAATCCACTTCCATCAGAATACATCCTCATACAATATCATTGTCAAAGTGTATAATGATCTCCTGGTTCTGCTCATCTCACTTAGCATCAGTTCATGTAAGTCTCGCCAGTCCTCTCTGTATTCATCCTGCTGGTCATTTCTTACAGAACAATAATATTCCATAACATTCATATACCATAATTTACCCAGCCATTCTCCAATTGATGGGCATCCATTCATTTTCCAGTTTCTAGCCACTACAAACAGGGCTGCTACAAACATTTTGGCACATACAGGTCCCTTTCCCTTCTTTAGTATTTCTTTGGGATATAAGCCCAATAGAAACACTGCTGGATCAAAGGGTATGCACAATTTGATAATTTTTTGGGCATAATTCCAGATTGCTCTCCAGAATGGTTGGATTCGTTCACAACTCCACCAACAATGCAATAGTGTCCCAGTTTTCCCGCATCCCCTCCAACATTCATCATTATTTTTTCCTGTCATCTTAGCCAATCTGACAGGTGTGTAGTGGTATCTCAGAGTTGTCTTAATTTGCATTTCTCTGATCAATAATGATTTGGAACACTCTTTCATATGAGTGGTAATAGTTTCAATTTCATCCTCTGAAAATTGTCTGTTCATATCCTTTGACCATTTATCAATTGGAGAATGGCTTGATTTCTTATAAATTTGAGTCAGATCTCTATATATTTTGGAAATGAGGCCTTTATCAGAACCTTTAACTGTGAAAATGTTTTCCCAGTTTGTTGCTTCCCTTCTAATCTTGTTTGCATTAGTTTTATTTGTACAAAGGCTTTTTAATTTGATGTAATCGAAATTTTCTATTTTGTGATCAGTAATGGTCTCTAGTTCATCTTTGGTCACAAATTTCTTTCTCCTCCACAAGTCTGAGAGATAAACTATTCTATGTTCCTCTAATTTATTTATAATCTCGTTCTTTATGCCTAGGTCATATACCCATTTTGATCTTATCTTGGTATATGGTGTTAAGTGTGGGTCCATGCCTAATTTCTGCCATACTAATTTCCAATTATCCCAGCAGTTTTTATCAAATAATGAATTCTTTTCCCAGAAGTTAGGGGCTTTGGGTTTGTCAAACACTAGATTGCTATAATTGACTATTCTGTCTTGTAAACCTAGCCTTTTCCACTGATCCACTAATCTATTTCTTAGCCAATACCAAATGGTTTTGGTGACTGCTGCTTTATAATATAATTTTAGATCAGGTACAGCTAGGCCACCTTCATTTGATTTTTTTTTTCATTAATTCCCTTGAGATTCTCGACTTTTTATTGTTCCATATGAATTTTGTTGTTATTTTTTCTAGATCAATAAAATATTTTCTTGGAAGTCTGATTGGTATAGCACTAAATAAATAGATTAGTTTAGGGAGTATTGTCATCTTTATTATGTTCGCTTGGCCGATCCAAGAGCACTTAATATTTTTCCAATTATTTAAGTCTGACTTTATTTGTGTGGAGACTTCTTTATAATTTTGCTCATATAATTCCTGACTTTCCTTTGGTAGATAGATTCCCAAATATTTTATGGTATCAACAGTTATTCTGAATGGAATTTCTCTTTGTATCTCTTGCTGTTGGGTTTTGTTGGTGATGTATAACAATGCTAAGGATTTATGGGGATTTATTTTGTAGCCAGCTACTTTGCTAAAATTATGAATTATTTCCAATAGCTTTTTAGTAGAATCTCTGGGGTTCTCTAGGTATACCATCATATCATCTGCAAAGAGTGATAGTTTGGTTTCCTCATTGCCTACTCTAATTCCTTTAATTTCTTTCTCGACTCTTATTGCCGAGGCTAGTGTTTCTAATACGATATTAAATAATAATGGTGATAGTGGGCAACCTTGCTTCACTCCAGATCTTACTGGGAAAGGTTCCAGTTTTTCCCCATTGCATATGATGCTTACTGATGGTTTTAAATATATGCTCCTGACTATTTTAAGGGAAAGTCCATTTATTCCTATGCTCTCAAGTGTTTTTATTAGGAATGGATGTTGGATTTTATCAAATGCTTTTTCTGCATCTATTGAGATGATCATATGGTTTTTGTTTGTTTGGTTATTGATATAGTCAATTATGCTAATAGTTTTCCTAATATTGAACCAGCCCTGCCTTCTTGGTATAAATCCTACTTGGTCATAGTGTATTATCCTGGGGATGATTTTCTGTAATCTTTTTGCTAATATTTTATTCAAGATTTTAGCATCAATATTCATTAGGGAGATTGGTCTATAATTTTCTTTCTCTGTTTTCAGCCTACCTGGTTTAGGTATCAGTACCATGTCTGTGTCGTAAAAGGAGTTTGGTAGGACTCCTTCAATCCCTATTTTTTCAAATAGTTTATATAACATTGGAGTTAGTTGTTCTTTAAATGTTTGGTAGAATTCACATGTAAATCCATCTGGTCCTGGGGATTTTTTCTTAGGGAGTTGATTGATAGTTTGTTCTATTTCTTTTTCTGAGATGGGACTGTTTAGGATATTTACTTCTTCCTCTGTTAGTTTGGGCAAGCTATATTTTTGGAGGTATTTTTCTATTTCATTTAAGTTGTCGAATTTATTGGCATAAAGTTGGGCAAAGTAACTCCTAATTATTGCTCTAATTTCCTCTTCGTTAGTGGCGAGTTCTCCCTTTTCATTTTTAAGACTAACAATTTGATTTTCCTCTTTCCTTTTTTTAATCAGATTTACTAAGGGTTTGTCTATTTTGTTGGTTTTTTCATAGAACCAACTCTTAGTTTTATTAATCAATTCAATAGTTTTTTTTACTTTCAATTTTATTGATCTCACCTTTTATTTTTAGAATTTCAAGTTTAGTGTTTGACTGGGGGTTTTTAATTTGTTCCTTTTCTAGTATTTTTAATTGCAAACCCAATTCATTGATCTTCTCTTTCTCTATTTTATACAAATAGGCCTCTAGAGATATGAAATTTCCCCTTATTACCGCTTTGGCTGCATCCCATACATTTTGGTATGATGTCTCATTATTATCGTTTTCTTGGGTGAAGTTATTAATTATGTCTATGATTTGCTGTTTCACCCAATCATTCTTTAGTATGAGATTATTTAGTTTCCAATTATTTTTTGGTCTACTTCCCCCTGGTTTTTTGTTGAATGTAATTTTCATTGCATCGTGGTCTGAAAAGGATGCATTTACTATTTCTGCCTTACTGCATTTGAGTTTGAGGTTTTTATGTCCTAATATATGGTCAATTTTTGTATAAGTTCCATGAACTGCTGAAAAGGAAGTGTATTCCTTTCTGTCTCCATTACATTTTCTCCAGAGATCTATCATATCTAACTTTTCTAGTATTCTATTTACCTCTTTGACTTCTTTCTTATTTATTTTGTGGTTTGATTTATCTAATTCTGAGAGTGCAAGGTTGAGATCTCCCACTATTATAGTTTTACTGTCTATTTCTTCTTGCAGCTCTCTTAGTTTCTCTTTTAAGAATTTAGATGCTACCCCACTTGGTGCATATATGTTTAATATAGATAGTGCTTCATTATCCATGCTACCCTTTAGCAAGATATAGTGTCCTTCCTTATCTCTTTTAATTAGGTCAATTTTTGCTTTAGCTTGATCTGAGATCAGGATGGCTACCCCTGCTTTTTTTACTTCACCTGAAGCATAGTAGATTTTGCTCCAACCTTTTACCTTTAACCTGCATGTATCTCCCCGCTTCAGGTGTGTTTCCTGTAAACAACATATTGTAGGATTCTGGCTTTCAATCCAATTTGCTAACCGCTTCCTCTTTATGGGGGAGTTTACCCCATTCACATTTATGGTTAGAATGACCAATTCTGTATTACTTGCCATCTTGTTAACCCCGGTTTATGCTTTTCTCCCTTCTTTCCCCTTTCCCCCCCTTCCCAGTATTAAGCTTGTGAGCACCACTTGCTTCTCACAGCCCTCCCTTTTTAGTATCCCTCCACCCGCCTTAGAGTTCCTCCCCCTATCTTACCCCTTTCCCTCCCAGTTCCCGTATTCCCTTCCGCTTAGCTTATTCCTTCCCTTTTCACTTTTCCCTTCTCACTTTTCAATGAGGTGGGAGAAGTTTCACCATAGATTGAATATGTCTTAAGATTTTTCACTTAAAGCCAATTCTGAAGGCAGTAAGATACCCACTATATTCATCCCCCTCCATTCTTTCTCTCAGATATAATAGGTTTCCTATGCCTCTTCATGAGATGTACTACCCCCACTTTACCCTTTTTCTGGTACAATGTCCTTTCAACATCAATTTCTAGAACAAGGTATACATGTATTCTTTATACATCTATATAGTCGAAATATAGTTCCTGAGATTAATCTTTACCTTTTTAGATTTCTCTTGAGTTCTATATTTGTAGATCAAACTTTTTGTTAAGTTCTGGTTTTTTCATCAGAAATAGATGAAATTCGCTTACTTCGTTGAATGTCCATCTTCTTCCCTGGAAAAAGATGCTCATTCTCACTGGGTAAGTTATTTTTGGTTGCATACCAAGTTCCTTAGCCTTTCGGAATATCATATTCCAGGCCCTTCGATCTTTTAATGTGGATGCTGCCAGATCCTGGGTGATCCTTATTGTGGCTCCTTGATACTTGAATTGGGTTTTTCTAGCCACTTGCAATATTTTTTCCTTTGTCTGAGGGTTCTGGCATTTGGCCACTATATTCCTTGGTGTTTTGATTTTAGGATCCCTTTCAGTGGGTGATCGATGAACCCTTTCAATGTTTATTTTTTCCTCTGTTCCTATGACTTCTGGGCAGTTCTCTTTGATAATTTCCTGGAAAATAATGTCCAGGCTCTTTTTTTCATCATGTTTTTCTGGAAGTCCAATGATTCTCAGATTGTCTCTCCTGGATCTGTTTTCCAGGTCTGTTGTCTTCCCCAGAAGGTATTTCACATTTTTCTCCATTGTTTGATTTTTTTTGGATTTGCTTCACTGATTCTTCTTGTCTCCTCGAGTCATTCAATTCCACTTGTTCAAGTCTGATTTTCAGTGAAGTATTCTCTTCACTCACTTTTTTAAAATCTTTTTCTAATTGTCCAATTGAGTTCTTTTGTTCTGTGGAATTTTTTTCCATTTCGCCAATTTTGTTTTCCAGTTCACCAATCCTATTTTTCAAGGATTTTACTTCTTTATCCACTCTCTCTTTAACTTTCTCCAGGCTCTTTTGCCAAGCCTCCCTCTCCTTTTCCCAAGCTTCTCTCTCCTTTTGCCAAGCCTCACTCTGCTTTCCCCATTTTTCTTCTAGCTCCCTTGTGAGAGCCTTTTTAATCACTTCTATGAGGTTCATCTGTGCTGAGGAACAGATGATCTCCTCTTTTGGGGATTCACCTGGGGACTGCCTGTTTTTAGTCTCCTCAGGATTTAGAGTCTGCTCTCTATCTGTATAGAAGCTGTCAAGGGTTAAAGTCCTCTTCAGCTTCTTGCTCATTCTGTCTATTAATCAGAGACAAACTACCAAAGAAAAACAGAAAAAACTGGAGTCTTTCTTTGGGGGAGGGGTTGTGTATGTTATCGAGCTTCCTCTACAGACTGCAGGAGGCAGCAGTGAGGCACTAGCAGGACTGTGTTGCGCGTGCGCTCTGAGATCCCAGAGTGTGCTGAGTCACTGTGGGGGTTGGGGGGGGCGGCCAGGTCCAGAGAGACTCCAGCTGTTTGGGGTTGTATTCTTCAGCCCCGTTGTTTTTAGCTTCTCTGCTGGGCTGCTGACTTGCTACTGAAGCAAAGTATCCAAACCTGTAGTGAAGCTCTCCCCGCAGAGACGGCTGCGATCGCTCCCCACCCCCTCTCCAGTCTGCTCCCGTGCTCTCACTGCCGCTGCCCTCAGCCTGCGCCCGATCCAAAACTGTCCCAGCCCTCAAGTAAAGACAGACCTTTCTTGGCGGATCTCAAGGATGGCTTCTCTTGGTAACTATATGTGGGTTTTTTCCAGTCAAGCATTGATTCAGAGGCTTGTAATGAAGTGGATAGTGAGAGAAAGCGTGGAGCTTATGCAGCTGTGAGCCTCCTCTCCGCCATCTTAACCGGAAGTCCCAGTTTTTTTTTTAATTTGAATAATGATTATAATGCATCATTATCTTCAAGCAGCCAAAAAGGGTTAGTGAAAAAGTTGTGCTTTCCATTCAGATGTTATGTTCATTGTAATATCAGAATATACCTTGAATGATCAATGGTGATAGTATTAGCAACATGGTAAACTGAATTTATATTCAGAAAATGCTATTTAGAAATATGATTTGGGATATATCAAGTTTTAAGAGTCTCATTTTTTCATCTGTAAAAAAAGAAAATAATTGTCTCACATTTATTTCTGACAAAGAACTTTCTAATTACTGTATCAATGTGTAATTAATATCCTCATCTTCATTATTTTATTAGCTGTCATCATTGTCAATTAACTGATCAATAAATATTTATTAGCCACCTACCTACTATGTTATAGGTCCTATGTTAGATGATAGGAATACAATCAGTGAATAAAATAATTTATACATATGTGGAGCTTCCATTAAAATATGAGAGGAGTATGTACACAATTAACAGTACAAAAAACATAAAATGAATAAACACAAATAAAAAAAGAAACTCAAAAATGAGTTATATATTTATCTAAATCTTAAAACTCTACTTTTCTGGTGCTCTTATTCCATGATCATTCCATTAAAATATTTAAATACTGTTCCACTCTTCAAGTTAGTGGTATTAATATATGTCACTTAGAGAACCACTATTTGTGAAGTCACAAGCTAGTACCTGTACAAATTATCATTCTTTCTGAAAAAGCAAAATCCAAATTAATGTTTTACTAAGTTTAATACTTTAAGTCCTTTTTGTACTTTGAGTTCCTGTCTCTTTGATACATGATACATATTCCAGTATTTAATGCAGAAATTCATAATTTTTGGAAATAGAATATTTTTTATTACTGCTGACCAATTTTTCTTTTGAAGAATTTGTGTGTGTGTGCATGTGCATGTGTGTACATGTGAGCATGTGTGTATATGTGAGCATGTGTGTATAGCAAATTCATTAGAGAATAAAATGTAAAAGTAGATTTTAATTTATAAAACTAGACATCGTAAATAATGCAGTTAGTGCTGAAAATGATTTCAAAAGCTATTTAATCCTCATTTTATAAATAAAGAAATTTAGGCCTGGGGAGTTTTATTTAAATTTATTCTTATTAATAAAAGTCTTCATGCTAAATTTCAAATCCAATGGTAGTTTTCATAGACCTCCTCCTATCAGGAGTAGATTTGAGGAGAGAGGCAATCTCCTGTGGATTCTACTGTGGATATATTGAATTTCAGATGGCATTCATTTGAAAATGTTCAATAGTCATTAGTGACATAGGCCTAATCTCAGCTGAGGTGGTAATTAAACCTATAGAGTTAATGAGATCACAAAGAAAGTATAAATAGAAGATAATCAAGAACAGAGTTTTGGATACACATGCACAATTTGGAGAAATCCACAAAGGAGAAAGGGTAGTCACATAATAGAATAATTAGGAGAGATAAATGTCATGAAATCTAGAATTGACACATTTTCAAAGAGAATAAAAGATTGATAATATCAAATGCTGTAGAAAGCTAAAATATGAACACTAAAAAGCAACAATCACATTTGACAACTAACATATGTTTAATAACAATATGGAAAGTTGTTTCTCCAAAATGATGATGTTTTTGGACACTAGAATATATATATAGTTGAAAAGCAAGTGAGAGGAGAAGTAGACTCTACAGGTATAAAGAGGGATTTTTTTTTAGGAATTTGTGAAAGAGATAAAATACATGAGATGACATTTTGAGAAGATTTAGGCCTTTTTTTTTTTTTTTAAGAATGAAGGATATTTACGTATATTTGAAGGCAACAGAGGAGGAACAATTAGACAGAGGTTGAGGATTAGAGATTAGAAATTATTAAAAGAGTGGTCTAATGAAAAAGATAGAACCAAGGGCATGTATTATTAATTTTGCCTTGCTAAAGGGATAACTGTGTAATAATCAAATATGCAAAAGGAGAGAAATGTATGTTTGGCGGGGGAGAAAGGGTGAGAGATGTTGAGGAATTCTAAGATCAAGAGAAGGTAAGAAAAGGGCAATCACATCCTAGAGAGAGAGAAGAAGAGTTGGACTGGGGAGTTAAAGAAAGAAAAGATTTGGAACACCCTTTTTGGTTAGTGGAATAAAAAATCTGTTAGGGAAGAGGATATCCTTATTTCAGTAAGGTCTCAGTTGAAGTTATAATATATAAATTTGGTGTAATCTCAGTGACCATATTGGCATGACTGTCTATGACGCCATACAGCAGCATTTTAATGAGAGTGGGGAGTTGACAATAGTAAATGAAGAATGAAGAACTTGACTGAAATAGGGGGAAATCAAGGAGGAATTTGACAGTAGAAAGTAGTGCAGACTGAAGTTGAGACAGGGCAGGAAAGAAAGTTTAAAAGGCTAGAAAGAATATCAGTCACAATGAGGGTTAAGGAAGGGAGAAGAAAATATAGAATGATGAAAAGTTATAATTTTATAGCAAAATGTGGAGTGAGAAATGTGTTTAGTTTGTTTTAATTTACTTATGAGAATTGATGAGATTCAAAATTTGACTATTCTTGGATGTCACTGAATTGGAGAGAAGGAATAAACTGTGAAATTTGAATAAAATGAGGAACTAAAAGATTGGCTGGATCATCATCATCATTATTAAAATTGATTTTCCATAGTGGATTATAGTAGGTAAAGTGTTTTACATGCAATTATTCACTTGATCATCACAAGAACGCAGTACATCCAATTTAATCAGCATTTTTAAGTGCTTACTAATACACACAGGCATAGTGCTACCACTGGCAATATAAAGACCGAAAACAAACCAAAAGAATAAGAAGAAATAAAAAAAGGATAAACAAAAATTGTTCTTGTCTTTCAAGAGCTTGCATTTTTCTTAATTAATCTTGCTAACTTTTGACCTTTCTGATAATTAATGGTCCATGTCATATTGTAAAACTGCATTATCAGGAAGATTAAAAAAATATTTTTATTCCTCAACTTTCCAGTGAAATCATTTGCCTCATCAGATTGCTTTAGCTAGATCAAGCTACTTATGTTCAATTAACAAAGATCAATTTTATAGAAATAATAGAATCCATCAACAGGGAAAGTAGATTTTGACAATAGCAATCCACATCTTAGCTGGCTACTTTGCTATTTAGAAGCATAAATTTTCTGGTATTAAAAGATGTACATAATAGGATTATATTTTCAATCTCTATTAAAAATAGAGAATCTTAAATGAAGGCATTGGAATGATTGGGATTTTAGTTTCTTTTTAAAGCATTCAGAAGGGGTTAAAAAACTGCAATTAAAAAGATAAATATTTCTTGGATTCTCATTTTAAATTTGCTTTTATTAGGATTTTAAATTATTCTACCCTGTTACAAAATGGCAGTGTTATGTATGCATATATGAGTATGAGTGTGTGTGTGTGTGTGTGTGTGTGTGTGTGTGTATCAGTTCACAGAATCCAAATATGGGTGAAAATTGGGTAGAGGATAAAAGAGACAGAAAGATAGAGATAAAGAGGGATGATACTGGGAGGCAAAAGACACAAAAAAGAAGCATACTCAAGCAAGACTGATACTTTAACCTTCCTAGCATTTTGACTTTCAATTTCAGTGTTTCTAACATGCTAATTATTAACACCTATTTTTGAAGTAGTCTATTTTTAATCTCCCCAAGTTCCCAATCAGTTAGCCATCTAAGGCTAAAGCCAGCTTTATTAAAGGGATTATGAATGAACACGTTATCTGATTTGTATCTCTTCATCTTTCGTATAAGAATTGTCTAAAATTCTTCACTCCTATTAACATCAAATTTTCATTTAGCTCAGGTATTATTTTTATCCTCTTGGGCCTAGTTTTTTCCTGTGACATAACTTCTACTATAATAATAACAAAATCTCCTTCATTATATATGTGTGTGTATAACTCTGTGTGTGTGTGTGTAACATTTTCTGAAATTGACTAAAACTTTTTTTTTCCCCTAAAGATAGCTAACGAAACCCTCAATAATGAGAGATACAACTTTGGCTATATTGGGTGATTTACACAGCCAAGTGAAGAATGAGGAATTTTCAGTATAACTAGAGATCATCAAATCAATAGAAACACAAGCTAGATGATCAAAGCAACATTTTCCATAATAACCATCTGCTGGGCTAGACAATTAAGGTTTTCCCTTGTTCCTGAAAAAAGAGAGAGGAAAAGCACAACTCAGGAAATGTCTTTAATGTAGCCAACAGATGAAGCTCCCTTTCCTGGAGACAGTCAGACATTTATTTTAAAACTTTGCTGAATGTTATCCATACCTATCAGATCCTCTTTTGCATAATGAGTCACAATGCCCAATGCAAGTCATTTGCTGGGAAATGGCATCCTATGGACATCACTAAATATGTTATCATATATTTTCAGTTTCATTTTGATTATAAATGTGTGCTTCTCTAACTCCCACAAACACTGGTATTTTTTTAAATGTTTGGTCTTATTATGCTTCCTATAAATGCATACTTCTGAATTGATCTTTTTTATTGGGGTGGCTCCTCAAACTTATCTGACTGCCATTATCTTTTCTTTAAGACTTCATTGGTAGAGAAGCTTTTTATTTTGGATCAATATCTTCAGACATTGTTCTGGTCAAAGCAACTGTGTAATGACTTAAAATAAGGAACAGATCAGCAAAATCAAACTATTAAAAGACAATGAATGACAGTAAAAACAAGATGACTGGAATGTAGGCCCAATATTGGCATATATTATCTGATGTTCACCACTTCTAATGCATTCTGATTATTTTTTTCTCAAGGAAATTATTTGTATTATTTAAGCATTTTTTCCTATGGGATATTTAATACTTTGGCCTCTCTTATTTATTTTTATTAGGTCTTATTTTCTGACACATTTTTCCATCCTTTTGTATGCCTATATTTGTTTTAAAGACTTTGAATTTCAAAGCAAAGATTTATTAAATTTGGAGGGTCTTATCAATCTTACAATTTTTAAAATTTAACTATTTCCTTATCCTCACAACTGATTTACTGCATAGCTGCACTAAATGTTACGATGCTCCTTTTATCAAGATGTCAATATAAGATGATCAAACATTCATGAAACATGGTTTCTTCTTATCTTATGGAAACAGTAAAACTCATTAATGTTAGTAGACATTATTTTTGTTTCTCCAATGAGAAGAGATAAGGCTTTTTTTGTATTGTAATGCAACTTTCTTTTGTGAAGAGGAAAAGTGAAGGTATAATGGAATATTTCTGGTAGAGCCATGAACTGATTCAATCATTATGGATATCAATTTGAAATGGTGGCCAAAGAATGGCCAATAGCAATACTAAACCTATACCCCCTAAATATTTAAAAGAAGAAATTGAGATAGATAGATGTAAATGGATATACATCATAGACATGTATATACATACATTGTCATAGCACTATGTGTGAGACATTCTAATAAGCACTTTACAATAATTATTCCATTTTATCCTCACAATAGTGGAAGGTAGGTGATCCCCATTTTACAGATGAGGAAACTGAGGCAAATAGATGTTAAATGCTTTGCCTAGGGTCACACTGCTAATAAGTGCCCGAGTTCATATTTGATTTTTTTTTACAATGTCTCTGAGGTCCCCCTGGTACAAAATACCTACCCATGGCTTCATTTCATACACAACAGAATGAGATAAAAACCCAAAGAACAAGCGTGGAGTTACTATAGCAAAATTGGGAGCTGTTCAGAAAAGTAGGTCAATATAATAAACCCAGTGGAAAAAAATAATTATCAATAGTCATTAATTCTAATCATAGAAAATAGATAGGTAATCTGATCACTTTAATTTTAACCAAAGCAAAAGTTGTTAGGGATTTTTGTTGTAGATTTGTTTTCCCTTTTTGAATGAATGAATCAAATCACCTTAACCTAATATATATTTGTCAGTGTACACAGAATAGAAGCAAAAGCTTCTTATACTATTTGTAATAAGAACTCATAGAATGAAAATAATAAACTTAAAATTAAGAGTTTATCAATGTCCAGAACTTACTGTGATGCTGAAATTAAACCCATCCCTATGTGCTTCACTTTCTGTAAGTAAAACATCAACTACCTGACCAAAATCACCATTATGCTTCTTTCTTCTTTGTAGTAAAAATGAGTTCTGACACTGTGGCATCATGGCTAAGATAGGGAATGATGTCTAAAATGAAAAATTCCTATCTGGATGGGGAGAGGGAAGCATGTTCTCAAAACTCAAATTGTCTGTCTACCCAGTAATAAACAGAAAAGCTTGCCAGACTCATAAATCCAAAGAAACAAAAGGGAAGTAAACACTTAAAAAAAAAAAAAAACCTCCCCAAATAAAGGGCTAAACAATCTCTTCCCTATATGGATCAGAAGTGTCAGATGAATGACAGAATATTAAATAAAAAAGAATGGTTCATGTTTAAAAATCCCTTGCTATGTATAGAGGATTTGCTATTTCCTACACATAGTTGAAAGGAAATTCTAAAACCCAGTGACTTTAGCCTTAATAAACATTTCAGATATATCCTGTCCTTGGCACCAACTTTTATCATTCCTGAAAACCTGTTAATCGACTCATTGATCCAGACTTTTCTTGGAACCTTCCAATGAAGAGGAATATAGTACCTACATAGAAAATAATTCCACTTGTTTGTTTCTTTGTTTTTAATAACTCACACTATTGGGAAGTATTTATTGATATAAAGCTGAAATTTTCTTGGTTCAAGTATTCAAAGAGTCTTAGGTCTCTAACACCAAATTTTCTCTTCTCCAAACTAAGTATTTTTATTTACCTCAACCAATTCTCACATGACACAATGATCAGGACTTCACCATTCTGATTCAATTAAATTGTACTAGCAGTATCACTCAATGTATCCTTTTCTACAATTTAGGATTGATTCTTAGGTCAATTAGTTATCAATCACTTCCATGGTTTAGGATTATGATTTCTCATGAATTTCTTTGGCAGCATGATGAAATTTATGGATTTCATTCTCAGAATGATGTCATTGTTCTTGTTTTCATGTATAAAATTTATTTACTTTATTCAACAATTAAGGGAAATGAAACTCTTAAAATTAAGATTTTATCAATGTCCAAAGCTTCTCATTTGAAGAAGTCATACTAGATAACTATTTATTTGTCTACCATGCCTTTCCCATGTCTTCATTATAATAATACCTATCTCACAAAATTGCTACAAGGATCAAATTGGATAATGTTTGTAAAGTAAAGTGCTTGGCTCATATGAGTGCTCAAAAATGCTTGTTCCTCGATTTTCATTAACAATAATTTGAACACATTTAAAATTGCCAAAAATTAAGCCAAAGTTTCTAGCTTCTAATTCATGTACTCCATAGTCTCTGTCTCTGTCTCTCGCTGTCTCTCTCTGTCTCTCCCTTTCTCTTTCTCTTCTTTCTCTCTCTGTCTCTGTCTCTGTTTCTTATCTTACAGAATGTGCCTTTCTTTAGTCTTCTTATAATACAGAAAGCGCAATTTTCAATAATTATAAATGCCTGTTCTTTCAGTATCCAAAATGCTAAAATGCACTGTTTTCTCTAACAGATAAAGTGAACATATAAAGGACAATTGATCTTCTTTTACAATATCCTTATTTATCTTAGTAATTCCCCATTAGGCATGCTTTCTTAAGCCCAGTCCAAACATCATTCTTCATGGCAAAGAAAGCAGTGAATCGTTTTACCTTTTCTCTGTTGTCACTTGCCATATTTTTGCAGAAACAAAACAAATACAGCCAAGATTAGAATGAGGACAGAAACCTGGGGAAGGGGAAGATTTAGAAAATTTCTTTGATAGAGATACCACAAATAAATAATTGTGTCAAATTGATAAAAAATAAGATCCATTGCTTAGTTGATAAATGGTCACAGGATACACAGGAAAAGTAAGAGATGCTATCAATAAGCACATGAAGCAATGCTCTAAATCCCAGATTTTTAAACTGTGGTTCATGACACCATATGGGGCTTGTAACTCAATGTGCCCGCCAAAAAATTATGATTTATTATCTATATATATTTGATTTTATGCCAATTTTATATATTCATATAACTAGTATAATGTAAAAAACTCTCAAGTGAAAACTTGTACAGTTTTGTACTGAGTACAGTACTATTAAGTAGAGAAATGCAAATTAAATTATTAATATCCATTAGATTGGCTAATATGACAGACAAAAACAATGAAAAATTCTCGAGGAGATGTAAAAAACTTGGGATATTAGTACTTGGTTGTGAGGACATACAACTGTCTATGTCCTTTGTACTATCAACACAACCACTATATGGATATCTTAAAGAAATCAAATAATAGGGAAAAGCCCTATTCATATAAACATATTTAAAGCAGCTTTTTTTTTTTTTTGTAATGGCAAAGAACAGAACAGTTAGGGAATGCTCATTAATAAGAGAATGCCTAAAAAAAATTGTATGTGATTGTGTCAGAATACTATTGTGTGATTTCCAACAAAAACTGCTACAAATCTTTATACACAAACATACATTTTTTTGTGATTTCTTTTGGAAAGAAATCTCAGTAGAGATACTGTTGGATTAAAGGGTATTCGCAGTTTGATGTCCCTTTGGGCATAGTTCCAAATTACTCTCCAGAATGGTTGGATCAATTCACAACTCAACCAATAATACAGCATTGGTCCAGTTTTCCCACATCCCAGTAAAGATTTATTATTATCATCTTAGCCAATGAGAAGTGTGAAATGATACCTCAGAATTGTCTTAATTTGCTATTTTCTGAGCAATAATTATTTAGAGCATTCTTTCATAAGACTAGAAATAGCTTTAATTTTTTCATCTGAAAATTGTTCATATTCTTTGACCATTTATCAGTTGAGGACTAGCTTGTATTCTTATAATTTTGAGTTAATTTTCTATGTATATTAGAAATCAGGCCTTTATCAGAAATATTGAATATAAAATTATTTCCCAGCTTTTTACTTCCCTTCAAATCTTGTCTGCAATTTACTTTGTTTGTACAAAATGTTTTTAATTTAACATAATGAAAATGATCTATTTTACATTTTATAATGTTCTCTGGATCTTCTTTCCTCCCTTCTCTACAGATCTGAGGTATATTATCCCTTGTTCTTTTAATTTGCTTATAATTATCATCCTTTATATCTAAATCTTGAATGCATTTTGACCTTATCTTGCTATAAGGTGTTAATTGTTGGTGAATGCCTAGTTTCTACTATACTATTTTCCAGTTTTTTCCAACGACTTTTGTGAAATAGTAGTGAGTTCTTATCCCTCAAACTAGAGCCTTGGGTTTATCCAACACTAGATTACTGTATACATTGACTTTTGTGTCTATCTACTGATCAACTACTATTTCTTAGCCAGTACCAACTGGTTTTGATGACCACTGCTTTATAATATAGTTTTAAGTCTGCTACAACTAGGCCAGCTTTTCTTGCAATATTTTGTATTAATTTCCTTGATTTTTTTTTTCTCAAATGAGTTTTGGTATTATTTTTTCTAGCTCTATAAAGTAATTTCTTGGCAGTTTGATTGATATGATACTGAATAATCAGACTAATTTAAGTAGAATTATCATTTTTGTTATATTAGCTTGGCCTACCCATGAACACTTGATATTCTTTCAATTATTTAGATCTAACTTCATTTGTAATTGTGTTCATGTAGTTCCTGTTTTTGCCTTGGCAGGTAGATTTCCACATACTTTATATTATCTACAATTTATTTTATTTTTTAATAGCTTTTTATTTACAAGTTATATGTATGGGTAATTTTACAGCATTGACAATTGCCAAACCTTTTGTTCCAATTTTTCCCCTCCTTCTCCCCACCTCCTCCCCTAGATGTCAGGATGACCAGTGATGTTAAATATATTAAAGAATAAATTAGATACACAATAAGTATACATGACCAAATCGTTATTTTGCTGTACAAAAAAAATTGGACTCTGAAATATTGTATAATTAGCTTGTGAAGGAAATTCAAAATGCAGACTGGCCAAAAATATAGGGATTTGGAATTCAATGTTCGTAATCATCTCCCAGAGTTCTTTCGCTGGTGTAGCTGGTTCAGTTCATTACTGATCCATTGGAACTGATTTGATTCATCTCATTGCTGAAGATGGCCAGGTCCATCAGAATTGATCATCATATGGTATTGTTGTTGAAGTATATAATGATCTCTTGGCCCTGCTCCTTTCACTCAGCATCAGTCTCTCCAGGCCTTTCTGAAATCATCTACAGTTATTTTTAAATGGAATTTTTCTTTGTATCTGTTACTGCTAGATTCCTTGAGAACATATAGAAAAAAAATTTTTTTTATACTTTTTTATTTAGAAGTTACATGCATGGGTAATTTTCTAGCATTGACAATTGCCAAATCCTTTGTCCCAATTTTTCTCCTCCTTCTGCCCATCCTCTCCTCCATAGGGCAGGTGGCCCAATACATATTAAATATGTTAAAGTATAAATTAAATACAAAATAAGTATACATGTCCAAACAGTTATTTTACTGTACAAAAAGAATCGGACTCTGAAGTAGTGTACAGTTAGCTTGTGAAGGAAATCAAAATATGTAGGTGGACAAAAATAAAGGGATTGGGAATTCTATGTAGTGGTGCATAGTCATCTCCCAGAGTTCTTAAGCTACATGTAGCTGATTCAATTCATTCCTGCTCCACTGGAATTCATTTAGATCATTTCATTGCTGAAGATGGCCAGGTCCATTAGAATTGATCATCATATAGTATTGTTGTTGAAATATATAATGATCTCTTGGTCCTGCTCATTTCACTCAGCATCAGTTCATGTAAATCTCTCCAGGCCTTTCAGAAATTATCCTGTTGATCATTTCTTACCGAACAATAATATTCCATAATATTCATATATCACAATTTATTCAGCCATTCTCCAATTGATGAGCATCCACTCAGTTTCCAGTTTCTGGCCACTACAAAGAGGGCTGCCACAAACATTCTTATACATATGGGTCCCTTACCCTTCTTTAAAATCTCTTTGGGGTATAAGCCCAGTAGAAATACTGCTGGATCAAAGGGTATGCACAGCTTGATAACTTTTTGAACATAGTTCCAAATTGCTCTCCAGATTGGCTGAATATATTCACAATTCCACCAACAATGTATTAGTGTCCCTGTTTTCCCTCATCCCCTCCAACATTCTGCATTATCTTTGTCATTCTAGCCAATCTGAGAGGTGTGTAGTAGTATCTCAGAGTTGTCTTAATTTGTGTTTCTCTGATTAATAATGACTTGGAGCATCTTTTCAAATGGCTAGAAATAGTTTCAATTTCTTCATCTGAGAATTGTCTGTTCATATCCTTTGACCATTTATCAATTGGAGAATGGCTTCATTTCTTATAAATTAGAGTAAATTCTCTATATATTTTGGAAATGAGGCCTTTACCAGAACTTTTGACTGTAAAAATGTTTTCCCAGTTCATTGCTTCCCTTCTAATCTTGTCTGCATTAGTTTTGTTTGTACAAAAAATTTTCAATTTGATATAATCAAAATTTTCTATTTTGTGATCAGTAATGATCTCTAGTTCTTCTTTGGTCATAAATTCCTTCCTCTTCCACAGGTCTGAGAGGTAAACTATCCTATGTTCCTCTACTTTATTTATAATCTCATTCTTAATGTATGGTGTATGGTGTTAAGTGTGGGTCAATGTCTAGTTTCTGCCATACCAATTTTCCCAGCAATTTTTGTCGAACAGTGAGTTCTTATCCCAAAAGCTAGGGTCTTTGGGTTTGTCAAATACTAGAATATTAAAGTTATTGACTGTTTTGTTCTTTGAACCTAATCTATTCCATTGATCAACTAGCCTATTTCTTAGCCAATACCAAATGGTTTTGGTAACTGCTGCTTTATAATATAATTTTAGATCTGGTACAGCTAAGCCACCTTCATTTGATTTTTTTTTTCATTAATTCCCTTGAAATTCTTGATCTATTGTTTTTCCATATGAACTTTGTTGTTATTTTTTCTAGGTCATTAAAATATTTTTTGGGGGGAGTCTGATTGGTAGAGCACTAAATAAATAGATTAGTTTAGGTAGTATTGTCATCTTTATTATATTTGCTTGCCCTATCCAAGAGCATTTAATATTTTTCCAATTAATTAGATCAGACTTAATTTGTGTGGAAAGTGTTTTGTAGTTTTGCTCATAAAGTTTCTGATTTTCCCTTGGCAGACAGATTCCTAAGTATTTTATACTATCAATAGTTACGTTAAATGGAATTTCTCTTTGTAACTCTAACAGTTGGATTTTGGTAGTGATATATAGGAATGCTGATGACTTATGTGGGTTGATTTTGTATCCTGCAACTTTGCTAAAGGTATGGATTATATCTAATAACTTTTTAGTAGAATTTCTGGGGTTCTCTAAGTATACCATCATATCATCAGCAAAGAGTGATAATTTGGTTTCCTCATTACCTACACTAATTCCTTTCATCTCTTTCTCAACTCATTGCCAAAGCTAACATTTCTAATACAATATTGAATAGTAATGATGATAATGGGCAACCTTGGCTCACTCCTGATCTTACTGGGAACAGTTGCAGTTTGTCCCCCTTGTATATGATGCTTACTGTTGATTTTAAATAGATGCTACTGATTATTTAAGGAAAAGTCCATTTATTTCTATACTCTCAAGTGTTTTTAATAGGAATGGATGTTGGATTTTATCAAATGCTTTTTATGCATCTATTAAGATGATCTTGTGGTTTTTGTTAAATTGGTTATTAATATGGCCAATTATACTGATAGTTTTCCTAATATTGAACCAGTCCTGTATTCCTGGTATAAATCCTTCTTGATCATGATGTATTATACAGGGAATGCTTTTCTGTAGTCTTTTTGTTAATATCTTATTTAAGATTTTAGCATCAATATTTATTAGGGAGATTAGTCTGTAATTTTCTTTCTCTGTTTTTAACCTACCTGATTTAGGTATCAGTACCATGTCTGTGTCAAAAAAGAAATTTGGTAGGAATCCTTCATTCCCTATTTTTTCAAACAGTTTATATAACATTGGGGCTAATTGTTATTTAAATGTTTGGTAGAATTCACATGTAAATCTATCTAGTCCTGGGGATTTTTTCTTAGGGAGTTGGTTAATAGCTTGTACTATTTCTTTTTTTTTTTTTTTTTTGAAATGGGAGTATTTAAGCAATTTATTTCTCCCCTGTTAATCTGGGAAGCCTATGTTTTTGGAGGCAGTCATCCATTTCACTTAGGTTATCAAATTTATTGGAATAAAGTTGGGCAAAATAACTCATTATTTCTTTAATTTTCTCTTCATTTGTGGAAAGTTTTATCTTTTCATTTTTAAGACTACTAATTTGATTTTCCTCTCTCCTTTTTCTAATCAGATTTACCAAAGGCTTTTCTATTTTATTGCTTTTTTCATAAAACCAACTCTTAGTTTAATTTATCAGTTCAATTTTTTTAACTTTAAATATTATTAATTTCTCCTTTTAATTTTATAATTCCAAGTTTAGTATGTGATTAGCAGTTTTTAATTTGGTCTTTTTCTAGCTTTTTAAGTTGCAAGCCCAATTCATTGATCTTCTCTTTCTCTATTTTATTCAAGTAAGCCTCTAAGGATATAAAATTTCCCCTTATTACCACTTTGGCTGCATCCCACAAATTTTGATATGATGTCTCACTGTTGTCATTATCTTGAGTGAAATTATTAATTGTGTCTATAATTTGCTGTTTCACCCAATCATTCTTTAAGATGAGATTATTTAGTTTCCAATTACTTTTTGGTCTATTTACCCCTAACTTTTTGTTGAATGTAGCTTTTATTGCATTATGATCTGAAAAAAAAAAGCATTTACTATTTCTGCCTTCTTGCATTTAATTTTGAGGTCTTTATATCCTAATATATGGTCAGTTTTTGTATGGGTTCCATGAACTGCTGAGAAGAAAGTATATTCTTTTCTGCCTCCATTCAGTTTTCTCCAAAAATCTGTCTTACCTAATTTTTCTAATATTCAATTTACCTTTTTAATTTCTTTCTTATTTGTTTTGTGGTTTGCTTTATCTAATTCTGAAAGTGCAAGATTGAGATCTCCCACTATTATAGTTTTGTTCTCTATTTCTTCTTACAACTCTCAACTTCTCCTTTAGGAAGTTAGATGCTATACTTTTTGGTGCATATATGTTTAGTATTGATATTTCTTCATTGTCTATGCTACCCTGTAGCAAGATATAGTTTCCTTCCTTATCTCTTTTAATTAGATCAATTTTTGCTTTTTCTTGATCTGAGATAAGGATGGCTACCCCTGCTTTTTTGACTTCACCTGAAGCATAATAGATTTTTTTTTATATAATAACTTTTTATTGACAGAATCCATGCCAAGGTAATTTTTTTTACAACATTATCCATTGCACACGCTTCTGTTCCGATTTTTCCCCTCCCTCCCTCCACCCCCTCCCCTAGATGGCAAGCAGTCCTATATATATTAAATATGTTGCAGTGTATCCTAGATACAATATATGTTTGCAGAACTGAACAGTTCTCTTGTTGCACAGAGAGAATTGGATTCAGAAGGATAAAATAACCTGGGAAGAAAAACAAAAATGCAAATAGTTCATTCATTTCTCAGTGTTCTTTCTTTGTATGTAGCTGCTTCTGTCCATCATTTATCAATTGAAACTGAGTTAGGTCTCTTTGTCAATGAAATGCACTTCTATCAGAGTATATCCTCATACAATATCGTTGTTGAAGTGTATAATGATTTCTTGGTTTTGCTCATTTAACTTAGCATCAGTTCGTGTAAGTCTCTCCAAGCCTCTCTGTATTCATCCTGCTGGTCATTTCTTACAGAACAATAATATTCCATAACATTCATATACCACATTTTACCCAGCCATTCTCCAATTGATGGGCATCCATTCAATTTCCAGTTTCTAGCCACTACAAACAGGGCTGCCACAAACATTTTGGCACATACAGGTCCCTTTCCCTTCTTTAGTATTTCTTTGGGATATAAGCCCAGAAGTAACACTGCTGGATCAAAGGGTATGCACAGTTTGATAACTTTTTGAGCATAGTTCCAAATTGCTCTCCAGAATGGTTGGATTCGTTCACAACTCCACCAACAATGCATCAGTGTCCCAGTTTTCCCGCATCCCCTCCAACATTCATCATTATTTTTTCCTGTCATTTTAGCCAATCTGACAGGTGTGTAGTGGTATCTCAAAGTTGTCTTAATTTGCATTTCTCTGATCAATAGTGATTTGGAACACTCTTTCATATGAGTGGTAATAGTTTCAATTTCATCATCTGAAAATTGTCTGTTCCTATCCTTTGACCATTTATCAATTGGAGAATGGCTTGATTTCTTATAAATTAGAGTCAGTTCTCTATATATTTTGGAAATGAGGTCTTTATCAGAACCTTTAACTGTGAAGATATTTTCCCAGTTTGTTGTGAAGCATAATAGATTCTGCTTCAGCCTTTTACCTTTACTCTGTATGTATCTCCTTGATTTAAATGTATTTCCCATAAACAACATATTGTTGGGTTCTGACTTTTGATGCAGTCTGCTATCTGTCCCTGCTTAATGGGAGAGTTCATCCCATTCAATTTACACTTAAAATTATTAATTCTGTATTTCCTGCCATCTTATTATCCTCAGATTATACTTTTCTTTTTCTTACCCTCCCCCATCCTCTTTCTTAGTCTTAGACTTATGTGCCCCACTTGTATCTTGCCACTCACCCTCTTTAGGATCCCTTCCTCCCCCTTTGAATCTCTTCCCTTTTCTTGTACCCTTCCTTTGCTACTCTTTTCCTTTTCCCTTTTCCTCTCCCATTTTTTAATGAAGTGAGAAAAGATTTTCTGTAAAACAAGTATGTCAATCATTTTCTCTTTGAGCCAACTCTGATGAGAGTAAGGTTCACACAATGTTCCTCCCCCTCTCTAAATTCCCTCAGATATGATAGGTTTCCTTTGCCTCTTCATGGGATATAGTTTCCCTCTTTTTATCTCCCCTTTCCCCCTTTTCTGTCACTATCCCTTTTCCATTTCTACTTCCTTTTTTATGTTATATCAGTAAAAATCGAATTATACATGTAGTCTTTTTGTATATCCACAATAGAAATACAGTTCTCAAGAGTTCCTTTTACTTTTTTCTGCTTCTCTTGAGTCCTATGGTTGGTGATCAAATTTTTTCTTTAGTTCTGGTTTTTTTCTTAGAAACAAATAAAATTCATCTGTTTCATTAAATGTCCATCTTCTTCCATGGAAGAAAATGCTTAGCTTGGTTGGGTAGTTTATTTTTGACTGCATTCCAAGTTCTTTTACCTTTCAGAATATCACATTCCGGGCCTTTCGATCTTTTAATGTGGAAACAGTCAGATCTTGGGTGATCGTTATTGTGGCACTTTGGCCACAATATTTGAATTGTTTTTTTCTGGCTGCTTGCAACATTTTTTTCTTAAACAGATTGTTCTGAAATTTGGCCACAATATTTCTTGGAGTTCTTATTTTAGGGTCTTTTCAGAAGATGTCTGATGAATTCTTTCAATGTCTATTTTACCTTCTGATTCTATAACTTCTGGACAGTTCTCTTTGATGACATCCTGTAAAATAGTATCTAATCGTTTTTTCATCATAATTTTCGGAAAGTTAAATAATCCTCAGATTATCTCTCCTAGATATATTTTCCAGGTCTGTTGTTTTTCCAAGTGGATATTTGATACCTTTCTCTAATTTTTCATTTTTTTGTTCTTGCTTGACTGATTCTTGATGTCTCAATGAATCATTGATTTCTATTTGTTCAGTTCTGATTTTTAATGAGTTATTTTCTTCATTAGCTTTTTTTACTTCTTTTTCTATATGTCCAATTGAGTTTTTAAATGAGTTGTTTTGCTCTATGGAATTTTTTTCCATTTCACAATTTTTTTTTTTTAGTGAATTATTTTCTTTTTCCAATTCACAAATCCTACTTTCTTGTGAATTCTTTTTCTTTAACAATTCACAAATCCTACTTTCCTGGGATTTTTTTTACCTTTTATTCCAATTCACAAATTCTGTTTCCCTCCGTTTCCTGGGAATTTTTTACCTTTTCTAATTCATATTTCAGGAAGTTGTTATTTTCTTGCATGGCTTCGCTTTCCTTTCCCCATTTTTCTTCTAATTCTTTTTTGAGACTTTTATTGGTCTGTCTAGGAGAATGTTATGTGAAGGGGTAAGGTAACATTCCCCTTTCGGGTATTGTCTGGAGACTGTTTGCTATTAGTCTCCTTGTGATTAAAAACCTGTTCTCTTTCTGTATAGAAGCTATCGATTATCCTTTTGATTTTTTTACTCATTTTTAAAAAAGCTTTTAGCATCTTCCTTCAGGGCAAGGAGGTTACCAGCTTCCTCTGCAAAGCAGGGAAAGATATAAACAGTTTGCAAAGAGCAGGGAGGTACGTGTACTGTGGGAAAAAATTCCCTGCTCCTCAACCGGAAGTGATTCAGCATGGGCTGAGCTAAGGAAGTGCCCAGTGGAGAACCTGGCTGTGTAGCTTAGCAACTGTCCTCAGTCTAGAGACTAAGCAGTGAAAGTGTCACTTACCCCAGGCCAAAGCCCTCTGTGGGGCGGTGGATATTAACAGCTGACCAGTAAATAGCCCTGCACAGACTAGAAGTGTCTCTGTCCCAGAAGCAAGTGGCGCCATTATTTTTAAAAAGATTATTTAGCTTCCAATTTATTTTTGGTTTATTTTTCCATGACATTTTATTACATGTAATATATATTGCATCAGGATTTCAGAAGGATGCATCTCCTTTTTCTGACTTTGTGTATTTTGTTGTGAGGTTTTTATGCCCTAAAACACAGTGAATTATTGTGTAGGTGCGATGTACTAGCAGTATGTTATATTCCTTTTTATCCCCATTCAACTGTCTCCAAAAGCTTTCTAAAATTCTATTCATCTCTTTAAATTCTTTCTTGTTTGTTTGTTTGTTTGTTTTGTTTTTGTTTTTTTTTTGGTTTAATTCATGTAATTCTTTTGATAGAGGAATATTGAGATTCTCCAAAAGTATAGTTTTGCCATCTATTTCTTCTTGCAACTTATTTCACTTTACTTTTAGGAATTTGGATAATATACTTGGTGCACACAGATATCACTTCATCATCTATAGTACCTTTTAGTAAGATATTTCTTCTTTTAATTAGATTATTTTTGCTTTTGCTTGATCACTGATCAGGATCACTACCTCTGCTTTTTTTTTTTTAACTTCAGTTGAAGCATAATAAAATTATGCTCCTCTTTACTCTGATACTCTTTACTTGTACTCTGTATGTATCTCTATGCTTTAAATATGTTTCTTGTAAAAAAACAAGTTTTTCATGTTAGTCCAATTTTACAAGATTTGACTACATTTGTAATGACAAACTATTTCTCATACCTAAAGGCCAAATATGGCCTATAGGATATATGAAACTAAACTCTAAACAGATTGGAAACAACCAAATAAATTAATGCATATCTATTTAATAATTTTGCTCATTGAGCAATATGTAAATAGGTTATTAGAATATTCTGAGCTTCCACAAAACAATCTGCTTAAATATAATAATTTAGCTAAAGCTCCTCACCTTCTGAAAAATCAGTATTAACCTTAAGGTCAGTTTAATGAGGACGACCTTTCAAGTATGAAACATATTTTGTATGACAGCAAATCTGACAATCTAACTGAAAAGGACGAACATTTACAAAACATATAAATTTCTTAGATTAACAGAAATAGAACTAAATTATTTAAACAGTTTCATTTTAGAAGAAGAAATTGAATAAATCATCAATGAACCAGCTAACAAAAAAATCTCCAATACTAGATGGATTTACAAATTGATTCTATCACACATAAAAAAACCAATAATACAAATGTTATGTGAACTATTTACAAAAATATTTTTTTAACAATCTCCCTAATGAATATTGATGCAAAAATTTTAAATAAAATGTTAGCAAAGAAATTACAGCAACTTATCAGCAGGATAATACCTTATGATCAAGTGGGATTTATATCAGGAAGGCAGGGCTAATTCAATATCAGGAAAACTATTAGCATGATTGACCATATAAATAACAAAACTAACAGAAAACATATAATAATTTCAATAGATGCAGAAAACTTTTGACAAAATACAGCAACCATTACTATTAAAGATTAGGGAGCATAGGAATAAACAGAGCTTTACTAAAAATAATAAGCATTATCTATCAAAAACCTATAGCAAGCATTATTTGTAATGGAGAGAAGCTGGACACATTCCCAATAAGATCAGGGGTGAAACAAGGATGCCCATTATCACCATTATTATTCAACATTGTACTAGAAATATTTGCTTTAGCACTAATGAAAGTACAAGAAATTAAAGGAATAACTATAGATAATGAGGAAGTAAAACTATCATTCTGTAGATGATATGATGATATACTTAGATATACTCACCCAAAATCTACTGGAAATAATTCACAGATTTAGTAAAGTTATGGAATATTAAATAATTCCACAGAAATCATGAGCATTTCTATGTATTACTAACAAAGCTCATCAGCAAGAAAGACAAATTCCATTTAAAATTTCTATGGACAAAATAAACTACTTGAGGGTCTACCTGCCAAGACAAACCCAAAAACTATATGAACACAATTATAAAATACTTTTCCCACAAATAAAATCAGATCTAAACAATTGTTAAACTGTCAATCACTCATGGATGGCCTGAGCTAATATAATAAAAAAATTACAATTCTGCCTAAATTGGTCTACTTATTCAGTGCCATACCAATCAAACTGCCAAAAATTGTTTTATAGAACTAGAAAAAATAGTAACAGAATTTATCTGGAAGAACAAAAGGCCAAGAATATTAAGGGAATTAATGAAAAAAAATATACAAAGGATTGTGGCTTAGCAGTAAAAAAAAAGAAAGAAAGAAAGAAAGAAAGAAACAAAGAAAACTTAAAACTATATTATAAAGCAGCTATGATCAAAACCATTTGGTATTGGCTAAGAAATAGATAGAGTGGTGGATTGGTAGAATAGATTAGAAATATATGGCATAGTAATCAAAGCTTATAGGACTCTGATATTTGATAAACTCCCAAACTCCAGTTTCTGGAATAATAACTCACTATCTAACAAAAATTATTGGGAAAACTGAAAAATAACATGACAGAAACTCAGCATGGACCTAAATGACACACCCCATGCAAAAATAAGGTCAAAAAGGGGATAAGATTTAAGCATAAAGGAAGATACTATAAACAAATTAGATGAACAAAGGATAATTTTCCTGTCAGATCTTTGAATAAAGGAGGAATTTATGACCAAAGAAGTAGAGAATATTATGAAAGGAAAAATGGACAACTTTCACTACATTAAATTAAAAAGTTTTTGCACAAACAAAACAAACAGAAACATGAGGAATTAAAAGGGAAATATAAAGCTGGGGAAAAGCAAAATCTTTACAGCCAGTTTCTGATAAATTTCTCTCTCTGTCTCTCTCTCTCTCTCTCTTTGCTGAGGCAACTGAGACTAAGTGACTTGCCCAGGATCACACAGCTAGGAAGTGTTAAGTGCCTGAGACCAGATTGAATTCAGGTCCTCCTGATTTCAGGGTTGGTACTCTATCCATTGTGCCACCTAGCTGCCCCAAGATCTCATTTTTTAAATATATAAAGAACTGTGTCAAATTTATAAGTATACAAATCACTCCCCAACTAATAAAGGGCCAAAGGATATGAATAGATAATTTTCAAATGATTAAATGAAGCTATTTCTAGTCATATTGTAATGCTGGAGAAAGTGAGGCAAGATAGAGATCAGAGAGTTTTTAATATTTTATTTGAAAGGGAGAGATTGTGCTGGGGATAAAAACAGGATCCATGTTGCCCCTAGGACTGATGTCTCAAAGCATCTAGCAACCAATGTGAGTTCCTATGAAATTTATACATGTGGCTCTAAGGCAGGGGCAGAGTCAGAAGACTGAGAGTGGGAATTTCCATGCAGGGACCATCAGAACAGTCCATTTCTGACAGGTTGAGGGGATAGGACCATAAATTCTTACAAATTGGAAGGACTTAGGAAGTGTCCAACTAGAAGTAGGAAGTCTGAAACTTAGTGATATAGAGGATGACAATTAGGTATCAGAGATAGGATATCTGGAGTCTTATCATTTGGAATGTCAGATCTCCACAGCCCTAATTATCTCAATCCTAGTGAGCAGAAAAGGGGGGTTGCAACCAAGGGGATTGAGGCAGAAAAATTCAAGGAACTGAGGCAGAACAATTAAGGGAAACTGAGGCAGGACCATTTAGGGAAACTGAGCCAGGACAATTAGGGAAACTGAGGCAGAGCAATTAGGGTAACTGAGGCAGGACAATAAAAGGGAACTGTGGCACAACAATATGAAAAAATGCTCTAAATCCCTATTGATTAGAGAAAGGCAAATTAAGACAATTCTGAGTTTCTGCCTCACACCTCTCAGATTGGCTAAGATGACAGGTAAAGATAATGATAAATGTTGGAGGGCCTGTGGGAGAGCAATTTGGAACTATATCCAAAGGGCTATAAAACTATGAATAACCTTTGAGCCAGAAGTGCCATTATCCAACGAAATCATAAAGGAGGGAAAAGGACCCACATGTACAACAATGTTTGGAGCAGCTCTTTTTGTGTTAACAAAGAATTGGAAAAATAAATAGATGCTCACCAATTGAGGAACAGCTAAACAAATTGTGCTGTATAAAGGTAGTGGAATATTATTATTCTATAAAAAAATGATGAACAAGTTGATTTTAGAAAGATCTGAGAGATTTACACAAACTAATGTTGGGCAAAAGAAGCAGAACTAAGAATTTGTGTGATGCCAGAATGTGTGATGATCAACTATGAAAGACTTAATTCTTCTCAGTGCTTCAGTGATCCAAAGTAATACCAATAGACTTTGGACAAAAAAATGTTTCCTATATCCAAAAACGAACTAAGGAGACTGAATGTAAATCAATACATACTAGGTTCACTTCTTTTTTCCATTTTTTAAAATCTCTCCCATGTTTTTTTTTTTCTTTTGCTCTGATTTTTCTCTCTCAAAATGATTCATAAAGCAATGTGTATTAAAAATAAACAAACTTACTAAAAAAAAAAATCATGGAAACCCAAGAGGAAAAAGACATATCCAATATCCTTTTCAACTCTAAATCGCTGATTCTATGCTAATAGTTTAGCTAGCTCATAAATCTAAGAGAATCACAGAGCTTTAGAATAACCCTCATCCAATAGGGAAAATTGCATAAATTATCTCATCTAATTGTGTTAGTAATTCTTGGAGCTAGTCATCCCACTACTGAGGAAGGTGAAGATAGGCTGGTTTGCTGGACATTTCCATGGAATGCATGTAAGTTTTAAAAATAATTTTACCTGCTTCTTCAAAACTAAATAACATTAACGCAAAATAATATTTAAAGCAGCTAAAAATTTACATTTTAATTGACAGTTACATTTAACCATTGCTATATCTAAAATTTTGTTTTAAAATCCCAGATGCACTATTAGCTCAGAATGATCTGAGAATTATTTTCTATTCAGCAATATCATTGCATTTAAATTCAGTATACTCTGGCTAAAGGAAAATATAAATTAGCTTAAATTATTCTTAATTCAACAAACTTCCTAAATATCAGCAAGAGATATATAGGAGACAGCTGAAACTTTAAACATACTCATTTATTTATCTTTATGTCATTTGGAGGAAGGAGGGAAGAGGAAACAGAAATAAACAAATCCCATGTGAAAGCTGTTAAAATACTCCTTTTGTAATGTTAATTTAACTGTCTCTATAAATCTCTGATTTGAGCCACTGTCTCAATTCACACTGCTTTTGATTTGTGAGTAAGCTAACCTGGACCTAACCCTGTCAGCTTTAGCTCTGAGCCAGCCTTTAGGATTATGGGATTATGAAATGGTACATTCATTCCTGGGAAGAAAACTTCAACTGAGGCTGCTTATGATAAGGCTTTGTTCTTTTCAGGTTATAGCAGAAACAGAGGTGTGGGTAGAATTAATTGAGAAAGGAACAAAATGCAAAAGGAAAAAAAAAAGGCAGAAAACTGAGAGGGGAGAGAAAAGGGACAATGTGAAGTTAAAGGGAACTAGAAGAATTAGGTTGGCTGGAAACAATCAATTCTGATTTTTGTAAGGCATAAAGTCAGAAAGTAATCAGTATCAAGGCCAGATATCAATTTTTTAGACAAAGTTTTTAATTGGGTTATGACCTACTAATTAAAACTGATTGGTCTAATTAGAATGACAATTATAAGAGCAGGCAGAGTAGTAACACCATTTCCATGACACTGTTAACCATTGATATTCTTCCACTGTTCATTGATTGAGTTCTGGTTGTAAGTGTGTTTGTGTGTGTGTGTGTGTGTATGTGTGTGTGTGTGTGTGTGTGTGTGTGTGTGTGAGAGAGAGAGAGAGAGAGAGAGAGAGAGAGAGAGAGAGAGAGAGAAAGACAGTGAGAGAGAGAGAGAGAGAGAGAGAGACAGAGACAGAGATAGAGATAGAGACAAAGACATACAGAGACAGACAGAGAGACACAGAGACAAAGAGAAACAGGAGAGGTGAAGAAGACACACAGACAGACACACACATGCACACAGAAAAACAGAAGAGATGCACAAGACACAGTTTGAAAGAGAGAGACAGAGACAAAACCGTTCAGAAACAGAGAGATAGAATAAAGAGAGAGACAAAAAAAGAAAGGCAGAGAGGAGAAACAGAGAGAGAAAGAGACAGGGAGGAAACAGCAACAGAAACAAAGACAGAGAGATAGAGAATAAAGACAGAAAGAGAAAGTGAGAGAGAAAAACAAAGAGGAGAGACAGATGGATAGAGAAAGACAGAAAGAAAAAGAGAGAGGGAGAGAGCTACAGAGTGAAAAAATGAATAGGTGGACTACAGAGATTCATATAACAGTGGGGGCAGCTAGGTGGCGCAGTGGATAGAGCACCAGCCCTGAAGTCAGGAGGACCCGAGTTCAAGTCTGGTCTCAGACACTGTCTAGCTGTGTGACCCTGGGCAAGTCACTTAACCCCAATTGCCTCAGCAAAAAACAAAACAAAAACAAACAAACAAACAAACAGTAAATAACAATGCCACTAGAAAAGCAAATAATTAAAAGAAAACATTAAACAGAGACTAGATAAATTGTTTTTTTAAAGCTCCAAAAATAATCCCTTCCAGGAAATTGCTGCACTAAAAAAAAGTATTAAAAATTATTGTAGCAGAAAATCTACCTGACTAGGTAGAACATCTGTTCTTATCTAGATACCATTTTCAAAAGGAACAGATTAACATTGAGTAGGTCTCTTCCATTTCCTTCCAATTTAAGAAGATTTAGAGTTCTTCTTATAAAGTGTAACAAGGCTCTAATTTCAAATCAAATCTTTAACAATATTTAGGCAATTTTGACTTTTTTATTTTCTCATTTTAGGTGGTAATGACTTGCCCAAAATATAGAATATATTTCCATTTGATGCTGGAGTATTAATTAGCCATCCATTCAGATATATATCAAAATCTTGCATGTTCTAAGGAAAGTCAGGATCAAGAAGGGCCATTAGTTAAAACTACTTACCTGTGGGTTAGCTTAAAATCACCTTTCATAACAAGATAAACAAAAAAAGAGACAAATAGAAGAAATTCCATTAATTAATAATCAATTAAAGAAAATAGCCACTTCAAGGATCCCAGAGTTTCAGTGTGTGTGGGTAAGGTAGGAAGAAAAAGTATGAGTATCCAGGAAGGTCTTATGAAATGGAAGGTTGTGATGGTTTGCCATCTTCATTATCCTAAGACAGTAATAAGCATTCTGGGTCTCAATTTTCTCATTTATAAATGTAAAGGATAGATACGATGATCTCTACTATCCTTTCCAATTTTAAGCCTGATTTTATAAATCTAGATAATTTTAGCATGGAAAAATCAATAGTTTTTTATCTACATGACTTTCATAAAATACAGTTCAGTTGGGACAGTTACATGAATTACCTAATCTAATTAGGTTAATAATGCTAGTATCTAAGTAACCCTGCTGCTGAGGTAGTTGAATTTATTGTATTTTTCTTTATCTATCAGTCAAGTCAACAAGTATTTATTCTTCAGGTTTCTTCTAACAATTTAAAACTAACCTCAAAGGTATTTTAATATAAAGGGAAATTTGCTTGATTATTCTAATTATTATACATTCTATCCCCATTTGTTTGTATCACTTTCCTAAAAATGACAAATTTTAAAGAAAAGCAATAGCTTCTAACAATAAAGATAACTCCTCCTAGGAGAAATAGCCATAGCCTTTTCAATTTGGTTAAATTGGTAACTATAGGGCAAAACAGCAAAAGCCATGCTTTATAATCAGGAAAGCATACAGCTAATCTGAGATCAAAGTGGAAGTTCTATAAGGTATTCATTGAAACTGATAAGAATTTCAAGGCTCTTCATGTAAACACTTGGCAAAAGATTGATTTTGCAAATGCATTTGTCTCACCTAAAAAAGTTTCCCCAAACTGTGTAATGGCAAAAAAGACATTTGATATCTTAGTAACAAAATGGTTCCTTTGCTCTAAATATTCTCTTTGTCTTTTATTTTTTATGCCTCTAGATCACTAAAAATGATTTAAAATGTGAAATGATCTAGAATGAGTGCCATAAAAGAAAGAGTTGTGAACTTGGAATGAGGCTATGAAACCAGCGGCAAATCAATCTGTTTGAAGCTAATTCACCTTTAAAATGAAAATAAAATACAATAAAATCAGAAACACAAATAATAGGGACAAAAGCTCAACGCATGATTATGGTAGATATATGACATAACTCTTTGCATATTAAATACAGTAAAAAATGTGTAGAAACAAAACACAGCACTAATATAGCAAAATTAAAATAAGCTTCATTAAATGGGAAGAAGAAAATTCAAATTAAATGTCAACTACCTTCCCTCTCCTCTTCAAAACTTCCTTTTTATTGTTTACAGTATCACCATCTTCATAGTTACCCATTTCACACATAGCTTCTAATTTTATAATGATCATATACCTTGTCTTTTTTTGTTTATTTTGTTTTTGTTTTTGATGAGGCAATTGGAATTAAGTGACTTGGCTATGGTAGCACAGCTAGGAAATGTTAAGTATCTGAGACAATACATGAACTTAGGTTCTCCTGACTCCAGGGCTGGTCTGTCATCGGAGTCATCCAACTGTCCCTACCTTGTACAGTTTTTATATTTCTACATCTTCATACCTCATTCACATTCCCTACTTTCTACTCACCTAACAACTTCATTAGTTGAGAGCCTTATCATGTCTCTTACTGGTCTTCTAACTGTACTCCCTGGAGTCTCTTCTCATTTTAATACATCAACTGCCAAAGTGATTTTTATAAATCATTGCTCTTATGCCACCTCCTTTCCTTCACTTATCATTTAAAGGTCTCCTAAACTTGACTCATTTCTACCTTGTAGTCTCTACCACCCTATTCTTCACCTTAGACTCTGTATTCCAGAAACACTGTCTTACTTGTAGTTCTACTATCTATTATTCTGTCTACACACAAGTTGTCCCTAATAAGTGGAATGTTCTGTGTCATTAATTGCAGTTGTGAATTTCATTGATACTTCAAGACTCTACTCAAAGACCACCCAATCCAGGAAATATCTACTTATAATTTTACTCTGCATTACTACCAGCTACTAATGCCTTCCCTTCTTAGTGTTCCTTCCTTCCACTCTGTACACACTATGTATGTTCTTAGTTATAGGCTGTAACCTCCATTCAAAAATAAGTTCCATGAAATTAGTGCATATCTTTTTTATGTGTATTTCATGATATCTTATTACATTCTTATTACAATCTTAATACATTGTTTGATATAAAAACTTGTTAATTTGATTTGACTAATCTCATATAACATAGTGAATCAATGATGTTTTTCCTTCAAAACTGAATTGAATCTTTGAAAAGAGAAAGTATGTATTATTATTAATACCCCAGGAATCACAAAATATCAGATGCAAAATATAAGTGTAAATAAATCTGTGATTTCTATAAAATAACTTTCATAAACTCTTTTGTTGTGACTTCCTCTAGAAGGATCTGACAAATACTGGATCCAAATGTAATATAATTAACTGGTAATCTTTCCCTTAAAATCAAATAGCAAAAGCTTGCAGGGTTTGAAAGAAACCACAGTGATGAATTATAATCGCTGACATTAAAATGAACACATGCTTTTAATTATATACTTCAGGCACATTGCTTTTAAATAATTATAGCCTGAACATCACCATGGTTTAAATATATTTATCATGCTATAAGGCCCACAGTAGATGTCTTAAAATATTACATTCAATTATTGGATTTAAATATTTAGGGTATTTTCTAGACCACCTTGAATTATTAAAGTTTATATTAATTATGCATCAACAACTATATCAAAGACAACTCATATTCTTTGAGGAGTCAGCCACAAAAATTGATCTTTTTTTTTTTTTTTTTTTTTTTACTGTTGTGGAATGCTGATTAATGAACAGAGGAATAAGTGGTTCATGAAAGAGAATGCAATATTTCTTTTCCCACAGTCCCTTTTTCTAATTCTTCTTCTTCTGTTGAACTCCTATAGCCATCTATTATTGTTCCATTTGCATGGTACTCATTGGATGTAAACTTGTATTCTGAGCTACTTTTTAAAAGGAATGACTAGTCTCCCTTTTAGGGCAAGGAAGAATGACTGGTGCATCTTGATACACCTAATACCTACCACAATTTTATTCATTTAATAGGCTCTCAAAAAATAATTGCTGGTAATTAAGATAAAGGTGGTGATATGACACTAAATGTGAATTAATAAAGGAAATCATTTAAAAAGGAAATTAAGTCTGCAAATAATACAACTTAGTTTTTTTTAACTGTTTAATTATGAGTGTCTTGATGATTTCTTGCATATTTCTGTTTTCCTGTTTAAAAAAAAAATAAAAAACTGTTGACAATTAAAAGCCACCACCACTTAATTTCTACCACTGAGTAAAATAGTGCCAAAAAATTAAATGAAATGATTTTAATAATGCTTCCCTTACAGGAAACTATTCCTCGAATATAGTCCCTCATCCCATAGAAAGTTGCTCCTTTTTTTTTCTTTTGATAGGCAGCCCTAGATATGCTTATCCAGTTCAATGCCCTTTGTTCAATGACCTCTGTTCTATGTGTTAGTGTTTTATTAATTGTATATTATATTGATTATGCTTATTAAGGGATATTCCTTATTCTTAGTGCTATTTTTCTGCCAATACAGTTGGGTAGATATAGAACAAACAATAAATGCCAAAATAATCAAATTTGCCATTTTCCACACTGAGACAAAAAAGCAAAATAAAATGCAATATGAGACTGATCTAGTTTCCATGGTATATCTCTTATTTCTATTATTTCCCCCACTATTCTTTTTTATCTTTTAAAATATATTGTTTGACTTCCGGCCAAGATGGCGGCGAGGAGGCACACAACTGTGTAACCTCCGCGTTTTTCTCTCATTATCCATTTCATTTCATGCCTCTGAATTAATGCTTGACTGAAAAAAAAAACATACAATTAGTTACCAAGAGAAACCATCCTTGAGACTCGTCAGGAAAGGTCTGTTTTTGCACAAGGGCGGGGACAGTTATTAGATCAGAAGCAGGCTGCGGGCAGCAGCGGCAGCGAGAGCACGAAAGGTGGCTCAGAGCCGAGCAGAGTGGAGCGGGGGTGGGGCGTGATCGCAGCAGTCTCTGCGGGGAGAGCTTTGCTACAGGATTAGATACTTTGCTCCGGCAGCAAGTCAGCAGCCCAGCAGAGAAGCTAAAAACACCGGAGGTGAAGAATACAACCCCAAACAGCTGGAGTCTCTCGGGACCTGGCCACCTCTCCCCCACAGTGTCTCAGCACGCTCTCGGATCTCAGAGCACAGGCACAGCACAGTAGGGCCAGTGCCTCACTGCTACTCTGCAGTCTGTAGAGGAAGCTCGGTAACACCACCCAGCCCCTCCCCCAAAGAAAGCAGCCTCCATTCAAGGGTTTTTTCTTCTGTTTATTTGATAGTTTGTCTTTGATTATTAGACAGAATGAGCAAGAAACTGAAAAAGATTTTAACCCTTGACAGGTTCTATACAGATAAAGAGCAGACTCCAAATCCTGAGGAGACTAAAAACAAACAGTCCCCAGGTGAATCCCCAAACGAGGAGATCATATGTTCCTCAGCACAGATGAATCTCATGGAGGAAATTAAAAAGGCTCTCACAAGAGAGCTAGCAGAAAAATGGGAAAAGCAGAGTGAGGCTTGGCAAAAGGAGAGGGAGACTTGGCAAAAGGAGAGGGAAGCTTGGAAAAAGGAGAGAGAGGCTTGGCAAAAGAGTCTGGAGAAGTCATCCTACTCAGTTAAAGAAAGAGTGGATAAAGAAATCAAATCCTTGAAAAATAGGATTGGTGAACTGGAAACAGAAAATAGCTCTCTAAAAAACAAAATTGGCGAAATGGAAAAAAATTCCACAGAACAAAAGAACTCAATGGGACAATTAGAAAAAGATTTTTAAAAAGTGAGTGAAGAAAATACTTCACTGAAAATCAGAGTCGAACAAATGGAATTGAATGACTCGAGGAGACAAGAAGAATCAGTCAAGCAAATCCAAAAAAAAATCAAACAATGGAAAAGAATGTGAAATACCTTCTGGGGAAGACAACAGACCTGGAAAACAGATCCAGGAGAGACAATCTGAGAATCATCGGACTCCCAGAAAAGCATGATGAAAAAAAGAGCCTGGACACTATTTTCCAGGAAATTATCAAAGAGAACTGTCCAGAAGTCATAGAAACAGAGGGTAAAATAGACATTGAAAGAATTCATCGATCCCCTACTGAAAGGGATCCTAAAATCAAAACACCAAGAAATATAGTGGCCAAATGGCAGAACCCTCAGACAAAGGAAAAAAATACTGCAAGCAGCTAGAAAAACCCAATTCAAGTATCGAGGAGCCACAATAAGGATCACCCAGGATCTGGCAGCATCCACATTAAAGGATCAAAGGGCCTGGAATATGATATTCCGAAAGGCTAAGGAACTTGGGATGCAACCAAAAATAACTTACCCAGTGAGAATGAGCATCTTTTTCCAGGGAAGAAGATGGACATTCAACGAAGTAAGCGAATTTCACCTATTTTTGATGAAAAAGCCAGAACTTAACAAAAAAATTTGATCTACAAGTACAGAACTCAAGAGAAAACTAAAAAGGTAAAGATCAATCTTGAGAACTATATTTTGGCTATAAAGATGTATAAAGAATACAGATATACCTTGTTCTAGAAACTAGATGTGGAAAGGACATTGTACCAGAAAAAGGGGAAAGTGGGGGTACTACATTTCATGAAGAGGCAAAGAAAACCTATTATATCTGAGAGAAAGAAGGGAGGGGGATGAATATAGTGAGTATTTTACTGCTTTCAGAATTGGCTTTAAGAGAAAAATTTTAGACATATTCAATCTATGGTGAAACTTCTCCCACCTCATTGAAAACTGAGAAGGGAAAAGTGAAAAGGGAAGGAATAAGCTAAGTGGAAGGGAATACTGTAACTGGGAGGGAAAGGGGTAAGATAGGGGGAGGAATTCTAAGGGGGGGGAGGGATACTAAAAAAGGGAGGGCTGTGAGAAGCAAGTGGTGCTCACAAGCTTAATACTGGGAAGGGGGGTAAGGGAGTAAGAAGGGAGAAAAGCATAAACCGGGGTTAACAAGATGGCAAGTAATACAGATTCGGTCATTTTAACCATAAATGTGAACGGGGTAAACTCCTCCATAAAGAGGAAGCAGTTAGCAGAATGGATTAAAAGCCAGAATCCTATAATATGTTGTTTACAGGAAACACACCTGAAGGGGGGAGACACATGCAGGTTAAAGGTAAAAGGTTGGAGCAAAATCTACTATGCTTCAGGTGAAGTCAAAAAAGTGGGGGTAGCCATCCTGATCTCAGATCAAGCTAAAGCAAAAATTGATCTGATCAAAAGAGATAAGGAAGGGCACTATATCTTGCTAAAGGGTAGAATGAATAATGAAGCAGTATCTATATTAAATATATATGCACCAAGTGGTGTAGCATCTAAATTCTTAAAAGAGAAATTAAGAGAGCTGCAAGAAGAAATAGACAGCAAAACTATAATAGTGGGAGATCTCAACCTTGCACTCTCAGAATTAGATAAATCAAAACACAAAATAAATAAGAAGTCAAAGAGATAAATAGAATACTAGAAAAATTAGATATGATAGATCTCTGGAGAAAATGTAATGGAGACAGAAAGGAGTACACCTTCTTTTCAGCAGTTCATGGAACTTATACAAAAATTGACCATATATTAGGACATAAAAACCTCAAACTCAAATGCAGTAAGGCAGAAATAGTAAATGCATCCTTTTCAGACCACGATGCATTGAAAATTACATTCAATAAAAAGCCACGGAAAAGTAGACCAAAAAATAATTGGAAACTAAATAATCTCATACTAAAAAATGATTGGGTGAAACAGCAAATTATAGACATAATTAATAACTCCATCCAAGAAAACGATAATAATGAGACATCATACCAAAATGTATGGGATGCAGCCAAAGTGGTAATAAGGGGAAATCTCATATCTCTAGAGGCCTATTTGTATAAAATAGAGAAAGAGAAGGTCAATGAATTGGGCTTGCAACTAAAAATGCTAGAAAAGGAACAAATTAAAAACCCCCCATCAAACACTAAACTTGAAATTCTAAAAATAAAAGGAGAGATCAATAAAATTGAAAGTAAAAAAACTATTGAATTAATTAATAAAACTAAGAGTTGGTTCTATGAAAAAACCAACAAAATAGACAAACCCTTAGTAAATCTGATTTAAAAAAGGAAAGAGGAAAATCAAATTGTTAGTCTTAAAAATGAAAAGGGAGAACTCACCACTAACGAAGAGGAAATTAGAGCAATAATTAGGAGTTACTTTGCCCAACTTTACGCCAATAAATTTGAAAACTTAAATGAAATAGAAGAATACCTCCAAAAATATAGCTTGCCTAAACTAACAGAGGAAGAAGTAAATATCCTAAACAGTCCCATCTCAGAAAAAGAAATAGAACAAACTATCAATCAACTCCCTAAGAAAAAATCCCCAGGACCAGATGAATTTACATCTGAATTCTATCAAACATTTAAAGATCAATTAACTCCAATGCTAAATAAACTATTTGAAAAAGTAGGGATTGAAGGAGTCCTACCAAACTCCTTTTATGACACAGATATGGTACTGATACCTAAACCAGGTAGGTTGAAAACAGAGAAAGAAAATTATAGACCAATCTCCCTAATGAATATTGATGCTAAAATCTTAAATAAAATATTAGCAAAAAGATTACAGAAAATCATCCCCAGGATAATACACTATGACCAAGTAGGATTTATACCAGGAATGCAGGGCTGGTTCAATATTAGGAAAACTATTAACATAATTGACTATATCAATATTTAATATCGTATTAGAAACACTAGCCTCTGCAATAAGAGTAGAGAAAGATATTAAAGGAATTAGAGTAGGCAATGAGGAAACCAAACTATTACTCTTTGCAGATGATATGATGGTATACCTAGAGAACCCCAGAGATTCTACTAAAAAGCTATTAGAAATAATTCATAATTTTAGCAAAGTAGCAGGATACAAAATAAATCCCCATAAATCTTCAGCATTTTTATACACCACCAACAAAATCCAAGAGCAAGAGATACAAAGAGAATTTCCATTCAAAATAACTGTTGATAGCATAAAATATTTGGGAATCTGCCTACCAAAGGAAAGTCAGGAAATATTTGAGCAAAATTACAAAAAAGTTTCCACACAAATAAAGTCAGACTTAAATAATTGGAAAAATATTAAGTGCTCTTGGATAGGCTGAGCGAATATAATAAAGATGACAATACTCCCTAAACTAATCTATTTATTTAGTGTTATACCAATCAGACTTCCAAGAAAATATTTTAATGATCTAGAAAAAATAACAACAAAATTCATATGGAACAATAAAAAGTCGAGAATCTCAAAGGAATTAATGAAAAAAAAATCAAATGAAGATGGTCTAGCTGTACCTGATCTAAAATTATATTATAAAGCAGCAGTCACCAAAACCATTTGTTATTGGCTAAGAAACAGATTAGTTGATCAGTGGAAAAGGTTAGGTTCACAAGACAGAATAGTCAACTATAGCAATCTGGTATTTGACAAACCCAAAGATTCTAACTTTTGGGATAAGATTTCATTATTTGATAAAAACTGCTAGGATAACTGGAAATTAGTATGGCAGAAATTAGGCAAGGACCCACACTTAACACCATATACCAAGATAAGATCAAAATGGGTCCATGACCTAGGCATAAAGAACGAGATTATAAATAAATTAGAGGAACATAGGATAGTTTATCTCTCAGACTTGTGGAGGAGAAAGAAATTTGTGACCAAAGATGAACTGGAGACCATTACTGATCACAAAATAGAAAATTTTGATTATATCAAATTAAAAAGCCTTTGTACAAACAGAACGAATGCAAATAAGATTAGTAGGGAAGCAACAAACTGGGAAAACATCTTTACAGTTAAAGATTCTGATAAAGGCCTCATTTCCAAAATATATAGAGAATTGACTCAAATTTATAAAAAAATCAAGCCATTTTCCAATTGATAAATGGTCAAAGGATATGAACAGACAATTTTCAGATGATGAAATTGAAACTATTACCACTCACATGAAATTAAGACAACTCTAAGATATCACTACAAACCTGTCAGATTGGCTAAGATGACAGGAAAAAATAATGATGAATGTTGGAGGGGATGCGGGAAAACGGGGACACTGATGCATTGTTGGTGGAGTTGTGAACGAATCCAACCATTCTGGAGAGCAATCTGGAATTATGCCCAAAAAGTTATCAAAATGTGCATACCCTTTGATCCAGCAGTGTTTCTATTGGGCTTATACCCCAAAGAAATACTAAAAAAGGGAAGGGGACCTGTATGTGCCAAAATGTTTGTAGCAGCCCTGTTTGTAGTGGCTAGAAACTGGAAAATGAATGGATGCCCATCAATTGGAGAATGGCTGGGTAAATTGTGGTATATGAATGTTATGGAATATTATTGCTCTGTGAGGAATGACCAGCAGGATGAATACAGAGAGGCTTGGAGAGACCTACATGGACTGATGCTAAGTGAGATGAGCAGAACCAGGAGATCATTATACACTTCGACAATGATATTGTATGAGGATGTATTCTGATGGAAGTGGATTTCTATGACAAAGAGCCCTAACTGAGTTTCAATGGATAAATGATGGACAGAAACAGCTACACCAAAAGAAGGAACACTGGGAAACAAATGTGAAGTATTTGCATTTTTGATTTTCTTCCCGAGTTATTTTTACCTTCTGAATCCAATTCTCCCTGTGCAACAGGAGAATTGTTGGGTTCTGCAAATATGTATTGTATCTAGGATATACTGCAACATATTTAACATATATAGGACTGCTTGCCATCTTGGGGGGAGGTGGAAGGAGGGAGGGGAAAAATCGAAACATAAGCGAGTGCAAGGGATAATGTTATAAAAAATTACCCTGGCATGGATTCTGTCAATACAATGTTATTATTAAATAAAATAAAATTTAAATTAAAAAAAAATAAAATAAAATATATTGTTTATTAAATATTTTCTAAGTACATATTTTAAATTGCATAAATTCAATTTTCAAATTTTTGAGTGCTGAATTCTTTCACTCCTTACTTCCCCTTTCTCACCTCTTGATTTTTTTCACAATTTTTAAAAATTTATTAATTTTAGGTTTTTTTTTTTGAAGGGTACAATCAAGAAGGTAGAGAAAAGTTATAAACTCAGCTGAGTTCTCTTCTAAAACCCTCTCAGCATCTTTAAATAATTCCATAAATATATTTTGGAGCAGTGAAGCCCACAAATGGTAGGTTAAAATAGTTTTCCAGCTTACCATAGTAATTAATTTAGACATTAACAACTTAGAAGGTAAGCAGAAAAGATCCCCAAAAATAAAATTACATGGTAAGAAAGGAATGCATTGGGAGAAAGGGAAAGGGAAACATAGAATGAGATAAATTATCACATATAAGAGGCAAGAAAAAAGCTGAGTTGAGGGGGAAAAAAGAAAAGGAAGAAGGAGTGAGTGAACTTTATTCTCATCAGAATTGACTGAAAGTGAAAATAACAACATCTCTTATCTTATAGAAAAGCAACAAGGGAATGGGAGAAGAGAAAGGGGAGAGGTGATGGAAGGGAGGATACATTTACACAGGGACTTTTCAGAAACAAAATGCTTTTGATGAAGGAAAGGATGAAAGAAGAAAAAAGAATAAACAAAGGGAATGGGATAGAGGGAAATACTATTAGTTAAGGAAACTGAAAAAAAATTGAACAAGTTTCTCTGATAAAGAAGTTTTTCTCTGATAAAGCAAGTTTCTCAAATATACAGAGAATTGAGTCAAATTTATTTAAAAAAAAAAAGCCATCCCCCAAATGACAAATGATCAAAGATGTGAACAATTTTCAGATGAAGTGATTAAAGCTGTCTATAATTATGTAAAAATGGTCTAATTCTCTATTGACTGAAGAAATGAAAATTAAAACAATTTTGAATACCTCATACCTATTAGATTGACTAATAAGACAGAAAAAGAAAATGCCAAATAGTGGAGGGGATGTGGGACAAAATGAGATATTAATGCAGATGGAGATGTGAACTGATTCAATCATCATATAGAGAAATTTGGAACTAAGCACCAAGTGTGACCTAACAATACCACTACTTGGTCTATATTCCAAAAAGAGATTTTTTTTAAAAAAGAAAAAAGACCATTGGGTACAAAAATATTTATAGCAGTTCTTTTCTGGTGGTAAAGTTTTGGAAATTGAAGGGATGCCCATCAATTGAGGAATGGCTGAACAAATGATAATAAATAATTTTCTCTCTCACCCACCCTTCCTTCAGCCACTGAGAAGTCAAGAAATATATATGAAAAATTCCAAACATTTTTATATTATCCATGTGTTATCCACAAAGTGAGAAAAATAAAGAAAGAGAAAAAAATTTATTTTTATTCGATCTGCATTTAGATTTCATCAGTTCATTCCCTTTAATATTTTAATAGCATTTTCATAATTTCCTTCCTTGGATCATAGAATTGATCAAAACAAATAAATAATTCTCACTTTATCATCATACAATATTATTGTCATTGAGTACAATAATACAAGGGTTCTGCTTACTTTGTTTTGCATCAGATCCAATAAGTCTTGCCAGGTTTTGTTTTGTTTTCTGAAACCATCCTTCTCCTCATTTCTTTTAATATAATAATATCCAGGAACAATGTATTAATATCTTGATTTTTCTATATCCAAAATTTACTACTTTTCTTTTCAGTGATATTGGTGAATCTGACAGGTATAAGGTGATATTTCATAATTGCTTTAATTTGCATTTCTTTAATCAATAGTGATTTGGAGTATTTTTTCATTATGACAATAAATGGTTTTGATTTTTGCTTCTGAAATTTCCTGTTCATAACCTTTGTCTATTTATCAAGGGGAATTAGGCATGTTCTTTGTTTTCTCACATAAAAGTATTTTTTATGTAAAGATAGTTTTCAACATTCATTTCTGTAAGATTTTGAATCCCAATTTTTCTCTTCCCTTCTCTCCAATATAACAAGCAATTTGAAATAGGCTTCACATATGCAATCATGTTAAACATATTTCTATATTAGTAATGCTGTGAAAAAAGAATCCAAATAAAAGATAAACAATGAGAAAGAAAAAAGACAAAATAAATATTTTAAAAATGAAAATGATATACTTCTATCTGTACTTAATCTCCATAGTTCTTTCTCTGGATATGGATGGAATTTTCAATGACAAGTCTTTTGGAAGTGTCTTGGATAATTGTATTGCTGAAAAAAGTTAAGTCTATCATACTTAATCAATACATAATATTGCTGTCAATGTGTATGATGTTCTTCTGGTTCTACTCATTAAAGAATATTCTTTTGTAATTTTTTTGTTTTATTTTGTTCATATCTTCCCAGTTACATTAAAAACATTTTTTGCATTTGTTTTTAAAATTTTTATGTCCTAAGTTCTCTCCATTCACAATTAAAAAACCACTTGAGAAGTCATGCAACATATTTCTATAAAAGTCAAGTTGTGGAAAAAAAAAGATTTCCCATCCCAATAAAAATAAAAATTCATTGAAGTATATATATATATATATATATATATACATATATATGTGTGTGTATGTGTGTGAGAAATGAGGGCTTTACCAGAGAAATTCACTTTCCTTCTAATATTGGTTGCATCAGTTTTATTTGTGTTCGTTTTTAATCTGATGCAATGAGAACAATCCATTTATATTCCATAGTGATCTCTATCTCTTATTTGATCATAGATTCTTCCCTTCTCCACAGACCTGACAGACAAACAATTCTGTGCTCCTCTAATTTTCCTATGGTATTATCTTTTATGTCTAAATTATGTAATGATTTTAACTTACCTTTGTTTATGGTGTGAAATGTTGGTCTATACATAGTTTCTGCCAAAGTGCTTTCTAGTTTTCTTAATAATTTTGTCAAATATTGAGATTTTTTATTAAATATTAAATACTAGATTACTATGGTCATTTCCTACTGAATATTATGGACTTAAATCTATTCCATTGATTCACCACTCTATGCCTTGGCCAGTATCAGGTTGTTTTCATGATTGCTGCTTTTTAATAAATTTGAGATCTGCTACTAGTAAGCTACCCATGTCATCTGCCTTTCTATACTTCTAACTGCCTTAATAGTGAGAGGATTTTTAGGAGTTATATGTATCATCTTCCCATATATATATATATATATATATATATATATATATATATATATATATATATATATATGTATTTAACTTTAGTGATCATTTTAAGATTTCTCTTTTACTTTTATATTTTTAGAGTTCTCTTTTGGTTAGTGCTTCTATGTCAATTTTTCTTTTGAGCTCTGGAATGCTTGAAAACCCTCCATATCATTAAATCTTTCCCATTTTTCTAGTTTTGTTCATTGTAATCCTAGTTCCTTTGTTCTTCAGAATATCATTCTATGGAAAATTTTGTGATCTTGACTGTGGCTCCAAGACATTTAAATTGTTTGTTTTCTGGCTGCTTGGAATATTTTCTCCTTTCCTGGTTGTTCTATAATTTGGCTTCTTGAGGGGTTTTCATTTTAGAACCTCTTTGAAGATGGGACCTGTGGATCCTTTCAATATGTATTTTACCCTCTTGTTCAAAGATGTCAAGGCAGTTTTTTCTGATAATTTCTTAAAATATTATGTCCATATTTTTATGAGAAATGGCTTTTATGTAGTACATTATTTTTTAAATTATCTTCTTTATCGTTTCCAGATCAGCTCTTTTCTCATGATTTGCATTTTTTTCTCCCCCCCCCCATTTTCTTGATTTCATTTTATGGTTTTTTGATGTCTCATGGAATTATTAGATTCCATTTATCAAACTCCCATTTTGAGGAACTTCTGTGAGGTTTTGTACCACTTTTTTTTTTCTATTTGATCAATTGTGCTTTTTAAGGAGTTATTTTCTTTAGTTTATTTTTATGCCTCTTTGACACATTTTGCTATTATAGTTAATTTTGATTTTCTTTTTATTTTTTCCTCAGTATTTTTGGTCTTACTTTTACAAAGCTGTTGATTGTCTTTTCATAATTTTTTTGTATTATTCTCATTTCTTTTCCCAGTTTTTATTCTGTATCTCTTATTTGATTTCTAAAAACATTTTTGAATGTTTCCAGTAATTTTTGTTCTAATTTTGCTCAATTTACTTTGTTTTATACCTTTGGGGCTTTGCCTATAGTTGTTTTAAGATTGTTTTCTTCTGAGTTTGTGTCTTGATTTTCCTTATCACCATAGTAGTTTTTATGATTGGCCATTTGTTACATTTTTGTTATTGTTTCTCATTTTTTCAACTTTTACTTTACTTTTAATATTGTGTTAAAATTGACTTTTGCTCCCTGGAGCATGCTGTCTTGTAGCTTCAAGTTAGTTCTTGATGTCATTAAGTTTTTGTTGCTTTCAAGATGTTGTTGTAATGCCAGAGAAAGTGAGGCAAGAGAGAGATTAGAGAGTTTTTAATATTTTATTTGGATTTCTGAGAGAGAGATACTGTGCTGGGGGAATGTTGCTCCTAGCACTGATGTCTCAAAGCATCCAGTAGCCACTATGAGGTTTCCATGAAATATATATACACATGTCTCTAAATAACTGGGGTAGACCAAGCCAAGGGCAGGAGCAGAATACTGAGAACAGGAATTTCCAAGAAAAGGACCATTGGTCTGGTTCTGACAAGTTGTGGGGTAGGACCATAAATTCTTACAAATTAGAAGTAAAGGAGATAGTCAAACTAGAGCCAAGAAGTCTGAAGTAGACAATGCCAATTAAGTATCTGAGATAAGGCATCTGAAATTTTATCTTTTGCAATGCCTAAGTGGCCACAGCCCTAATTATGTCAGTCCTAATGAGCAAGGGGGGGAGGTGTTGCAACCAGGGGGATTTAGGCAGAAAAATAAAAGGAACTGAAACAGGACAATTAGGGAAACTATGGCACAACAATATAATCCAAGGAAAGGTATAGTCAGTGTTCTTTTGACCTGTATTCTGATATTTATGTAGAAAGAGAATTTGTTCTTTTGAAATTTCAAGTACCAGCAGTGCTCTTATCCCTGGAACTATGAATAGATTCCTGTTTTTCCGGAAGCTGCAAATGTTAAGGTATCATTCTACTGTTTGGACTCTACACAACACTTTGTCCATGGTTGTAGCAAACATCTTGAATAATCTTATTTCTGTTATGTTTCAGGACTATTTATGCTCAGAATAAATTTTTAAAAAGTTGTCTTAATATTCTTAAGTTTTATATAAATTTACTATATGAATTCAAGATAACCTTGCCTGAGCAAATCCTTTAAGACTGCATTTTTGTTCTCCCATGTCAAATGCTTCTTTAAAAAATCAATAAAAAAGAATTTCTAGAATTTTGTATTGTTTATAACTTACACAAAATCATAGAATTACTTCCCCAAAATCACTTGGGGAATAATTGGTAGAAACAAAGTTCAAATTCAGGTACTAAAAATCCAAAGTACTTTGTACATTGAACCATACTGTCAAAAGTTGAAACTCTCTAGAATTGTTTCTCATAAATACTGAGATTGAATGCAAATAGCAATCATTTCTGCCTTGGTCAGAAACTCCAAGGGTCTTCCCCTCCCACATTCATTCATTCAATTATTTATTTATATTTTTTGGACTAGGTGTCTCTAGAGGGGAAAGTGAAGCAGGTGACCTTGCACAATCTTTCTTGCTTATAATCAATTCATTTGCACATCATGGCATCACCTCCCTGATGTCTTGTCCCCTTGGAGAACAAAGGACAAACAACAACACTTCATCACATTAGTCTAAGTAGAAGCTCATCTGCTACCTTTTTCTTCAGTTTCAAAGGATTTTTGTGAGAGATTTCTGTTATTTCTCTCTGCCAGTAATGTCATTTTTTTGAGGTGGAATGGCTGAATTTGATTTTAAAAGTCATGAACATTTTTATAACTTTGAAAAAAAGGGAGGAGGGGTTAAAAGAAAAGTACTCAAACATACCAAGATAAGGTCAAAATAGATGCATGATTTAGACCTAAAGGATTAGACCATAAGCAAATTAAGAGATTAAGGGATAGTTTCCATTTCAGATCTGTGGAGAAGGGAAGAATTTATGACCAAACAAGAGATAGAGAATATAAGCAATACAAAACGGATAATTTTGATTGCATTAAATTAAAAAAGATTTTTACTAAACAAAACCAATGTAACAAAGATTAGAAGGAAAGCAGAAAGTTGAAAAATATTTTACAACCAATATTTCTGATAAAGACCTCATTTCTAAAATATATAAAGCACTGAATCAAATTTCTAAAACAACAAGTCATTCCCCAATTGATAGTCAAAGATATGAATAGACTGTTTTCAGATGAAGGCAAGATTAATATAATCATATAAAAATTCATTATTAATTAGAAAAATGAAATTTTAAAAACTCAAAGGTATCACTTTACATCTCTCAGATTGGTAAATATGATGAAAAAGGAAAATGATAAATGTTGGAGAAGATTGGGTAAATTGGACAACTGATGCACTGATGGTTGAGCTATAAACTGATCCAACCATTCTGGAGAACAATTTCGCACTCTAATCAAAGTGCTAAAGAACTGTGAATTCACTTTGATCCAGCAATATCCCTATTATTTCTATATTCTAAAGAAATCATTACATATGGGAAAAGACCAAGATGTATCAAAATACTTATGACATTCTTTTGTGGTGGCAAAGAATTGGAAATTTAGGGAATCCTTATCAATTGAGGAATGGCTGGACAAGATATGATACGTGAGAACAACAGAATACTATTGTATTACAAGAAATAATAGACGGATTCCAGAAAAATCTGGATTTAAACACAAACTGTTGCTGAATGAAGGGAGCAGAACCAGGAAAACATTGCACACAGTAGTAATAACATTGTGCAATAATCGACTTTGATAAACTTAATTCTCCTCCACAATTCAACAATAAAAGAGAATCCTAAAAGACCCTGAGGAAAAATGCTATTCAGATTCAAAGAAACACTTTGGAGTCTGAACATAGATCAAAGCATACTATATTTTTGTTCATTTGTTTTGTTTTTTGTTTATTTTGTTTTCTTTCTTATGGTCTTTTTTTTTTTTTTGTTGTTGTTGTTCTGATTCTTTTCATGACTAATGTTGAAATATGTATAATATGATTGTACTTGAATAACCTATATGAGTTCATGTAGCTCCAACCAAAAGAAAAAAATAGGTAAGCTACACTACACATCAATAATATTATTTTAGACTATTTAAAAAAAATAGATAGTATAAGGTTGGAATATTACCATGATGGAGGAAATAATGAGTTGGTGGATTTACAAAAATATGGAAAGACTTAAATGTAAGAAGGATGATGTTATTAACCTTTGGAGACAGGACAAACAAATGCACATACATAGATGTATATGAATGTATAAGTATATATGCATCCATCTTTAAAATATCTATGTGTATGTATGTTTGGGCATATGTGTGTGTATGTGTGTATCTCCACAGTTAATGGTAACTTGCTTGAAGGAGATGAAGGGAAGGAAATGGGGAAAAAAGAATAATGTAAAAAGTATACAGCAGAGAACAAAAAAAAAAAAAAACCTACAAAGAAGCAAAGAAAAGATGGGCAGTTTTGAAAACAACGTGTAGTATTTATTATATAGGCTTTCTTGAAATGGAAATTTATTGTTTCATATTTTGAATTGTCACACGTTCTGCTGTTCCATGTCATTTTTTCTTTTTCTTTTCTTTTCTTTTCCTTTCCTTTTTTATTTTGTATTGAAATTTTGAATAAATGCACTTTTAAAAGCAAAAATAAAATTGATAATATATGAAAATTGGTTATTCTCATTCTGGGAACGAAGGGCTTTCCAATGAGACTTTATAAGGAAAAACAAGCAGACAAAGCTCTGGTCTTGGCAAGGTGTTATGAATGCAGTAATCTCTTATCTCTAAGTGTCTGCTTTTTTTCTATGTGTTTGTAATATTGCTAAATTGGGAGAGTAGCTATTAAAAAACAACAATCAGGAGTGAGGATAGAACATAAATTCCCTTCAAGATTTTTTTTTTCTCTTGGCCATGGTGTTAGATTGCTCTAGGATTTAGGTAGGTCAGTAATGACTGCCCTTTTCAGGTTTGGTGACAATTTTATACCTGTAAAGTCCTGCCTGACATGTATGCTCTCTGTTAGGATATGATGCTAATGCCACCATTTTCATGTATAAATAATTCATTTCTTTTCTATTCACTGTTCTTTAGTTATTTTTCTATTTTAAAACATTATCCTTAGTCTCACAGAAACTTTTCTTTTCTCAAGTTCATTTTTATTAAATTAAAAATTATTGGAGGTAGTAATTTCTCAAGACATCCTTGTATGAACTTTGCATTCAAATAAAAAAAAAAAACACTTATCATTCCATTCACACATCTTTGCAGCTGTCATTGTGAAATGGACAAAGAACTGGCCCTCTTCTTTAGTCATACTTCAAAGGCCTCGGGCTAGCAGAAGAATGTTTGCTCAGCTGGATTAGGGGACTTCTTTTGCACTTCAAAGTATCAGATCAACAATGCACCTAAGGGTATCTGTTCGTAAGGGTGGTCACCTAACCCTAATCCCTATCTATGTTAAAACATCTGCGCCAGTGGATTCTCCTTTCATCCTGTAAAACCCCCATTCTCCTGTTGTAAAAATCGAGTCACTGTTTAATGTCAGAATGTAACAAGCCGAACAGAAATCCTTATAAGGCTGTCTCTAGTTCTATGAGGCACGGAATTTGATCAGAACTCCATCCCGAGCTCGGTACCAAATAAATTCTAAATTTCACTCGTTGCGGCTGTCTAGACTTTTATTGCCTGGGCTATTTTAATATTTTTGCCTATGTCATTACTTCTTCCTGCCATATCTTCCATGCCATCCCCCCCCCTCCCCACTTATACCTAAACAAATCCTATTGCTACCAATCATTCAAAACCCACCTCAAATGTCTCTTTCATGAATTCTTTTCTGATCACATTCTGCCCTGTCCCCACCTCTTTTGCATGGAAGTGATCCCATCATCCTCTGAGCTCTTACCACAAGGTAAATCATACCTCTAGTACATGTAACCTTAGCACAGTGCCTGTCACATAATGAACATTTAATTGTTATTTATTGAATAATAAATGTAACACATTGAATTGTTGTTTTTTTTTTAATCAAATTTGTATGGCTAAAAGATATCATGATATCATGTTGGCATCAATCATTACATCAAGCTCTATAGCTTGATTAAAGCAGTATGAATATTTCAGTGATGATCAATGAATCATTTTTTTTAAATTTTCAAAGTTTAAAAACACTTTCAGACAGACATTACTTGAGAATTATCCCTGATCCCAAGACAGTGTCAGGCATGTATAACTTTTCTTATTCCGAACCAAAACGAAAATTGCATCCAGGTAACAGAATAATAAGGAATCATTTGATAGTCACATTCTTACAATGGTATTTGGCAATCTTAAAACACTAAGGTCTAGGAGGTAATTAAAAAAAAAGTTGACAGGAGAATGTAAAAAGAATGTGGTATTATTCAACTTTAAGTGAAAAAAGAAAGAAAAAAAATGTCAAGTAAGTTACTAAGTTATTTGAGCCCTGAGGCCAAGCTCAGAATGACAACTTGAAAAGGTCAGTCCATTTCTCACTTGGTTAAAAATACATTGATTGAAAATTAATCCATCACTTTAAGAATAATCACCCTTCCTGTAGATAGCTGAAAAAGTTAGAGCTGTCCTTAGGACAGTTTCTCTTTCAGAGAAACTGAAATTGAATTTGAAAGTTTTGAATTGTGATTATTTATAGTATATTCTGGCTATAGTATATATTTCTTGATCATTTCTTTTTGTCTTTTGTCTGAAAGTTTCTACTAAAAGATTTTGCATGCTTTTCAAAATATTTTAGCTACTGGGAAAAAATTCAAATATTTATATGCTTCTTGATTAAATAATCAATCAGATGCAACTAAAGTATACCAACATTTAGGACATTACCAGGCAAATAGTAAAGTACCTAATAATTGCCTGTTAATTGATTAACTTACTATGTTATTAAATCTAGTCACTAGTGTTATTCCATTCAAAAATGCAAACTACATACAGATTAAATGATTAAATTATATGTGGCCATATGGGTCTGGTCTAGATGTGACCGAAAGAGAAGCATGATATCTATAAAATCTTCCCTGCTCATCATTCTCCAACAGAGGACTTTGATTACTGCTAGAAAAAAATACTGGAGACAGAAGCTGGCTATTCTATTCTTCTCAAAAAAGGGGCTAGGATTATGTGTGTGTGTGTGTGTGTGTGTGTGTGTGTGTGTCCTCTCTCCAATATTGTTACTTGCTTAGAAATAAAATTTAGATTCATGCCAAACTTATTTGAAAATGAATGCACCTCTCTTCCCCTCAAATGCCAATTCCACAAAGAACACATAACAAATAGCAAATTAACTAATTTATCCAAAATAAATTATTATTATCTGATAATAAGCAGAAATCATAAAATTTAATGTGGTTGAGATTATTTACCAAATTATACACACTGGATTATACAATCCAAGCAAAAGATCCCATTTACCCAATGGGAAAGTCCCAAAAATATCTATTGCAGCAAGCTAGCCATAGAGATATAATCAAGGTGCTGACTATTCTACTTGTTCATTTGTTTCTTATCTTCATCTCCCTTTAGGGGACTAAAAAGCATACGTAATTTTGTTTCTTCTATCTCAGCCTCTAGTGATATTGAGACTCCCACACAAACTAATTTGGTTTTTCAGTGGTGGGAGAGAAGGAAAGAGTTGAATCCTAGCACCATATCACTTTGAGCAGACTTTGATGTGAGAGAGACAGGAAGCTACTTTTCTTTCATTGCTTTTTTTTTTTTCAGTTTTGGATGGAAATGGACCATTTGGACAATGGAGTCAGTCACTTTTTTGAATACCAAGACAATAATAAACTTTCTGAAATGTTTCTGCTTTTTTGCTTGAAAACTATTTTGAGCTACAAAAGAGGAAATGGGAGTGAAACTGAGGTCCTCCTTGCTTCTTGGGAGGTTCCCTGCTGCTTTGAATCCATATTTAATAAGCTGGGTTAGTCATTAAGTAATTTCTTCAGAAGGGAAATGCAGTTTCCCATTTTAGAAAAACTTAATCCCTATCTCATTTCTAGAACTATGACATTCTCTCCACATGGAGATTAAGGACATGTAGTTATTCTTTTATTCAGTGGTGAAAAACCACTTGCCCTGGATAAACACTATCATGATTCCATGATGACATTTTATATTTTATAGATTATAGATAATATATGTACTCTAATTCTTTCATCCATTTAATTTTAATACATTTAGAAATGGTAACAGCCCCATTTGCCCCCTCTATAAAATGATTGCTCAATTTGACATAGCAGAAAAGGATTAGAAAATTACTATTGGATAACTTGTGAAAATAAGTCCTGCCACAGAGAACAAACAAATCATAATCAGAGCTAAAGAAAACATTCCAGGACAAAATTTAAGTCATTTCAATTCAGCAGATACACTTAAATTAGATTCGATGACGTAAAAAAACTATACATAAAGAACATGAATTCCTCCTTTGACCAAAATTTCCAAGTATCCTTGTAAGCATTTAGTATCAAATAGAATCACACACACACACACACACACAGAGATAGATAGATACATACATACATGTATATATATATTTATCTATCTATATGTGTGTGTGCATACCACATATATATGCATATACATATACACATATATACATATACACATACATACATATAAACACACAAATAATTTTCCACAATTACATTTTTAAAAGTTTTAACATTTCTTTTTAAAACTTTCAGTTAGAGATTCTATCCCTTTTTTCCATCTCCTCACTCCCTCAAGAGAAACCATATGTGAACTTATATAAAATATTTCCATTAAAGTCATATTGTAAAAAAAAAAACATAGATTCCACCCCCAAAAAAAAACCCTCAAGAAAAATAATTTTTTAAAAGTATGCTTAAAAGTATGCATAGCAACAGCAAAGTCATTCACAGATGAGCATGTTATAATATTGCTGTCACTTTGTACACTCAAGAAAAATAATTTTTTAAAAGTATGCTTCAATCTGTATTTAGACATAATCAGTTCTTTCTCTGGGTATAGAACACATTTTTCATATAAGTCCTTCATAATTGTCTTGGATCATTGCATAGTTGAGAACAGCAAAGTAATTCACAGATGCGCATGTTATAATATTACTGTTATTTTGTACCCTTTGCATGACCTCATGGAAGTCTTTCCAGATTTTTTCTGAGAGCATCATTCTTTATAGCACAATAGTATTCCCTGATAATCACATACCATATTTTATTTAGGCATTCCCCAACTGATGGGCATCCCCTCAGTCTCCATGTTTTGCCCTGAGAAAGGATCTGCTAAAAATATTTTTATTCAGACAAGTCCTTTTCTTTTTTTTTTTAAATATCTTTTGAGATACATACCTAGCAGAAGTATTGTTGGATCAAAAGGGAATGTTTGACACATTTAACCTATATTGGATCACTTGCTGCCTAGAAGAGGGAGTGGGGAAGAAGAAAGGAGAAAAATTTGGAACGCAAGGTTTTGCAAGCGTGAAAACTGAAAACTATCTTTGCATGGTTTTATAGTTCTAACTTTGGGCATAGTTCAAAATTACTCTACAGGATGGTTGAACTAGTTCACAATTCTACTCACAATTCATTAATGATTCAACTTTTTACATTCCCTCCAGCATATGACATTTTCCTTTTCTGTACCATTTGTCAATCTAATAGGTGTGAGAATTATTTTAATTTGTATTTCTTTAATTAATAATGAGTAAGAGTATTTTTATATGATTACAAATAGCTTGATTACTTCATCTGAAAATTATTCATATCTTCTGATCATTTATCAAATGGGAAATATCTCTTTTATTTTTATAAACTTGACTCAGTTCTCTATATGTTTGTGAAATGAGACCTTCATCAGAGAAACTTGTTTCAAAATTTTTTTCACAATTACTATTACTATTTTCTCCCATTTATTCTACTCTTTTTCAATCCTTTCACCTTGATCTTCCTCAAAAAGTATTTTGCTTCTGATTACTACTCTTCCAATATAGCCTTCTTTCTATCACATGTCCCTCTTTTTTAATTTGGGGGTCTCTTTTATGAGATGATAGGTGTATTCTTTCAATTTCTACCTTACCATCTGGTTTTAGAATATCAGGACATATTCCCTTAATAATTTCTTGAAAGATAGTGCCTAGGCTATTTTTTTACTCATGGCTTTCATGTAGCCAATATTTTAAAATTATCCTTCCAGGATCTATTTTCCAGATCAGTTGTTTTTCCAATGAGATGATTTACATTGTGTTCTTTTATTTTTTCATTCTTTTGGTTTTGCTTTATTGTTTCCTGATTTCTCATAACTTCATTACCTTGTATTTGCTCAATTCTAACTTGTAAAGAATAATTTTCCTCAGTGAGGTTTTGAACCTTTTTTTTTACCTGTCCAAGTTTGATTTTTAATGCAAAATTCTTATCCTAATTAATTTTCTATACATACTTTTGCATCAATTATTTCTCTTCCCAATTTTTCCTCTAATTCTCTTAATTTTCAAAATCTCAGTTGAGCTTGTCCATGGCCTGAGACCAATTCTCATTTTTCTTGGAGGCTTTAGATGTAGGAGCTTTGACTATATCTTCTTATGAGTATGTGTTTTCATCTTCCTTGTCATCTGTTATTTGCTCATTTTCCCAACCTATTATTTGACTTTTAAGTCTCTTAAAGTAGGTATCTGTTTCTAGAGTGAAGAATAAAATGTCTAAAGCTTCAGGGGATTTGTACATCTATTTTCAAAACTTCTAAAAACAAGTAAGTTTTAATTTCTTCCAAAGTGATATGATCCAATTAGATGTGTGCTTATTACTCTCCTAGCCTGTGTTGTAGTATGTGAATGATCAAAAGCACTCTTTTCTACTCTGGAAGTGAGAAGTGGGTCCTGTTCCTGTGGCTGTAAATTCTAGTGTACCAATGTTCTTCCTCTCCCTGTAAGTTAAAACTGTGTGTCATATGGAAAAAGCAACAGAATCCTACCTCTGTACTAGCAAAGAAGGTTCTGTAATCTTATTCCTCCCAGGTGGTCAACCAATTTATAGTCTGTGAACAGAGATCAAAAGCCTTGATATTATTGCTGCTGCTGCTCCCATTCAGTAGTTCCTGATTAATGTGGCTAGAATTGGGCTGGTGGGTGGCACTCACTCTAGCAGAGCAGTCTTTTGTCTGGAAAATTATTTTATGTTTTTTGTGGGTTCTGATGCTCTAAAATTTGTTAAGAGTCATTATTTCAAGATATTTGAAAAGCTTTGTCTAAGGGTCGAGTCACATAATGGTGCAACAGGAAGTAAACAGGCAACAGTGCCAGACATTCCTGGAAGTGATTTCTGTAAGTATACAAAGAGCATCTTGTGGGCAGGAACTCTGGCCTCATTGAGATGGCATCTTTAATGGAAAGCATCTCTTTCTCTGATTGGCTGTGCCTGTGACTTCATAGACACTATTTAAGCTGTGGGATGTGGAAGCAAGTCCTCTTTGACCTGGTGTTCAGTGGGAATCAGCAGGAGGTCAGCTAGGCAGGATGTGAACACATGAATAAAAGTTACTGAGCTTGCACATGGCTGTTCTCAAGCGCTCTACCATGTATCTAAATCATCATTCCTATGAAATGATGGTCAGAGATCTCTGAAGACCTCAGACAGAGGTAAGCTTGGTAAAATTGGTTTAAGCACTGCAAAAGACAGTGACTGGAGGTTTCTCTGAGGGTCTGGGAATTGAGAGGCTGGCAGTAATGAATGCTGAGTGGAACAAGGGTATTCACAAATGTAGTGAATGCCTTGAGTTAACATTCACAGCTTTGGAGAAGAGAAATTGAAACTATAGCGAGGAAAAATTTATATTGTCTTCAGTATTCCTTGGGTCTACTTTTCCCTAAACCACGTCATTCTTTTGGAAATAGATAAAAAAAAATATTTAACTTCTTATGTAGCAATTGTTCCTCCAAGTTATTTTCAAAAGTTGAAATTATTGCTGGTATGAGTCCTAAACTTTTCTTCAGAAAAACTCTTCTCTCTGGAACATGATGGACTGCCTATATACCTAGACTAGATTCTGACTACCAGATACCAAATAAGATTGGAAAATTCACTTCCTTCACTTAAAAGAGAAAATAATAAATAAAATAAAGAAGATGCTAAAGACAATTCAGGCAAGTTTGAATTTCCAGCTATTTGATCAATCCAAAATTCCCTTCCTTTATTCCTATTATTCCCAACAATATTGCTACTAAAATATAATCATTTATATAAATGCTTTATAGCTTCATATCTTCAAGACAATTTCTTTGTATGTCTTCAAGAAATCAACTCCAATCACTTGGAGAGGTTTCATTAAATGAACAATGATAATAACATCTGCATCAAACCCTCATACAGATGAGGAAAAAATTTACTCAAGTCTTTAAGAAATCATATATTTTCATAAGGTGAGATTCAAACACTTTATCGATGATTATTAATCCAGCATTCTGTCAAATATAATACAATATTTTTTCATGAAGGCTTGCTAATAATAATTTTCCTCAAAAAAACATAGGGGTATAGTGATATGAAACAGAGGGTTGACTAATAAGTTTTTATTTTATTTTATTTTATTTAATAATAACTTTATATTGACAGAATGCATGCCAGGGTAATTTTTTACAACATTATCCCTTGCACTCGCTTCTGTTCCGATTTTTCCCCTCCCTCCCGCCACTCCCTCCCCTAGATGGCAAGCAGTCCTATACATGTTAGATATGTTGCAGTATATCCTAGATACAATATATGTTAGCAGAACCAAACAGTTCTCTCATTGCACAGGGAGAATTGGATTCAGAAGATAAAAATAAATTGGGAAGAAAATCAAAAATGCAAATAGTTCATATTCGTTTCCCAGTGTTCTTTCTTTAGATGTAGCTGTTTCTGTCCATCATTTATCCGTTGAAACTCAGTTAGGTCTCTTTGTCAAAGAAATCCACTTCCATCAGAATACATCCTCATACAATATCATTGTCGAAGTGTATAATGATCTCCTGGTTCTGCTCATTTCACTTAGCATCAGTTCATGTAGATCTCTCCAAGCCTCTCTGTATTCCTCCTGCTGGTCATTTCTTACAGAACAATAATATTCCATAACAGTCACATACCACAATTTACCCAGCCATTCTCCAATTGATGGCCATCCATTCATTTTCCAGTTTCTAGCCACTACAACAGGACCGCCACAAACATTGTGGCACATACAGGTCCCTTTCCCTTCTTTAGTATTTCTTTGGGGTATAAGCCCAGTAGTAGCACTGCTGGATCAAAGGGTATGCCCATTTTGATAACTTTTTGGGCATAATTCCAGATTGCTCTCCAGAATGGTTGAATTCGTTCACAGGTCCACCAACAATGCATCAATGTCCTAGTTTTCCTGCATCCCTTTCAACATTCATCATTATTTTTTCCTGTCATCTTAGCCAATCTGACAGGTGTGTACTGGTATCTCAGAGTTGTCTTAATTTGCATTTCTCTGATCAATAGTGATTTGGAACACTCTTTCATATGAGTGGTAATAGTTTCAATTTCATCATCTGAAAATTGTCTGTTCATATCCTTTGACCATTTATCAATTGGAGAATGGCTTGGTTTCTTATAAATTAGGGTCAGTTCTCTATATATTTTGGAAATGAGGCCTTTATCAGAACCTTTAACTGTAAAGATGTTTTCCCAGTTTGTTGCTTCCCTTCTAATCTTGTTTGCATTAGTTTTGTTTGTACAAAGGCTTTTTAATTTGATATAATCAAAATTTTCTATTTTGTGATCAGTAATGGTCTCTAGTTCATCTTTGGTCACAAATTTCTTTCTCCTCCACAAGTCTGAGAGATAAACTATCCTATGTTCCTCTAATTTATTTATAATCTCGTTCTTTATGCCTAGGTCATGGACCCATTTTGATCTTATCTTGTATGTGCTGTTAAGTGTGGGTCCTTGCCTAATTTCTGCCATACTAATTTCCAGTTATCCCAGCAGTTTGTATCAAATAATGAAATCTTATCCCAAAAGTTAGGGTCTTTGGGTTTGTCAAACACTAGATTGCTATAGTTGACTATTCTGTCTTGTGAACCTAACCTTTTCAACTGATCAACTAATCTATTTCTTAGCCAATACCAAATGGTTTTGGTGACTGCTGCTTTATAATATAATTTTAGATCAGGTACAGCTAGACCATCTTCATTTGATTTTTTTTCATTAATTCCTTTGAGATTTTCGACTTTTTATTGTTCCATATGAATTTTGTTGTTATTTTTTCTAGATCATTAAAATATTTTCTTGGAAGTCTGATTGGTATAGCACTAAATAAATAGATTAGGGAGTATTGTCATTTTTATTATATTCGCTCAGCCTATCCAAGAGCACTTAATATTTTCCCAATTATTTAAGTCTGACTTTATTTGTATGGAAACTTTTTTTGTAATTTTGCTCATATTATTCCTGACTTTCCTTTGGTAGGTAGATTCCCAAATATTTTATGCTATCAACAGTTATTTTGAATGGAATTTCTCTTTGTATCTCTTGCTCTTGGATTTTGTTGGTGGTGTATAAAAACGCTGAGGATTTATGGGGATTTATTTTGTATCCTGCTACTTTGCTAAAATTATGAATTATTTCTAATAGCTTTTTAGTAGAATCTCTGGGGTTCTCTAGGTATACCATCATATCATCTGCAAAGAGTGATAGTTTGGTTTCCTCATTGCCTACTCTAATTCCTTTAATATCTTTCTCGACTCTTATTGCAGAGGCTAGTGTTTCTAATACAATATTGAATAATAATGGTGATAGTGGGCAACCTTGCTTCACTCCAGATCTTACTGGGAAAGGTTCCAGTTTTTCCCCATTGCATATGATGCTTACTGAAGTTTTTAAATATATGCTCCTGACTATTTTAAGGAAAAGTCCATTTATTCCTATGCTCTCAAGTGTTTTTATTAGGAATGGCTGTTGGATTTTATCAAATGCTTTTTCTGCATCTATTGAGATGATCATATGGTTTTTGTTTGTTTGGTTATTGATATAGTCAATTATGCTAATAGTTTTCCTAATATTGAAGCAGCCCTGACTTCCTGGTATAAATCCTACTTGGTCATAGTGTATTATCCTGGGGATGATTTTCTGTAATCTTTTTGCTAATATTTTATTTAAGATTTTAGCATCAATATTCATTAGGGAGATTGGTCTATAATTTTCTTTCTCTGTTTTCAACCTACCTGGTTTAGGTATCAGTACCATGTCTGTGTCATAAAAGGAGTTTGGTAGGACTCCTTCAATCCCTACTTTTTCAAATAGTTTAGTTAGCATTGGAGTTAATTGATCTTTAAATGTTTGATAGAATTCCCATGTAAATCCATCTGGTCCTGGGGATTTTTTCTTAGGGAGTTGATTGATAATTTGTTCTATTTCTTTTTCTGAGATGGGAGTGTTTAGGATATTTACTTCTTCCTCTGTTAGTTTAGGCAAGCTATATTTTTGGAGATATTCTTCTATTTCATTTAAGTTTTCGAATTTATTGGCGTAAAGTTGGGCAAAATAACTCCTAATTATTGCTCTAATTTCCTCTTTGTTAGTGGCGAGTTCTCCCTTTTCATTTTTAAGACTAACAATTTGATTTTCCTCTTTCCTTTTTTTAATCAGATTTACTAAGGGTTTGTCTATTTTGTTGGTTTTTTCATAGAACCAACTCTTAGTTTTATTAGTTAATTCAATAGTTTTTTTTTTTTTTACTTTCAATTTTATTGATCTCTCCTTTTATTTTTAGAATTTCAAGTTTAGTGTTTGATGGGGGGTTTTTAATTTGTTCCTTTTCTAGCATTTTTAGTTGCAAGCCCAATTCATTGACTTTCTCTTTCTCTATTTTATACAAATAGGCCTCTAGAGATATGAGATTTCCCCTTATTACCACTTTGGCTGCATCCCATACATTTTGGTATGATGTCTCATTATTATCGTTTTCTTGGGTGAAGTTATTATGTCTATAATTTGCTGTTTCACCCAATCATTCTTTAGTATGAGATTATTTAGTTTCCAATTATTTTTTGGTCTACTTTCCCCTGGCTTTTTGTTGAATGTAATTTTCATTGCATCGTGGTCTGAAAAGGATGCATTTACTATTTCTGCCTTACTGCATTTGAGTTTGAGGTTTTTATGTCCTAATATATGGTCAATTTTTGTATAAGTTCCATGAACTGCTGAAAAGAAGGTGTACTCCTTTATGTCCCCATTACATTTTCTCCAGAGATCTATCATATCTAATTTTTCTAGTATTCTATTTACCTCTTTGACTTCTTTCTTATTTATTTTCTGGTTTGATTTATCTAATTCTGAGAGTGCAAGGTTGAGATCTCTCACTATTATACTTTTGCTGTCTATTTCTTCTTGCAGCTCTCTTAATTTCTCTTTTAAGAATTTAGATGCTACCCCACTTGGTGCATATATGTTTAATATAGATACTGCTTCATTATCCATTCTACCCTTTAGCAAGATATAGTGCCCTTCCTTATCTCTTTTAAGTAGATCAATTTTTGCTTTAGCTTGATCTGAGATCAGGATGGCTACTCCTGCTTTTTTGACTTCACCTGAAGCATAGTAGATTTTGCTCCAACCTTTTACCTTTATCCTGCATGTATCTCCCCGCTTCAGGTGTGTTTCCTGTAAACAACATATTGTAGGATTCTAGCTTTTAATCCATTCTGCCAACTGCTTCCTCTTTATGGAGGAGTTTACCCTGTTCACATTTATGGTTAAAATGACCAATTCTGTATTACTTGCCATCTTGTTAACCCGGGTTTATGCTTTTCTCCCTTCTTTCCTCCTTACCCCCCTTCCCAGTATTAAGCTTGTGAGCACCACTTGCTTCTCACAGCCCTCCCTTTTTAGTATCCCTCCCCCCTTCCCTTAGAGTTCCTCCACCTATCTTACCCCTTTCCCTCCCAGTTTCCGTATTCCCTTCCACTTAGCTTATTCCTTCCCTTTTCACTTTTCCCTTCTCACTTTTCAATGAAGTGGGAGTAGTTTCACCATAGATTGAATATGTCTAAAATTTTTCTCTTAAAGCCAATTCTGAAAGCAGTAAAATACTCACTATATTCATCCCCCTCCATTCTTTCTCTCAGATATAATTGGTTTCCTTTGCCTCTTCATGAGATGTAGTACCCCCACTTTACCCTTTTTCTGGTACAATGTCCTTTCCACATCTAGTTTCTAGAACAAGGTATACATGTATTCTTTATATATCTTTATAGCCAAAATATAGTTCCCAAGATTAATCTTTACCTTTTTAGATTTCTCTTGAGTTCTGTATTTGTAGATCAAACTTTTTGTTAAGTTCTGGCTTTTTCATCAAAAATAGGTGAAATTCGCTTACTTCGTTGAATGTCCATCTTCTTCACATTTTTTTCCCATTGTTTGATTTTTTTTGGTTTTGCTTGACTGATTCTTATTGTCTCCTCGAGTCATTCAATTCCATTTGTTTGATTATGATTTTTAATGAAGTATTTTCTTCACTCACTTTTTTATATCTTTTTCTAATTGTCCAATTGAGTTTTTAAGTGAGTTGTTTTGTTCTATGGAATTTTTTTCCATTTTGCCAATTTTATTTTTTAGAGAGCTATTTTCTGTTTCCAGTTCACTAATCCTATTTTCCAAGGATTTGATTTCTTTATTCAATCTTTCTTTAAATGAGTGGGATGACTTCCCCCCAGACTCTCTTGCCAAGCCTCCCTTTCCTTTTCCCATTTTTCTTCCAGCTCTCTTGTGAGAGCCTTTTTAGTTTCTTCTATGAAATTCATCTGTGCTGAGGAACAGATGATATCTCCCTTTGGGGATTCAGCTGGAGACAGTCTGTTTTTAGTCTCCTCAGGGTTTAGAGTCTGCTCTCTATCTGTATAGAAGCTGTCAGTGGTTAAGGTCCACTTAAATTTTTTGCTCATTTTGTCAGAGAAGAATCAAAGACAAACTAGCAAAGAAAAAAAGAAAAAACAAAAAACAAAAAAAAAAAAAAAAAAAAAAAAGGAATCTGCTTTCTTTTTTGGTCTGGGTGGTGTTACCGAGCTTCCTCTACAGACTGTGGGGGGGGGGGGGCAGCAGGGAGGACAGCGATGGCTGTGCTGTGCCTGCACTTTGAGACTCTGAGTGCGAACTGATACTGTAAGGGAAGGGTGGCCAGGTCCCAAGAGACTCAAGCTTTTCGGGATTGTATTCTTTACCCCCTGTGTTTTTAGCTTCTCTGCTTGTTTGCTGGCTTGCTGCCAGGGCAAAGTATCCAATCCTGTAGCAAAGTCCTCCCTGCAGAGACTGCTGAGATCACACCCCACCCCCCTCCGGTCTGCTCCGCTGTGAGCTCCCTGCTGTGCTCTTGCTGCTGCTGCCTTCCCTCAGCCTTTGCCCAATATAAAACCTTCCCTGCCCTCAAGCAAAAACAGACCTTTCCTGGAGAATTTCAAAGATGTCTTCTCTTGGTAATTATTTGTGTTTTTTTTTTTCAGTTAAGCAACAATTCATAGGCTTGTAATGAAATGAATTCTGAGAGAAAATGCGGAGCTTACACAGCTGTGTGCCTCCTCTCTGCCATCTTGGCTGGAAGTCCCCACAAAAATCACTGACGAGAGAAAGTGACCAAATTTGTATGGCCATTCCTACGCAATGGCACCTGGTAATCAAGGCATAGAGATATTTAATCCATTAAATTTATTTTATTGCAAGACTATAGTCTGGAAGTTGTGATTTCCAAAGAATCTAGATATCTTCACTGTGATCCCCTTAATTAATTTTATTTCCCAAGTCTCTCCAAGAGAATGCAGTGACATTGGTTTAAGACATTGTCTAAATGTGCCCATTCCTGGCACTTTTGCTTTCACTGTTATCCATCAGAGGACCTAAATTTTCCCTTCAGTTAACCTGACTGATTAATTTTAAAGATTTAAAGTTAAACTAAAAGAGAAAAGCAAACTTGTATAGCACCAGGACAAACTGAGATAAGCTCCCCAAACAGAAGCTTTCAGTTTAGAGAAAACAAAATTGATTTTTTCCTTTGCTTTTTCACAACATGGGGGTGGAAATATCTGTCTCAGATCAAAGTACCTGGGAGTTTATTCTGGAAACAAAATAAAGGAATAGAAAAGGGGCACCGGCAAATTATCTTAACATTAGTAAGATTCCCTTTATAGAATTCAGCATCAGAAAAACAGAAAGCTGAAAAGGGTTCCTACAAGGCCAAGCTACTGAAACCATGAGTGTCATGTCAAGCATAGACCTGAAGCCACGGCAAAAGTGTGATTTCTTTTATTGGCTCCATTTCCATGCTAAACTCATCCTCTCAGTACCCTCCCAAATTCACCATGGCCAAAGGCTTCATCCTGTCCTCTGGTTCACTATCTATAATGTTGCCTATCCTCAGGCAAGGCTAACAACTATTTCTGGGTATTTTGGTCCCCTTAACCCTCCTTGTTCCAATTGCCCCTCACTTTGTAGATGTTATTATAATCCTCAGAATCTTGGCTTCCCTGAGCAGCCTTCTAGTGGGACAACTCAATTATGCCTGCACCTCGTTGGGAAGACGTGTGAGAAGCAAACATAATCTGGTGCTAAATCTAGAGAGATCCTTTTGAATGGTCACAAACCTTCCTACTGCTGTGGCCTGAAGCCAGTCTTATTCAAGGTCATAAATCTTTTCTATACTACAGGTTGCAAGTGTATCCTGTCCTTCCAGATATCCATTTTTATCATTGTTTAGTAGATGGCTATAAGTCTAATGAATAGATGAGTCCCCCTCTCACCTCATATCCCTAGGTTATGCTACAAGACTTTTCTTTGCATGAATTAAACCATGCCCAGTAAAAGTCTACTGCTTTTAAGTTTTTGACTACTTTTTGTTTGGTTGGGTTTTTTTTTGCTGGTTTCTTTTTTTCTGTAGAAATCCCTAAATTCTCAAAGGCAGTGAAACTCAAGAGCTTCTATGGGTGACATTAACATGAATCCAACTAAAAAAAAGTTTTAATTTTTATCTGAGATAGAGATCTGAATGGTCATAGAAAATCTCTAAATCTCCATATGATATTCAGGAAATAGCTACTAAATAATATAGATGGAAAAAATGGTGAAGTCGTCAAAACAAAAATAGTAATGAGTTTCTCCATTCAGTCCAGGATAGACAAGAAGATAACTAAAAGTGTGTGGATTTAAGAAGAAGGATCACATTAGAAAAGGCAGAAAATAGAAAAAAGCTACATTGAATGAACTTGAAGCCTGTGAAATTTCTGACCAGGAAACCACTGGGTGTTCAAACCTAGCTCTCAAATGGAATATAATCTGAGAGAAAGACCATAAGTAACTAAACAGTAGGATGACAGAAGTGTAAAGAACTAAATAGAGCAAAATGCCATGAGAAATAAATTGAATGGAACTGATTGGATGAAGTATTTCTCAGTATTGAGTCACATGATCCCTGTTCCCAGAGCTAGGGCCCTGGGGAGGTCATTTGATCTCTGGAGGGATGAACTTAACCCTGAGTTACAGGAAGTTGCAGAAAGTGATGTGACCTGTGGGAGGCAGCCAACATCGATGACCATTGGTCAAGGATGGTTATATTCTTTTAATCTATCCAATGAGAAGGCTCGGGTCTTTTGCTTTTAAACCCCGGCATAAGCTGGAAGTTAGCCGGATTCCAGGAGCACATGGTGGAGTTGGGGTGACTCCCAGGTGTGCAGGGCCTGTCCCTGCAGGGATTAAATAAATGCTTTCTCTTTGTACCTGATGACGTCTTAGATTAGTTAATTGGGAAAGGGGATCTTTGCACCCGACCTGTCCCACACAAAATATGCACTTTCACATGGAAAGAAAGATGCAAATCAAGAAAAGTTTTATGGAAGAAATTAAAACTAAGTAGGAACTGAAAGGAAGAAAGTAAACTCAACAGAGAAGATGGCACATTATGATAAGAACAAGATGAAGCAAAGATCAGAGATTTGAATAGGAATGATGAGAACAAAGAACTCAAGATAAGTTACAGACTGTGCAGCCCTAGACACATCAGCCAATTAACTTATTTTTCACCACAGTTATGTTTGAGGAACTTTCCTCTGAGATAAATCAGTTTACCCTTGAAGCTCACAAGTGAGGCAACAGTATAGACTAAGCTGGGAGAGAACTGGACTCAAATTCAGCTTGAAACCGTTTTGAAGCTTATATGACCCTGCTCAAGTATAAAACTTCTATATCTATATTAAATTTCTTCATCTGAATAAGGGAATTGAACACAATGAGATCCAATGTCTTTGTGCCTCTAAATCTATGATACTACAAGAAGTGGTACTACTTTGCTTCTGTTAGAGAAAATGACAACAAGACTATCAATCCCTTAGCCTGAGATCTGAACTAGAAATACCAAAAAGACCTTGTTTTCTATTTACCATAATTTCAAAAAAGTCATACTGGCAAAAATGAAATGAGTAATGACAGTAGGCATTTAAAAGACATTACTTTTTTCCCTATTTTTTCTTTTTTTATTATACATTTTTATTTTCAAGATATATGCATGGATAATTTTTCAGCATTGACAATTGCAAAACCTTTTGCTCCAACTTTTCCTCTCTTTCCCCCCACCTCTTCCCCCAGATGGCAGGTTGACCAACACATGTTAAATATATTAGACATGCCCATAGTTATTTTGCTGTACAAAAAGAATTGGATTTTGAAATAGTGTACAATTAGCCTTTGAAGGAAATCAAAAATGCAGGTGAACAAAAATGGAGGGATTGGGAATTCTATGTAGCGGTTGATAGTCATCTCCCAGAGTTCTTTCACTAGGTGCAGGTGGTTCAATTCATTACTGCTCTACTGGAATTGATTTGTTTCAGCTCATTGTTGAAGAGGGCCATGTCCATCAGAATTGAACATATAGTATTGTTGTTCAAGTATATAATGATCTGATGGTCCTGCTTATTTCACTCAGCATCAGTTCATGTAAGTCTCCCCAGGCCTTTCTGAAATCATCCTGCTGGTCATTTCTTGCAGAACAATAATATTCCATAATATTCATATACTCCAATTTATTCAGCCATTCTCCAATGGATAGGCATCCACTCAGTTTCTAGTTACTGGCCAATACAAAGAGGGCTGCCACAAACATTCTTGCACATACAGGTCCCTTCCCCTTCTTTAAAATCTCTTTGGGATATAAGCTCAGTAGTAACACTGCTGAGTCAAAGGGTATGCAAAGTTTGATAACATAGTTCCAAATCATTCTCCAGAATGGCTGGATGTGTTCACAATTTCACCAACAATGTATTAGTGTCCCAGTTTTCCCACATCCCCTTCCAACATTCTGCATTATCTTTCCCTGTCATTTTAGCCAATCTGACAGATGTGTACTGGTATCTCAGAGTTGTTTTAATTTGCATTTCTCTGATTAATAATGGCTTGGAGCATCTTTTCATATGGCTAGAAATAGTTTCAATTTATTTGTCTGAGAATTGTCTGTTCATATCCTTTGACTATTTATCAATTGGAGAATGGCTTGATTTCTTATAAATTAGAGTCAATTCTCTATATATTTTGGAAATGAGGCCTTTATCAGAACTTTTGACTGTAAAAAGTTTTCCAGTTTATTGGGAAATCTTGTCTACACTAGTTTTGTTTGTATAAAAACTTTTCAATTTGATATAATCAAAATGTTTTATTTTGTGATCAATAATGATCTCTAGTTCCTCTTTGGTCATAAATTAAAGGCATTACTTTTTAAAAATAATTTAAGAGAACTCATGACAGTTAAAAAAAAAAAAAAACCTTTTCCATTACAGCTCATTTCTTAAAACAGTTTAAAATTATAAAAGTGCTGATTTATTGAATTCTGCAATAAAGTTTCATTTGAAGTACAGGCCATAATACAATTAGCTGCCTTGGGAATTTCATATATTAACATTCCAATTAACACTTTGAAGCATTTTGACAAGATGCATAGAATCATCTGCTTGACAGTACCTTCCAGTTAGATCATACTCCTCTAACTATGTAACTAAATTAATGAATTTTTATCTAAAATAAATTTGCAATTATCTCCCCAGGGATTTTAAGAACCACTTCACAGTGGTAAAAAGAAACATTAATCTGGGTGCTTAGTCACTGTTTAGGTATCAATTAGCTCTGAGAAGGGCTATATTTTAGATCATGGAAGGACATACCTCAGTTTATAAAAGTAAACTGTGGCTTGTGTTTTAGTGCAGAATGATCCTGGTGACAGAGACAATCCTTAGAAATTATATTAGTTGCATTAAGAAGAAAAAGTATAAGGGTTCAGGGTCTCAAGAATTTTGCCACTGACTTCAAGAACTCTTTTTTATTACATGAGACTATTGGCAGGTACATTTTCACTTAAGAATGATTTTGTCATTTCCTTCCTCAGATCATTTTAGATGAGGAAACTGAGGCTAACATGATTAAGCATTTTGTCCAGGGCTACACAAGCTAATGTCTGAGACCAGATTTAAACTCATGAAGATAAATTTTCTTGATGCAAGGTCCAACATGCTAACCACTAATACTACTTAGCTGTACATAATATGCATAGAAATAATAAGTAAAATTATAGAAGCTCATGAAATCATTAAGTAAAGCATTTAGAAGTAGAAGAGAAAAAAGACTGTGGAGTTCTTTTCATTTTAAGGGGAAGCCATGTAATGGTCAGCAATCAAGACAAGATTTGAGGAGCTTATGTAACCAGGAGCTTTTTCTGATCCATACTATTTTCCTCCATAGCAAATTAAATGAATTTAAATATGTTATATTTACTTGTATCTATTTTTATATAGTTAATTCTAATCTATAGATACAAAGTAGGAATACAGAAAGAGAGAGAGAGAGAGAGAGAGAGAGAGAGAGAGAGAGAGAGAGAGAGAGAGAAAGAGTTAGTTCCTGGTCTCAAGGCTTTACAATCTAATGAGGGAAGATTACACATTAAAGGAAACTAGAAGTGGAAGGAGAGGCATTTCGTTCCTGTGGAGTTGAACCAAATAGAATTGTAGATAAAAAGTGAAGAGTGAGTTGTATGAAATCCAACTTCTATAAAGGAAAACTGTGGGAGGAACTTAGTGCTCTATCTCTTCCCCTTCCCCCAGTTCTCTCATCCGAGGGGAGAAGAAAAATACTCTTAAAATCACTGGAATGTTCCAAAATTTAATTATTAGATTTAATTTTGAAAATCCCATTTATTCCATAAGAAGGAATTGAAAATGCTTTTTAATAAAACTCTGAATTGTTTTATTTCTATCTTCATTGCTAACAACTTATTAGGTATAGACTGAATATGACACTACTTTGGGGTATATTTCTAATATACTTACTAAATTGCCAGTGGAAAAACTGCTAGTGGAGAAACTAAATTTAGATTTAGCTTTTAAAGTTAAGAAAGGAAAAAAAAAAGAATCTCTCCAATAGTTTTTTTTTTCTTTCTTCACATTTTGTAATATAGAAAAACAATTTCTTATGTTGTCTGTAAGTGCCAATTTCCTGTTTGTTTTTTTACAATTTTCCCCATCCCTACTATTGGAATAGAATTTCATTTTAATGATATAGTCAGAAATAATTACAACATAAACATGTCGGGCACATGTGTTATTCATTATAGAAGAAGAGCATATCTGACTACAGAATAATAAATTGGGAACAAATTTGAAACCCTATGATTGTGTGCGCAGCAAAATCTTGATTTACTATATAAACATGAGTTATTACTGTTATTTTTTGTTGACTATGATAATAGTAGTAATATTTTATTGTTGTTATTGTTGTTTTTCAGGTGATCTCAGTTAAGTAACTTACCCATGGTAACTTATCCATGTGAGTATCTGAGGTTGCAGTTGAACTCAGGTATTCCTGAGTCTAAGTCACTGCCACCTAACTGCCACTGGGAGCAGTATTATATAAAAATTTCCAAGTAGATAAGGCTCAAAAAGTTATTTTGTGGAGTAGGACACACCAGTTTAGTACTCAATACAAACATTTCAATTTCTCTAAAAGGCATATCTGATCAAATTGTTAAGAAAATGAAAGAATCAGACTGATCATAGATAATTAGTTATTTTGGTTATCTTTAGAACAGCAACAGATTAGATATTCAGTAATAGAATTAATTTTCAAGGTACTAAATCATTGAATCAAATCAAGTAGCATAGGGAGCTATCTGCTAAGATGATTTTACCAATACAAATCAACAACTTATCTGCAATTCAGTTTACACTTATCTGATTAAAAGAGCAATATGTATCACAGGTGAGACCTGAACCCAGGTCAGAGCTTTACTTACTAAATGATGTCTCTTAAACCATTAAGATTGCCCCCACATTATATATTTTATATATTCAAGCTTGGTCCTCTCTTGATACCATCTAAGTCAAAATGGGGGAAAATTACTAAATATTTTAAATTTGACTTAGTTTTTTTGAATATGGGATCTTAAATCTTATGTGACATTTGATTTTTTTGTTGTTGTTTTAAGAACAGTATGAGTAATCTAATAAACATATTGTGCCTCTATTTGTAATGTTTTGTTCCATAATTTTATCAATTCATATCATGTTTTCAATAAAAGACAAAGCATTCATTTAAATTTATCACTGGAAATGTTATTATATGCTTTTGTTCATGTAACAATTTTTTTTTTACAAAAATTATGAAAAGCACTTAACATGTATGGAAAAAATATATTCTTATAAATCATAAAGTTGATTCTTTTAAAAAAAAGTTTATTTCATTAAAACCCATGAGTGTTCAAAGCATAAATTACATACATTTGTTGTTTTCTAGTCATTTTAGTCATGACTCTTAATGACTATATTTGAAATTTCCTTGGCAAAGATAATGGAGGAATTTGCCATTTCTTTCTCTATCTCATTTTAAAGATAAGGGAATTGAGGCAAAAAAGTGATAAGTAATTTTTCCAGGATTACATAGCTATTAAATGTCTGAGGCCAGATTTGAACTCAGCCTTACTACAGACCCAGCATTCTATCCACTGTACTAGATAGGTACAATACATGTCAGGTTTATGTAATATTCTTTTCTTTTTTTTAATTTAGCAATAGTATTTTATTTTTCAAAATACATGTTAAGATAGTTTTCAACATTCATTTTTGTAGATTTTATGTTCCTAATTTTTTCTCTATTCATTTCTTACCTTCACTTCTCTACCAACCTAAGCAATCTAATACAGGTTATATGTGGATAATCATTTTAAACATATTTTCATATTAGTCATTAGAAAAATCAGAGCAAAAAACCAGGAGAAAAAAAAAAGTTTTGTTGTGTTCTTTTAAAAGAGAAATGCATTAGTGTCCTAGCTTTACCATATTCCCTCCAACATTTGTCATTTCGTTTCCTGTCATCTTAGTCAATCAAATATGTAGTATGTCCATTGATGTTAGCCACTGAAACAAACAAAAATTACTAAAATGATTCTCAGGTACCCTTTATCAGTTTGACTAAGGGCTATCAAACTGGGTATTTTCTTTGATCTTTGATTTGTGTCTATTGGGTCTATATCCCAAAGAAGTCAAAGAAAAAGACTGATGTGCAAAAAATGTTTCTTGCAGCATTTTTGTAATGACAAGGAACTGGAAACTATGTGAATGCCCATCAGTTAGGGAATGGCTGAATAAGTTATAGTATACAAATGCAATGGAGTATTATTGTTCTATAAGAAATGACAAGCAGGCTGATTTCAGAAAAGCATGGAAACACATGAACTAATGCTAAGTGAAGTGAACAGAATCAAGAGAATACTGAGCACAACTGTGAAGGACTTGGCTCTTTTCAACAATGAGGTTATCTAAGACAACTACAATAGACTTATGAAGAAACGTGCCATCTGAATTATGGAGACTGAAAGATATTTTTTGTATTTTTTGCTTTGCTGTTGTTTGCTTGCTGTTATTTGGTTTGTTCCTTGTATTTTTCTTGTGCAGCATGACAAATATGGAAGTGTATTTAGAAGATTTGCACATATTTAACTTATATCATATTGTTCACTGTCTTAGGGAGAGAGAAAGGAAGGGAGAGAGGGAGAAAATTTTGGAACACAAGGTTTTGCTAAGGTAAATGTTGCAAATTCTTTTTGCATGTATTTGGAAAAATAAAATACTATTTTTAAAATGTTGGGTGTTTTTTTTTTTTTTAAATTGTCCTTTAACTTTCTGACACCATATAAGTGAAAAGTAAATTTCTCACATATACTTACCTGGGTTAAATCTACTACTTTGTTTTGGGGAACTTGAGTATAGAGATCATTTAAGGAACTTCTAAACCAAGCAATTGAAATGTTAGCAAATTGAAGGAAAAATCGTGTTAATTTTTAAATATAGCTCTAATTAAGAAATATATATATATATATATTATATATATATATAATATATATATATATAATATATATATATATATATACAGAGAGAGAGAGAGAGAGAGAGAGAGAGAGAGAACACACACTATGGTTGAGAGAAGAAACTTTAGAATGCTATTGATAGTGAACTTACCATTTTTCTTTTACCTAGGCTTCCTACAATGCCCTTTGAATATCTAAAAGAACTTATACTATGTATGACAAAAGCATAGGGCCCAGTTCCACCCATCTCTATGCAATGTCATCTACTAGTAGTTTCCTTTTCACCAGAATCTTGGACTCCACCTACAGGGCTCTTGACTATAATGGAGAAGGTGGGAGAGAAGTCTAAATAATGTGTCTTGAACTAAATGTCCAAATGTTCCAGAAGAGACCAGTTGTAAAGCAAAATAAAACCAAAACCCTTCTCAGTAAAGGTAATGAAATAGGAACTGGTAAATTAGATTTAAGCAAGCTTTTCCAGACTGCTTTATGCTTCTAAATATTTTATTGATTTATTAACTAATCTTCACAATCCAAATTTTGAAAATGATGATCATCTTAACTTTAAAACTCATTTGGGTTAAATCCAACTTCCTTTAAAAGTAAAATATATCTCTGAAATTAAAGAATTTCTCTGTTGAATATGGGAGAGCTAAGTATTGGTGATAACTACAAAAATTCCTCCAGAGAGTTTTGGAAATGAGCATGTTTACTTTTTTTTTTATGCATACCATTGATACATTTATTGGAATACACAAACCTCAGAGACAAATGCAGAAAAGCAAAAATTTATATTCATCCTTTACTGACCACAGTGTAATAAAATATATATTGAATAAAGGTCCAATGGGGAGAAAGTATTAAAAATCAATTGGAGACTAAAAAACTTATCCTAAAGAGATGATGCATTAAACCAAAGCAGTTATAGACAATTGCATTAAGGTAATATAACCAAAGAAGTCCTTAGGGGTAAATGCCAGATCAAACAAAATGACAAATGAATTCAAAAGAAAAATTATTTGAGAGGATAAGCAATGTGTAGCTAGATTCCAGACTCACTCTCTAAGAGCAAAAGCTATTCTACCTCCCCATCAGAGTCCAGGGACTATCCTTGAAGGAACAGAACTATATATTCTCAAATGCTATTACCTTAAATCCTCCATTTTTCTCCTAAGCACCAGTGGTCAACTCAATTTCATTGAACCAATTAGTATAAATTTTTTTTTCTATCCAGTATGCTTTTTTTTATATTTTATTTTATTTTATAATAACTTTATACTGACAGAATCCATGCCAGGGTAATTTTTTTTTTTACAACATTATCCCTTGCACTAGCTTCTGTTCCGATTTTTCCCCTCCCTCTTGCCACCCTAGATGGCAAGCAGTCCTATACATGTTAGATATGTTGCAGTATATCCTAGATACAATATATGTTAGCAGAACCAAACAGTTCTCTTGTTGCACAGGGAGAATTGGATTCAGAAGGTAAAAATAACCCGGGAAGAAAAACAAAAATGCAAATAGTTCACATTCGTTTCCCAGTGTTCTTTCTTTGGGTGTAGCTGCTTCTGTCCATCATTTATCAATTGAAACTGAGTTAGGTCTCTTTGTCAAAGAAATCCACTTCCATCAGAATACATCCTCATACAATATCGTTGTCGAAGTGTATAATGATCTCCTGGTTCTGCTCATTTCACTTAGCATCAGTTCATGTAAGTCTCTCCAAGCCTCTCTGTATTCATCCTGCTGGTCATTTCTTACAGAACAATAATATTCCATAACATTCATATACCACAATTTACGCAGCCATTCTCCAATTCATGGGCATCCACTCAATTTCCAGTTTCTAGCCACTACAAACAGGGCTGCCACAAACATTTTGGCACATACAGGTCTCTTTCCCTTCTTTAGTATCTCTTTGGGGTATAAGCCCAGTAGTAGCACTGCTGGATCAAAGGGTATGCACAGTTTGATAACTTTTTGGGCATAATTCCAGATTGCTCTCTAGAATGGTTGGATTCGTTCACAACTCCACCAACAATGCATCTGTGTCCCAGTTTTCCTGCATCCCCTCCAACATTCATCATTATTTTTTCCTGTCACCTTAGCCAATCTGACAGGTGTGTAGTGGTATCTCAGAGCTGTCTTAATTTGCATTTCTCTGATCAATAGTGATTTGGAACATTCTTTCATATGAGTGGTAATAGTTTCAATTTCATCATCTGAAAATTGTCTGTTCATATCCTTTGACCATTTATCAATTGGAGAATGGCTTGATTTCTTATAAATTTGAGTCAGTTCTCTATATATTTTGGAAATGAGGCCTTTATCAGAACCTTTAACTGTAAAGATGTTTTCCCAGTTTGTTGCTTCCCTTCTAATCTTGTTTGCATTAGTTTTGTTTGTACAAAGGCTTTTTAATTTGATGTAATCAAAATTTTCTATTTTGTGATCAGTAATGGTCTCTAGTTCATCTTTGGTCACAAATTTCTTTCTCTTCCACAAGTCTGAGAGATAAACTATCCTATGTTCCTCTAATTTATTTATAATCTCGTTCTTTATGCCTAGGTCATGGACCCATTTTGATCTTATCTTGGTATATGGTGTTAAGTGTGGATCGATGCCTAATTTCTGTCATACTAATTTCCAGTTATCCCAGCAGTTTTTATCAAATAATGAATTCTTATCCCAAAAGTTAGGATCTTTGGGTTTGTCAAACACTAGATTGCTATAGCTGACTATTCTGTCTTGTGAACCTATCCTTTTCCACTGATCAACTAATCTATTTCTTAGCCAATACCAAATGGTTTTGGTGACTGCTGCTTTATAATATAATTTTAGATCAGGTACAGCTAGACCATCTTCATTTGAATTTTTTTTCATTAATTCACTTGAGATTCTTGACTTTTTATTGTTCCATATGAATTTTGTTGTTATTTTTTCTAGATCATTAAAATATTTTCTTGGAAGTCTGATTGGTATAGCACTAAATAAATAGATTAGTTTAGGGAGTATTGTCATCTTTATTATATTCGCTCGGCCTATCCAAGAGCACTTAATATTTTTCCAATTATTTAAGTCTGACTTTATTTGTGTGGAAACTTTTTTGTAATTTTGGTCATATTATTCCTGACTTTCCTTTGGTAGATAGATTTGGTATTTTATGCTATCAACAGTCATACTGAATGGAATTTCTCTTTGTATCTCTTGCTGTTAGATTTTGTTGGTGATGTATAAAAATGCTGAGGATTTATGGGGATTTATTTTATATCCTGCTACTTTGCTAAAATTATGAATTATTTCTAATAGCTTTTTAGTAGAATCTCTGGGGTTCTCTAGGTATACCATCATATCATCTGCAAAGAGTGATAGTTTGGTTTCCTCATTGCCTACTCTAAATCCTTTAATCTCTTTCTCAACTCTTATTGCAGAGGCTAGTGTTTCTAATACAATATTGAATAATAATGGTGATAGTGGGCAACCTTGCTTCACTCCAGATCTTACTGGGAAAGGTTCCAGTTTTTCCCCATTTCATATGATGCTTACTAATGGTTTTAAATATATGCTCTTGACTATTTTAAGGAAAAGTCCATTTATTCCTATGCTCTCAAGTGTTTTTATTAGGAATGGATGTTGGATTTTATCACATACTTTTTCTGCATCTATTGAGATGATCATATGGTTTTTGTTTGTTTGGTTATTGATATAATCAATTATGCTAATAGTTTTCCTAATAATTGAACCAGCCCTGCCTTCCTGGTATAAATCCTACTTGGTCATAGTGTATTATCCTGGAGATGATTTTCTGTAATCTTTTTGCTAATATTTTATTTAAGATTTTAGCATCAATATTCATTAGGGAGATTGGTCTATAATTTTCTTTCTCTGTTTTCAAGCTACCTGGTTCAGGTATCAGTACCATGTCTGTGTCATAAAAGGAGTTTGGTAGGACTCCATCAATCCCTATTTTTTCAAATAGTGTATTTAGCATTGGAGTTAATTGATCTTTCAATGTTTGATAGAATTCCCATGTAAATCCATCTGGTCCTGGGGATTTTTTCTTAGGTAGTTGGTTGATAGTTTGTTCTATTTCTTTTTCTGAGGTGGGACTGTTTAGGATATTTACTTCTTCCTCTGTTAGTTTGGGCAAGCTATATTTTTGGAGGTATTCTTCTATGTCATTTAAGTTTTCGAATTTATTGGCGTAAAGTTGGGCAAAGTAACTCCTAATTATTGCTCTAATTTCCTCTTCGTTAGTGGCGAGTTCTCCCTTTTCATTTTTAAGACTAACAATTTGATTTTCCTCTTTCCTTTTTTTAATCAGATTTACTAAGGGTTTGTCTATTTTGTTGGTTTTTTCATAGAACCAACTCTTAATTTTATTAATTAATTCAATAGTTTTTTTTTTTTTTACTTTCAATTTTATTGATCTCTCCTTTTATTTTTAGAATTTCAAGTTTAGTGTTTGACTGGGGGTTTTTAATTTGTACCTTTTCTAGCATTTTTAGTTGCAAGCCCAATTCATTGACCTTCTCTTTCTCTATTTTATACAAATAGGCCTCTAGAGATATGAAATTTCCCCTTATTACCGCTTTGGCTGCATCCCATACATTTTGGTATGATGTCTCATTATTATTGTTTTCTTGGGTGAAGTTATTAATTATGTCTATGATTTGCTGTTTCACCCAATCATTCTTTAGTATGAGATTATTTAGTTTCCAATTATTTTTTGGTCTACTTCCCCCTGGCCTTTTGTTGAATGTAATTTTCATTGCATCGTGGTCTGAAAAGGATGCATTTACTATTTCTGCCTTACTGCATTTGAGTTTGAGGTTTTTATGTCCTAATATATGGTCAATTTGTGTATAGGTTCCATGAACTGCCAAGAAGAAAGTGTACTCCTTTCTGTCTCCATTTAGTTTTCTCCAAAGATCTATCATATCTAACTTTTCTAGTGTTCTATTTACCTCTTTGACTTCTTTCTTATTTATTTTGTGATTTGATTTATCTAATTCTGAGAGTGCAAGGTTGAGATCTCCCACTATTATAGTTTTGCTGTCTATTTCTTCTTGCAGCTCTCTTAATTTCTCTTTTAAGAATTTAGATGCTACACCACTTGGTTCATATATGTTTAATATTGATATTGCTTCATTATCCATGCTACCCTTTAGCAATATATAGTGCCCTTCCTTATCTCTTTTAATTAGATCAATTTTTGCTTTAGCTTGATCTGAGATCAGGATGGCTATCCCTGCTTTTTTGACTTCACCTGAAGCATAGTAGATTTTGCTCCAACCTTTTACCTTTAACCTGCATGTATCTACCTGCTTCAGGTGTGTTTCCTGTAAACAACATATTGTAGGATTCTGGCTTTTGATCCATTCTGCTAACCGCTTCCTCTTTATGGGGGAGTTTACCCTGTTCACATTTATGGTTAAAATGACCAATTCTGTATTACTTGCCATCTTGTTAACCCTGGTTTATGCTTTTCTCCCTTCTTTCCTCCTTACCCCCTCTTCCCAGTATTAAGCTTGTGAGCACCACTTGCTTCTCACAGCCCTCCCTTTTTAGTATCCCTCCCCCCCTTAGAGTTCCTCCCCATATTTTACCCCTTTCCCTCCCAGTTTCTGTATTCCCTTCTGCTTAGCTTATTCCTTCCCTTTTCACTTTTCCCTTCTCACTTTTCAATGAGATGGGAGAAGTTTCACCATAAATTGAATATGTCTAACATTTTTCTCTTAAAGTCAATTCTGAAGGCAATAAGATACAGACTATATTCATCCCCCTCTATTCTTTCTCTCAGATATAATAGGTTTCCATTGCCTCTTCATGAGATGTAGTACCCCCATTTTACCCTTTTTCTGGTACAATGTCCTTTCCACATCTAGTTTCTAGAACAAGGTATACATGTATTCTTTATACATCTTTATAGCAGAAATATAGTTCCCAAGATTAATCTTTATCTTTTTAGGTTTCTCTTGAGTTCTATATTTGTAAATCAAACTTTTTGTTAAGTTCTGGTTTTTTCATCAAAAATAGGTGAAATTCATTTACTTGTCCATCTTTTTCCCTGGAAAAAGATGCTCATTCTAGCTGGGTAAGTTATTTTTGGTTGCATACCAAGTTCCTTAGCCTTTCCAAATATCATATTCCAGGCCCGTCAATCCTTTAATGTGGATGCTGCTAGATCCTGGGTGATCTTTATTGTGGCTCCTCGATACTTGAATTGGGTTTTTCTAGTCACTTGCAGTATTTTTTCCTTCGTCTGAGGGTTCTGGCATTTGGCCACTATATTTCTTGGTGTTTTGATTTTAGGATCCCTTTCAGTAGGTGACTGATGAATTCTTTCAATGTCTATTTTACCTTCTGTTTCTATGACTTCTGGGCAATTCTCTTTGATAATTTCCTGGAAAACAGTGTCTAGGCTCTTTTTTTCATCACGCTTTTCTGGGAATCCAATGATTCTCAGATTGTCTCTCTTGGATCTGTTTTCCATGTCTGTTGTTTTCCCAAGAAGGTATTTCACATTCTTTTCCATTGTTTGATTTTTTTTGGATTTGCTTGACTGATTCTTCTTGTCTCCTCGAGTCATTCAATTCCATTTGTTCAATTCTGATTTTCAATGAAGTATTTTCTCCACTCACTTTTTAAATATCTTTTTCTAATTGTCCAATTGAGTTCTATGGAATTTTTTTCCATTTCACCAATTTTGCTTTTTAGAAAGCTATTTTCAGTTTCCAGTTCACTAATACCATTTTTCAAGAATTTTATTTCTTTATCCACTCTCCCTTTAAATGAGTGGGATGACTTCTCCAAACTCTCTTGCCAAGCTTCCCTCTCATTTTCCCATTTTTCTTTCTTTTTTTTGCATATATTTTGAAAATAAAAAGCTATTATTATTATTATTTTTTATTTTATTTTATTTTATTTTTTATTTTTTTAAAATTTTTATTTAATGATTACTTTATATTGACAACATTATCCCTTGCACTCGTTTCTTTTCCGATTTTTTTCCCCTCCCTCCCTCCACTCCCTCCCCTAGATGGCAAGCAGTCCTTTATATGTTGGATATGTTGCAGTATATCCTAGATACAATATATGTTTGGAGAACCGAACAGTTCTCTTGTTGCATAGGGAGAATTGGATTCAGAAGGTATAAATAACCCGGGAAGAAAAACAAAAATGCAAATAGTTCACATTCGTTTCCCAGTGTTCTTTCTTTGGGTGTAGCTGCTTTTGTCCGTCATTTATCAATTGAAACGCAGTTAGGTCTCTTTGTCAAAGAAATCCACTTCCATCAAAATATGTCCTCATACAATATCGTTGTCGAAGTGTATAATGATCTCCTGGTTCTGCTCATTTCACTTAGCATCAGTTCATGTAAGTCTCGCCAGTCCTCTCTGTATTCATCCTGCTGGTCATTTCTTACAGAACAATAATATTCCATAACATTCATATACCACAATTTACCCAGCCATTCTCCAATTGATGGGCATCCATTCATTTTCCAGTTTCTAGCCACTACAAATAGGGCTGCTACAAACATTTTGGCACATACAGGTCCCTTTCCCTTCTTTAGTATTTCTTTGGGATATAAGCCCAATAGAAACACTGCTGGATCAAAGGGTATGCACAATTTGATAATTTTTTGCTCATAATTCCAGATTGCTCTCCAGAATGGCTGGATTCGTTCACAACTCCACCAATAATGCATTAGTGTCCCAGTTTTCCCGCATCCCCTCCAACATTCATCATTATTTTTTCCTGTCATCTTAGCCAATCTGACTGGTGTGTAGTGGTATCTCAGAGTTGTCTTAATTTGCATTTCTCTGATCAATAATGATTTGGAACACTCTTTCATATGAGTGGTAATAGTTTCAATTTCATCATCTGAAAATTGTCTGTTCATATCCTTTGACCATTTATCAATTGGAGAATGGCTTGATTTCTTATAAATTTGAGTCAGTTCTGTATATGTTTTAGAAATGAGGCCTTTATCAGAACCTTTAACTGTGAAAATGTTTTCCCAGTTTGTCGCTTCCCTTCTAATCTTGTTTGCATTAGTTTTGTTTGTACAAAGGCTTTTTAATTTGATGTAATCACAATTTTCTATTTTGTGATCAGTAATGGTCTCTAGTTCATCTTTGGTCACAAATTTCTTTCTCCTCCACAAGTCTGAGAGATAAACTATTCTATGTTCCTCTAATTTATTTATAATCTCGTTCTTTATACCTAGGTCATGGACCCATTTTGATCTTATCTTGGTATATGGTGTTAAGTGTGGGTCCATGCCTAATTTCTGCCATACTAATTTCCAATTATCCCGGCAAATTTTTATCAAATAATGAATTCTTTTCCCAGAAGTTAGGGGCTTTGGGTTTGTCAAACACTAGATTGCTATAGTTGACTATTCTGTCTTGTGAACCTAACCTTTTCCACTGATCCACTAATCTATTTCTTAGCCAATACCAAATGGTTTTGGTGACTGCTGCTTTATAATATAATTTTAGATCAGGTACAGCTAGGCCACCTTCATTTGATTTTTTTTTTCATTAATTCCCTTGAGATTCTCGACTTTTTATTGTTCCATATGAATTTTGTTGTTATTTTTTCTAGATCATTAAAATATTTTCTTGGAAGTCTGATTGGTATAGCACTAAATAAATAGATTAGTTTAGGGAGTATTGTCATCTTTATTATGTTCGCTCGGCCGATCCAAGAGCACTTAATATTTTTCCAATTATTTAAGTCTGACTTTATTTGTGTGGAGACTTCTTTATAATTTTGCTCATATAATTCCTGACTTTCCTTTGGTAGATAGATTCCCAAATATTTTATGGTATCAACAGTTATTCTGAATGGAATTTCTCTTTGTATCTCTTGCTGTTGGGTTTTGTTGGAGATGTATAAAAATGCTGAGCATTTATGGGGATTTATTTTGTAGCCAGCCACTTTGCTACAATTATGAATTATTTCTAATAGCTTTTTAGTAGAATCTCTGGGGTTCTCTAGGTATACCATCATATCATCTGCAAAGAGTGACAGTTTGCTTTCTTCATTGCCTACTCTAATTCCTTTAATATCTTTCTCAACTCTTATTGCAGAGGCTAGTGTTTCTAATACGCTATTAAATAATAATGGTGATAGAGGGCAACCTTGCTTCACTCCAGATCTTACTGGAAAAGGTTTCAGTTTTTCCCCATTGCATATGATGCTTACTGATGGTTTTAAATATATGCTCCTGACTATTTTAAGGAAAAGTCCATTTATTCCTATGCTCTCAAGTGTTTTTATTAGGAATGGATGTTGGATTTTATCAAATGCTTTTTCTGCATCTATTGAGATGATCATATGGTTTTTGTTTGTTTGGTATTGATATAGTCAATTATGCTAATAGTTTTCCTAATATTGAACCAGCCCTGCCTTCTTGGTATAAATCCTACTTGGTCATAGTGTATTATCCTGGGGATGATTTTCTGTAATCTTTTTGCTAATATTTTATTCAAGATTTTAGCATCAATATTCATTAGGGAGATTGGTCTATAATTTTCTTTCTCTGTTTTCAGCCTACCTGGTTTAGGTATCAGTACCATGTCTGTGTCACAAAAGGAGTTTGGTAGGACTCCTTCAATCCCTATTTTTTCAAATAGTTTATATAACATTGGAGTTAGTTGTTCTTTAAATGTTTGGTAGAATTCACATGTAAATCCATCTGGTCCTGGGGATTTTTTCTTAGGGAGTTGATTGATAGTTTGTTCTATTTCTTTTTCTGAGATGGGACTGTTTAGGATATTTACTTCTTCCTCTGTTAGTTTGGGCAAGCTATCTTTTTGCAGGTATTTTTCTATTTCATTTAAGTTGCCGAATTTATTGGCATAAAGTTGGGCAAAGTAACTCCTAATTATTGCTCTAATTTCCTCTTCGTTAGTGGCGAGTTCTCCCTTTTCATTTTTAAGACTAACAATTTGATTTTCCTCTTTCCTTTTTTTAATCAGATTTACTAAGGGTTTGTCTACTTTGTTGGTTTTTTCATAGAACCAACTCTTAGTTTTATTAATCAATTCAATAGTTTTTTTACTTTCAATTTTATTGATCTCTCCTTTTATTTTTAGAATTTCAAGTTTAGTGTTTGGCTGGGGGTTTTTAATTTGTTCCTTTTCTAGCATTTTTAGTTGCAAACCCAATTCATTGACCTTCTCTTTCTCTATTTTATACAAATAGGCCTCTAGAGATATGAAATTTCCCCTTATTACCGCTTTGGCTGCATCCCATACATTTTGGTATGATGTCTCATTATTATCGTTTTCTTGGGTGAAGTTATTAATTATGTCTATGATTTGCTGTTTCACCCAATCATTCTTTAGTATGAGATTATTTAGTTTCCAATTATTTTTTGGTCTACTTCCCCCTGGCTTTTTGTTGAATGTAATTTTCATTGCATCGTGGTCTGAAAAGGATGCATTTACTATTTCTGCCTTACTGCATTTGAGTTTGAGGTTTTTATGTCCTAATATATGGTCAATTTTTGTATAGGTTCCATGAACTGCTGAAAAGAAAGTGTATTCCTTTCTGTCTCCATTACATTTTCTCCAGAGATCTATCATATCTAACTTTTCTAGTATTCTATTTACCTCTTTGACTTCTTTCTTATTTATTTTGTGGTTTGATTTATCTAATTCTGAGAGTGCAAGTTTAAGATCTCCCACTATTATAGTTTTACTGTCTATTTCTTGTTGCAGCTCTCTTAGTTTCTCTTTTAAGAATTTAGATGCTACCCCACTTGGTGCATATATGTTTAATATAGATAGTGCTTCATTATCCATGCTACCCTTTAGCAAGATACAGTGCCCTTCCTTATCTCTTTTAATTAGATCAATTTTTGCTTTAGCTTGATCTGAGATCAGGATGGCTACCCCTGCTTCAGGTGTGTTTCCTGTAAACAACATATTGTAGGATTCTAGCTTTTAATCCATTCTGCCAACCGCTTCCTCTTTATGGGGGAGTTTACCCCGTTCACATTTATGGTTAGAATGACCAATTCTGTATTACTTGCCATCTTGTTTACCCTGGTTTATGCTTTTCTCCCTTCTTTCCCCTTTCCCCCCTTTCCAGTATTAAGCTTGTGAACACCACTTGCTTCTCACAACCTTCCCTTTTTAGTATCCCTCCCCCCGCCTTAGAGTTCCTCCTCCTATCTTACCCCTTTCCCTCCTAGTTTCCGTATTCCCTTCCTCTTAGCTTATTCCTTCCCTTTTCACTTTTCCCTTCTTACTTTTCAATGAGGTGGGAGAAGTTTCACCATAGATTGAATATGTCTTAAGATTTTTCACTTAAAGCCAATTCTGAAGGCAGTAAGATACCCACTATATTCATCCCCCTCCATTCTTTCTCTCAGATATAATAGGTTTCCTATGCCTCTTCATGAGATGTACTACCCCCACTTTACCCTTTTTCTGGTACAATGTCCTTTCAACATCAATTTCTAGAACAAGGTATACATGTATTCTTTATACATCTATATAGTCGAAATATAGTTCCTGAGATTAATCTTTACCTTTTTAGATTTCTCTTGAGTTCTATATTTGTAGATCAAACTTTTTGTTAAGTTCTGGCTTTTTCATCAGAAATAGGTGAAATTCGCTTACTTCGTTGAATGTCCATCTTCTTCCCTGGAAAAAGATGCTCATTCTCGCTGGGTAAGTTATTTTTGGTTGCATACCAAGTTCCTTAGCCTTTCAGAATATCATATCCAGGCCCTTCGATCTTTTAATGTGGATGCTGCCAGATCCTGGGTGATCCTTATTGTGGCTCCTTGATACTTGAATTGGGTTTTTCTAGCTGCTTGCAATATTTTTTCCTTCATCTTAGGGTTCTGGCATTTGGCCACTATATTCCTTGGTGTTTTGATTTTAGGATCCCTTTCAGTGGGTGATCGATGAATCCTTTCAATGTTTATTTTTCCCTCTGTTCCTATGACTTCTGGGCAGTTCTCTTTGATAATTTCCTGGAAAATAGTGTCCAGGATCTTTTTTTCATCATGTTTTTCTGGAAGTCCAATGATTCTCAGATTGTCTCTCCTGGATCTGTTTTCCATGTCTGTTGTTTTCCCAAGAAGGTATTTCACATTCTTTTCCATTGTTTGATTTTTTTGGATTTGCTTGACTGATTCTTCTTGTCTCCTCGAGTCATTCAATTCCAATTGTTCAATTCTGATTTTCAGTGAAGTATTTTCTTCACTCACTTTTTAAAAATCTTTTTCTAATTGTCCCCTTTTGTTCTGTGGAATTTTTTTCCATTTCGCCAATTTTGTTTTCCAGTTCACCAATCCTATTTTTCAAGGATTTTACTTCTTTATCCACTCTCTCTTTAACTGACTTCTCCAGGCTCTTTTGCCAAGCCTCCCTCTCCTTTTCCCAAGCTTCCCTCTCCTTTTGCCAAGCCTCACTCTGGTTTTCCCATTTTTCTTCTAGCTCCCTTGTGAGAGCCTTTTTAATTACTTCTATGAGGTTCATCTGTGCTGAGGAACAGATGATCTCCTCCTTTGGGGATTCACCTGGAGACTGTCTGTTTTTAGTCTCCTCAGGATTTAGAGTCTGCTCTCTATCTGTATAGAAGCTGTCAAGGGTTAAAATCCTCTTCAGTTTCTTGCTCATTCTGTCTAATAATCAAAGACAGACTAGCAAAGAAAAACAGAAAAAACTGGAGTCTTTCTTTGGGGGAGGGGCTGGGTATGTTACCGAGCTTCCTCTACAGACTGCAGGGGGCAGCAGTGAGGCACTAGCAGGACTGTGTGCGCCTGCGCTCTGAGATCCCAGAGCGTGCTGAGTCACTGGGGGGGGGGGAGAGGGGGGAAGAGGGGGCGGCCAGGTCCCGAGAGACTCCAGCTGTTTGTTGTATTCTTTATCCCTGGTGTTTTTAGCTTCTCTGCTGGACTGCTGACTTGCTGCTGGAGCAAAGTATTCAGTCCTGTAGCGAAGTTCTCCTCGCAGAGACGGCTGCGATCACTCCCCACCCCCTCTCCAGTCTGCTCCCGTGCTCTCACTGCCGCCGCCTGCGCCCGATCTAAAACCGCCCTAGCCCTCCAGTAAAGACAGACCTTTCTTGGCGAATCTCAAGGATGGCTTCTCTTGGTAACTATTTGTGGGGTTTTTTGATATTGTTTCACTGTGCTTGCTATTTGAGATATTTCTTCAAATTCATCTTCCACCACTCTTTTAATCATCAATGAGAAATTAGAACTCAGCCACTCTGTATATCATTTACGTGGAAATGTATACACATTCTCTGGTTTCCTAGCTACAAATAAGATTTTGCTTTTATAGAATAGAAGTCTATGCAACTCTGGAAATTCTTGTTGTTCTGGCAACTCTCCTGTTTATTTTCTGAGCAGTAACCTAATAGAAGTGACATCACTAGCTGTGACTAAATCTCTTTGCTGACTTCTCTGTTTTAAAATTTATGTCTCTGCAAATTTTTCTTATTACAGAAACTTGACCTTTCTCATAAATACTGACAATACACATCTGCTTATGTGTATTTTTATTAGAAACTAATCATGAATTATGCAATCTCTGCTTAAATCAAAATTAAGTTCTGCATATCAACCAATAAAGATCAGGTTTCCTTGGCAATTAAATCTAAGTAGTTTTTCACTTTATAAAACAAATTTGCATATCAAGTATTGTTCTGAATGTTGCTGAATTTCTTCAAAAGAGGAAGACATAATTTTGTGAAAATATGAAAAAATGCTTATTTGAGCACAATTATACAAGCTAAATCATATTAATGCTGATTTATAAAGAACATACAATTAATATGTACAATAAGAAATGGAAATATCACAATATTATCTCTGAAACTTTATATAGCTTCTACAATGATTCTTTTACAATAGTTTAAAGACTTTTCTCCAAATAATTTTATGTTTTGAATTGGCTTTCATTCAGAACCAAAATAAAAACTTTAATAGAATACTTCCTTTAATGAAAATAGAATTTAAAGGTTTATCCATCATCTTTTCTTGTTAAAGGGGTGTCCTTCTTCATCTTTTTTTTTTTTTTTTGCCTTAAAAAGTTCTACTGTAAGAGGACAAATACAATTAGCTTTCTTTTTTTTTTTAAATTATAATAACTTTTTATTGACAGAACCCATGCCAGGGTAATTTTTTACAACATTATCCCTTGCACTCACTTCTGTTCTGATTTTTCCTCTCTCTCCCTCCACCCCCTCCCCTAGATGGCAAGTAGTCCTATATATGTTAAATATGTCGCAGTATATCCTAGATACAATATATGTGTGCAGAACTGAACAGTTCTCTTGTTGCACAGGGAGAATTGGATTCAGAAGATAGAAATAACCCAGGAAGAAAAACAAAAATGCAAACAGTTTACATTCATTTCCCAGTGTTCTTTCTTTGGGTGTAGCTGCTTCTGTCCATCATTGATCAATTGAATACAGTTAGCTTTCTTATATTATCTCATCCAAACTGAAAGTTTTCTGAAGAATACATGAGGTACCTTTCCTATACTTCCAGGCCTTCCTCATCGTTGTTAGAACTATTGGTGCTACGACAGTTAAATTCTGCTGCCTTGAAAGTCTAGAAGTATACTCAAGAAAATTAAAGAATCTGGAACATAGCCTATGCTGGTGATGTCTCAATTTGCTAGATTCACTTCCAGAACTGAGTGAATGAGAAAACTGGAAGCAATTACTAGAAGTACTGTAATTCAGAGGTGAGAAAATCATGCAATATGAAAGCATTTGCATAGGTCCTAAAAGCATTCGAGAGGCATTGTTTTAATTCCTAAATAAAAAATTCTTTCATTTCTTTAATATAGAACAAAAGTAGATAAGTAAAGTCAAAAATATATCCTTTAGGTTCACAATTATTTCTCAAATGAGGGTTAACTCATCATTTCATGAAAAAACAGGACTTTCAAGAACTCCTGATGAAAACACCAGAGCTGAATACAACACTTGACATTCGAATACAAGACTAAAGAGCAGCATACAAGTAAATATGAAAGAATAATCATAAGGATTTCAATGAAGTAAAACTGTTTACATTCCTATAAAGAAAAATGATATATGTTACTCCTAAAAACTTTATCACTATGGGAGCAGTCCTAAAGAGTTTACATAACAGAAGGTATAGATGTAAGCCAATTATGTTGGAATAATTTACAAAAACTACGGAGAGGTGAGAAAAAGGAATGTACTGAGAAGAAGGGGAAGAGAGAAATAGAATGGGAAAATTTTATCACATAAAAAGAATGCAACAAAGAGCTTTTTCAGTGGAGAGAAAAATGGCTGGTGTTGGTTGCCTATAGATTCAGATTTACAGGATAGAGGAGCTAAGAAATAAGGAATGTTGTCGGGGTAAACAACATAATCAGGCAAATAAATCAAGCTATAAAAGGGAAGAAACTGAAATGGATTAAAACAGAAGAAAAAAAACTTTAATGTGACTGAGAAAGTGATGATAAAATATTGTGATCAAAGAATGGAAATTAAAAGTTCCAAATCTTGAAAGTGGTGTAATTGTATGGTATGAGTCAAGTCAATGTTTAGCTGGGAGATTGCTAATGATACCATTAACATAACTATTAAAGCTCCCAAATATAATAGTTGAGTTCTGGAGAGAACAAAACTGAAACTGTATTTAAATGACTAGTGGTTGGTGGAGAAGATAAACAAGAAGGGAGAAAGTATGCAATATATTTCAAAAGAGAAAAAAGGTATTAGGAAAATGGTAGTAAATAATTCAAAAGTAGCAAAGATTTGTTATAATAACTCTTTTAATAAGTACAATGTGGCCTATTCTGTGCCTGCAGACAGAAGTAGTGAATAGATAGATGAGATCATCTACAATCAGATTGTATCTGAGGAATCATCTAGTTCAAAGCTCTTACTACTCCAATGAGGAAAATAACTTTTTTAAGCTAATTAGTGACAGAGTCAGAACCAGGAAAGAGAAAGCAACTGAACCCATGCTGGATAGCATTTTGCAAAACTACTACCTTTACTACTGAATCTATTAATCTAGAAGATTTCCTGTATTTCAGTAACTATAAATCAGCCATGATTTCCCAAGAGCATAGAAGGGAAAGAGAAATGACAAATTTACTTTCTGACAAGAAAATGACTTCCTTAGGTATAGTTTCTTTTTGTTTTTGTTTTTCTTTTGGAGCAACAAGATCAGAAACCTCTCTTGTGACTAGAACAAACACTGACAACGGATGGATGACAAAAGTTGCTTTAATAAGAGAGGGAATCATATGCTGACTTTTGTGTGTAGATACCAAGGGAAAGACTTTTTGGAGATAGACAAGACAGTCACTGAGTGCAAATTTTAGCTTTGATTGTTTTATAAGAAATTCAAAGAAAAAGTTGAGCCTTGTGTCCTCAAAGAAAATATTACCTCTGAGTTCTGAAGTTTCTTAGCTGTTCCAAAAGAGACTGGTGCTAACAAGTAATATAATACACACAATGAACCTGTTGTCAGATATGCCAACTGAATTCTAATTTTTAAAATAAACCAAAAAGGAGTTTCTGATTCAAATTGAATAGCTTCATTTTTTTTCTGTTTTTCTCTCCTTGTATAGATCATCATTACTATTTTTACATTCTATTTTCAGCAGGAATTTGAGTTAACCTTTTGTTCCATCTGTAGCCTGCCTTCTAAAGCAGCAACACCTCATTTTCATTATTTTTTTTCAGAAATACTGAAATTTACAAAATGTGCTGTTTCCCCCATTTGCTCTGTGGAGGAGTTTCCAAACATGCCTTCTGAACATAAAGACTCCTACTTGACAAAATAACTCAGACTTTTAGAACAAGTTCTGGATCTATGTTTCCAACTTTCACTAGTGCTGACAAGTGGAGTAACCAGAGGGAGACCATTAAATATCTTAGGGTTTTGGAATTAACTTAATTAGGGTTGGTTTTTAGTACTATGGTTCATCAGTTCCCCACTGTGTTTTCCTATTATCAGTTGCTATAAATTATTCAATCATATTTAATTAACTTATAGAAAAAATATTTATTTACAAATATGGTAAAGTTTTTTTTTTTTTTAAAGTTTGTACAGGGGCAGCTAAGTAACACAGTGGAAAGAGCACCAGCCCTGAAGTCAGGAAGACTTGAGTTCAAATTGACCTCCACCACTTAACACTTCCTAGCTGTGTGACCATGAGCTTAACTTCAACTGACTCAGCCAAAAAAAAAAAAAAGAAGAAAAAAAAAAAAACTTTGTATCAAATACCTCAAAAATATTTGTGACTTAATATCCAGGACAAAGTGAGATAATGTTTAGAGAAAATAAGGAGTACAGGGACAAATTGCAGTTCTGTTACTAGAAGCTCTTTTCTCTTTTTTGAGGATTAATCAGACATTTTCTACTATAAACTTTTCTACTGGAATTGATGGGGATGAAACTGTGTCCCCTTTAATCTTTAAATTTTAAATTTATAATAATCACTCTGCTCCTTTGATTCCTGGTGTGAGGGATAGAAAATCCTATCCCAAAATGACTACTCAGAGACCTCTAAAAGTAAAAAGCAGAAAAGTTGTTTATTTAATTAATTCTCATGAGAATGAGCAATTCCACCATGAGGAGGGAAAGAGAGAGAGCTCACGGTAGAAGGCTAAAGAAGAGGATAAGGTATACAATCTTTATAGGTTTTAGTTACAAAAGATTACATCATTAGTTGGAGAACATTAAGAGATAGGTGCCCCCCCCTCCCCTTAATTGGATGTTCTTCATTCAAAAAATAGCAGATTCCTACTTCTGGGAGGAAACATACATCAGGCTAGTTGTCTAAACATTGATAACTTGAACAGCTATAAATGCCATCATTCTAGATTGAATACATATATCTAAAATCTAAGTACATATTGGCTACTATTCAACATACTTATGTAGGTCACAGAGATCTTGAGAAACTAAAATATAGAAGAGGAATTTAAACATCCTTGAAAGTTCTTCACCTTATCTTTACTACACACAGCTGCTGGAAGTTCTTCAGCTACACACACACACACACACACACACACACAGGCCTCCCAAACTCCATAGAGTCTATGAGAGCATATTTCCCAAGCTGGACTTTTCTAAGGCAAATAACCCTCCCCCAATTGATCTTTTGGATAGTGGGATCCCCATTCAGGAAGCTTTCAAAGTGATTTTCATTCAGTTGGAAGATCTGCCTCTGATATTGAGTAGCTTGAAACTCCAAGTATCTAGGTCTAGAGGTATTGGCTTTCTTTTCAACTGAGAGCTTTTGCCTCAGACACCTATAAAGGACTATTCTAAACTCCACATTTTTGCAGCATTCCTAAGTAATATGCTTTGCTTCTTGGCATAGCTGCCTTCCAGGATTCCTGCAAGCTGTGAAGAGACCCTCTTCTCAGTGCCAATAAACTTCTTTTTTGCCACTAATATTTCAGGTTTGTGAATTCTTTCACATTGAACCTGCACCGACCAGAAGGGGAGTCTCACACCTCAACTCTCTACACTGCCACTAGAACAGCATCAGAATCATTGTGGAGTCCTCAAGTTGCTTTTCCTCAGTGTATCTGAGTTTCGTTCTCAAGTTTTGATATAAGTACTGCAGTCATGGATATTTAGGGGATGCTGCAAGTATGTTGATTCAAATTCCAAAATCTCTAGTCTCCAATGTAAGTTCCTCTTCTAGCCAAATAAAGAGGGAGAGGAAGACTGTGGATAAAGCTGGGATTTTTTTTCCCAGCACTAATACCAGCACCAGCACCAATAGCAGCGGCAGCTTCCAGAGTTTATATATATAGTATAACTGGTCAGATAGAGATTACAGAAATTTCTTTGCTAGCACTGAAGCAGGACTCTACTGCTTTGTCTATACTCAGATCTGTACACATACCTAGCTCACAGTGAGAAAAGGAGCACTAGAACTTATAGCCACTGTAGAGCAGAATTCTCTTCATAGTTCCAGGACAGAAAAGAGTGTTAGTGATTACTCAAAGATTAGAGCACAGACCAGAAGAATAGTAAACACAATTCTACTTTGATCATACCATTTCTAGAGAACTGCAAAAGTAGGTCCCTAGAAGGGTCTCAGAAAACAGTAGACAAATCCTTTGAAGCTTAGGGCATTACATTCTCCACTCTGAAAATAGAACCCTACTTTAACAAAATGTTAAAAGACAAATGATAGCCTATGGTTATGAGCAAATAACAGACAAAAACATTCTGATCACAGAAAAATATTTTGGTGACAAGTACAATCAAAATACATACTTACAAAGTAATGAAATAAAAATTCCTATTTCCAAATTTTCCAAAAATATAATTGGTCTCAGGCTGTGGAAGAACTCAAAAACATTTTTAAAATCAAGTAAGAGAAGTAGAGGAAAAATGGGAAAAGAAATGGGAAAAAGAATGATGTAAGAAAATCATGAAAAACAAGTCAACAACTTAGTAAAGGAGACACAAACAACACTGGAAAAATAACATCTTTAAAAACAGACTAGGTCTAATTGTAAAGGAAGACTGCTTTAAAAAGCAGAATTGATCAAATGAAAAGAGAGGAACAAAAATTCACTGGGAAAAAAAAACTCCTTAAAGATATTATTGACCAATTTTAAGGAAAAAAATCCATTGAAGAAAAAAACTCTTTTAAAAGTAAAATTGGACAAATGGAAAAAGGTCATACAAAAGCTCACTGAAGAAAATAATTTCTTCACTATTAGAACTGAACAAATAGAAGCTAACTTTAAGAAAAACAAAAACAAAAGAATGAAAAATAGAAAACTGTATCAATTATCTCATTGAAAAAACAGCTGGAAAATAGATCCAAGTAAGATAATTTTAAAATTATTTGGATGAAAGCTGTGATAAAAAGTCAAGAAAAACTGTCCTGATATTCTAGAACCAGAGAGTAAAATAGAAATTGAAAGAATCCATCAATCATCTCTTGAAAGAGATCCAAAGTGAAAACTCCCAGGAATATTATAACCAAATTCCAGAGCTCCTAGGTCAAGGAGAAAATATTGCATGTGACCAGAAAGAAACAAAATTTTGTGGAGCCACAGTCAGAATAACACAAGAGTTAGCAGCTTCTACACTGAAGGATCAGAGGGCATGTTTTTTTTTTTTTATTTTCTTTATTTTTCTTGAGAGGTTTGGGTTTAGGTTTGGCAGGTTTGAAAGTTTTGTTTTGTTTTGGTATATGCTTTCTTTCACAACAAGACTATTATGGAAATGTTTCGAATTACTACTACATGTGTAATCTATATTGAATTGCTTATGTTTTCAAAAGGTAGGGCAGATAAGTAAAAAAGAAAGAAAATCTGGAACTCAAAAATTTAAAAACAAATTTTAAAATGTATTTATATATAACTGGGGAAAAGCAAAATACTAAATTTTATAAAAGAAGTCCATAGATAGGTTTTCATCTATATATCACAGAAATATACCATATTTCATTTTTAATTGAAGCATTTCTATATTTTTCCTTAATTGTCAGGAGAAAATCTAAATTATGATTATATTTAATTTGTTAAATTCCTCTAATTAAGAAACATCCAAACATATAGAACGCAATATAGGCCCTAACACTACTCAAGAAAGGCTAAGTTGAAAGGCAAGTACTTATTATAGTTTCTCAAATAGAAAAGATTATCACTATGATGAGGTTTAGATTTGGGGTACCCAAATGAAATTAGAGTTACTGGTGGTAAATAAGATCTAATGTCAGGTTTGGGGTTCAGGGAGTCAAATGGAGCTCCCCTGCAACCCCTTTGGATTCGGCACAAGGGTAGGGAGTTTTGAGGATTCCCTTTTGGCAGTGCAAGAGTCCCCTGTAAAGGAATTTACAGACCTGAAAACCTAAATTGATAAAAGAAGTTTATTATAGGGGTTGGAAGTAAGGTTAAAGAATAGTTAGTAAAAGGTGTTAGGTAAAGAGAAGAGGGCACTAGAAACAGTATTCCAGTGGGCAGAGGTTCCTTGGGATGCCAAGCATGGCATAGTTTGGAACCTCTGCAAAGAGAGGACTCCAGCTTGGCTCTTTTTATAATGAGAGATTTAGCTAAAGGGACTTGTAAGTGTAGTCCCAAGTTGGCTCAGATCCCATGGGGGCTGGAAGAGCCCAAGTTGACAGGTCCAGTGGGGGCTGGGACAAGTCCAGATCTCCTATTGGAATTCAAAAGGGGTGCTTTTGACCAGGGTTTTTGAATCAAAGGTCCTAGCTTCCTGAACTGATAATATATTAGCTGGGAGGGGTTGGGAATCAGAAAGGAATAAATTGATCTGAAAGGACTAATTTCTTAAAGGGACCACAACCTGCTTCAACTAGAGATCAAGGAATCAGGAATCACATAATAATATTGCTTGATATTGCATTCCTTAACACTAATTAATTGCTGCTAGGGTGCCAATTTCACATCACATAATTATACTATTTCTGTTTTTTTTAATAGTCCATAAAAATATAAAGATGATTTTAGTCATAATAGGTACAGATGATATAAGAAATATAATATATTGGTTAAAGATAAAAAGTATATTAATTTTCCATTTGACTATACAGCATGAGCACCATAGCTGTGAAACAACAGAGAAAAACTATTATCTGTGCTCCATCCATAAACTTCATTTAATAAGATAATGAATCAAGCCCAGTAAATTCAACCTAAGACTTTTCCTGCTTGACATTATATTATCTCTTTTCCATGAAATCATTTCAGTGAATAATGATGATGTGTGAAAAATACTAAATTTTAATTCGAAGAACCTGGATTCTAATTTCAACTCTGTCATTTATTAACTCTGATTTGGGAAATATCTCTTATTTTCTCTAAACCTCTGGTTCCTTAAAATGAGAGGCTTGGATTAATTGGCCTCTGAGGCTTTTTCAGCTATATTCTATAATCCTAGAATGTGGTGGAAAAGAGGAAAAGTCTAGTTAATTAATTTGTGGTTTTACCTACAAGTTTAATGGATTTTTCAGTGATTTCTATTACCTCTCTTTTCCCCATATAATTTGTACTGAATTTAAAAAAAGGTGAGCACAGAAAACAGGAAATCAAATTTAAATTGATTTGTTTGTCATAAAGCAAGTGCCCTTTTCCTGCTTCTTTAGTGGCTAAACATTTTTAAATGCATAAAACAATTTATAAATTACCCTATGCCAATCTAAAACCTTTTCAATTTACAACCTCAAAGTTCATTGCATCCCTTAAGGCTTCCTAAGTTTATTATTATTCCTATGAAGACATAGCAGCAAATGGGTTCTATTTAAGGATGACAAATTTCTCCTTTATTATAGAAAACCAAAGAAATTTGGCTTCTTAAAGTAATGGAGGGAGAATTAGAGTTATGATTGTATATGTAGTATTGCACCTATATGTATATTTCTTTTTTCAAGACCTTGTCTTTATCCTCTCTATTCACATTGAAAGCTTTAGAGAAATCTGTGATATAGATTCATAGATTGAAATAGCTTAATTTAAATGAATATAAATTATATGTATTTATAGAATTATGTTGTGTATATTGTGTATATATGTATGTGTACAGCATGAATATATATAGCAACATTTATGTCAGGACGTCTTTTATCGTTGGTATAGGAAAATCCCTAGTATGAAAACTCCTACTAACTATAAGCATATAGTCTTAGAGAGCTGATTTAGATCTCTAGGAAGCTAATTGACTTCCCCTAGTCCAATAGTTTCTTCTCATCATTGTTTAGATAGCTTAGATCCTGGCACATAATAAATGCTTAATTTATACCTGATGAATGCGTTAATAGGTCAAAGACAGGACTTGAACACAGATCTTCCCGTTTCCAAAGCAATTCATCTATTGCTGATACCAGCTATTACTAAAAGAAAGATTCAAAAGATGGAAATATTATACATGAAGGAAAAGATATTGAAGGATAACAGGAAATTAGAGTGATGATGATTCATATGGTGTAGGCAGTGGGAACTCTTCTTACTGCCTGTATAAATGTCTTTAATGTAATTTTTCAGTTGGCGAAATTTCAAACTCAATGATTAAACAGATTTACGGTCTTGATTCTCCTTGAAAATTCTTCAAAGGAGTAGCTAGATGGTGCAGTGGATAGAATACCAGCCCTGAAGTCAGAAGTTGGTGCAGAGCAAAATGTCCACAGAAAGAACAAAGAACACATAATACCATCTCAGCAGCAACAAACAATTGAACCAAATGATTGCTGAATTGACAAATTCTTCCACAACAGGACAATCTGTTCTGTGACACCATATCCAAATGATGATGTTAGATTTGCTTCAGTTTTCTTGGAAGAGATTTGATTTCCCATGATGCTTTACTCAGCTTACCACCTCCCTCCCCACCCCATGCCCATATTCTAAACAGAATTATAATAAAGTCTTAAATGCTTCTTTTCTTTTTTTCTTCCTTTCTTTCTCCCTCCCATCTTTCCTTAATGCCAGTCTGTCTCTGTCTCTCTGTGTCTCTCCCTGTCTCTCTGTCTGCCTGCCTGTCTCCGTGTGTCTCTCTCTGTCTCTATTTCTCTGTCTCTCTCTGTCTCTGTCTGTCTCTGTTTCTGTGTCTCTCTCTCTCTCTCTCTCTCTCTCTCTCTCTCTCTCTCTCTCACACACACACACACACACACACACACACACACACAAAACACACAGAGTATCTCTGTCTCAACTTTGAGATTTGTTCTACCTATCTCATGTAGGCTGGAATGTCAATTGCTAGGAAGCTTTGAAACTTCATTTCTAACATCACCAACCAAATAAGCTGCAGAATTGAAAAAAAAAAGTTTTCTGAAATCAAATGTACTATGTGTCTTAAATTTCAGTGCCCTTTCCCTAAATAATGGTCTTCTTTATAATAGAAAAAAATTAATTGTTTTCTTTCTTAAACTTGCAAGATTGATGTTTTCTTGGTAATCTTTTAATGGAATTCAACCATTGTGTCAAATGTAATTGACTTATCTAAAATTTAAAGACATCAACTATTATTAATGAAGTGTTTTAAGGCACATTTTTGAATATGATCACAGCTAGAATTTATATCAAGTGCCATATGATAAAGTACCAATATATTAACCTTGTCTCATTTCCACAGTATCAGCAAAATTTAATAGTTTCATTAGAAAGGGCAAAAACAGCTTGCAAAACTTCTTTTTAAAATATATATATATATCAGAAAGAAAAATCAAAAAAATGAGTTCAGAATAGGAAATTCATCAAGATAGTGTGAAAAGAGTACCACTTAGCTCTAGCTTTACTCTGATTCTGACCTTCATTTTCACCACTCTGATCTTATAAAAATAATAATAGCAGAATAAGTTTATATAGCTATTTAAGGTTTATATTAAGATTTACTAGAGAAAATGAAAATATTATCTCTATTTTACAGTAGTAATTTCTAAAGTAAGGATTCTTTTCCAGGTCTTCCAACTTGAAATCTAATGTTGACTCACTGTTTCTCAATTGTGTTAACATAACCAAAGGACAGAACTGAAACAATCATAAAAGTAACTGAGCAGAGCCAGAGAAAGAACATGATTAAATAATTTGCATACTATTTCTGTGACTTTGGCAAGACACTTAACCACTAGGATCCTCAGTGTCATAATCTATAAAAGGAATAACCTGAATAGGATAACTTTTTATGTCCCTTTTGGTTCTCCATCTATGATCTTAGTTGCTTCAATAACAATGGCATTTTTGCTTCTTTTTCTCCTTGTTTTACAAATTAAGCAGATGACCCTTGAAATCTTCTTTCCAAATGAAACTATAAGTTTAATCTTGGAGTTAGTTTAACCTTGAATGCTTCTCATTAAATTATTTTTTTGTTCTTCCTTCTCTTATCCTCACTCCATTCCCATAACAGCCACCTACCTCCCTCTATTTCATTTCCCTGGGAACATCAGAATTTGCTGGTCTATATATCTACAACAAAAAGACAGGGGCCTTCACATTCCTTGTACATAATTGAGCAAAGTCTCAAATACAGGCTCAATTAATTCAATTAAAAATATAAAGTACTCACATACAAGACTTTATACAATCATAATTCCTTTCCTCTCTAATCATTCAAGAATCAATTATTCAGTCAACAAGCATTGAACAACAACATACACTATGTTCCAGGCATAATAATAAATATTTGCAGTACAGATACATGCAAAAAGATAGATCTTATATTCTAAAGGGGGAAAGACCACATAAAAAGGAGCTAAAAAAACAGTTGGAGGAGATGGAGAAATAAAAGAAATAGAAGGAGAACTCAGCTAAAGCATGATAGTGAAATCCAGACGAGTGCAGCCTTTTGTTAAAACGTCTCAACTAGATGTCCTCCTGAAAAGAAAGTTCTGGGAGTAACCCTCCACCTCCCAGTATTGAAAAGATAACAAGAAGTTAGAGGGAATATAAATTATTTGTATGGTATAGGCAATGGACCTCTTCTTACTGCCTGTTTAAATGACCTTAATGGTTTTTTCTGTTGGCAAAATTTCAAACCCAATAGTAAAACAGATTTAAGCCTTGATTCTCCTTGAGAATTCTATAAAGCAAAATGTCCATAGAAACAGAAAGAATAGAAAGAGCAAAGATAATAGTATCACAACAGCACCAAATAATTTAACCAGACAATTTTTTTTTAATATTCCTCATCATACATGTCTCAGAGCTTTTATGTTCCATAGGACCAATTCTAGTAAGACAATGATTCTATTCTTATTCTTACAGAGCAAGTCTGGCCACATGTTATTTCTCCCTTTTAAGATTCTAGGAGTATCCCCAAATTCTTGAGTTTCTCCTCTCATATTATATTGTTATCCCTACCATTAACTTTTAGTGATTTAAACCCCAATTCCACTTAACTAACTTTCAGTAGTTTTTATTAGAGGTATTTACTTTGAAAAAATGACAAGAATGGAAGGACAAACATTCCCCCCACAATATGCTCTCATCTTGGACTCTATTTAACAGTAGTCTCAGACTTAACAATTTAAACATTGTATTTTACCAGCAAAGGTATCATTACCACTGACTACATCTGAGTCTCTCAGGTCCTACAGGGTTAGCTCTCAAAGTTGTTTCTCAAGACCCCCATGTTGTCCTGACTGTTCATAAAACCTGATATGTCTGATATGCTAAGCCTGAATTATTCTTCCTACTTTATGAAATTCATAGTATTATAGCCATAACCAATCAACTAAAACATGAAAGAATAATGTAAAGACTCAAAGAATATTCCTATTCATAGACTACAAATTGTCTGTGGAAGGGAAAACTCAAGGCTTCTCCTTTTCAACATTGTCTATCTGTCACTTAAATGTTAACCAGTCAGGAAGAAGATGGACAGAGGGCTAGCCATGAGTGAGTAATACCTTCTGAATGTTCTTTATATCTGGCTGTGTAGTTAATAGGAACCATTTACAAAGTGTCTGTGTAGCTAGATAGCACAGTGGATAGAGTATCAGCCCTGAAGTCAGGAAAATCTGATTTCAAATCTGGCCTCAGACACTTAATATCCCTAGCTGTGTGACTTTGGGCAAGTCACTTAATCCCAATTGCCTCAGCAAAAAAAAAAAGAAAAAAATGTCTGTGCATGCTCTTGTTAATATGAAGATTGCATTAGTTTAACCATTGCAAATGTTCATAAGGATGTATGTTAGGTACATGGCATGGAGGGGCCAGAAGGCTAGGATATGTTCATTAAGTAAAGACAGAAAAGCAGCTCTAAGAAGGCGTTTACCAGAAATTGATAACTCCTGTAACTTATCAAGGCAATCGAGGTGGGGAATAACACAGATGGGGTTGATATAAGTAATTGTAACCATGCCATGGGGAGGATATATAAGAAGGGAGAGGAAAGCAGGAAGAAAAGTATTGAGGGGAATTGTAGGAAAGAACTGAGGGAATTGCAGGAGAGAACTGAGAGGAATAAGGAAAGAAAATTGTATGGAGGTGAAAGAGAATAGAAAGACAATGGCAATAAACGCTTGTTGTGTTTAACAACATCTGGTGTTCCGGGTGCTCTGTGGGGAAAGAACACAGCTAAAGAGAGCTGTGCCAGAGACTTCTGAAGACCTGGTATGGTAAGAGTTCAGTTGAGACCCTCTTGATGAGTAGAGGGACCCTTACAACTGGTGGCTTGAACAGGGACATTCTGCTGGACGGGGGTCCCTGGGAGGAAGCTCTCACAGCCTTGCAATTGCAAGAAGTTGGAGGAGTTTAGCAAGATGGGGTAATCTAAGTGGGTCCCCATCATAAACCCAGAGAGAACAAAGTCTATGCACACCAGATTTATAACTTAGTTAAAGGGCAGGGGATACAAGTCCATATAGAGATTTGTGGATAATTTATAGAGAAGCTCTGGACGTCTTCCCCTTGGTTGGAACATACAGGATTTGATTACAAGACAAGGGGAGTAGTGGGCTTGCAAATGGCCTCCTAAAAGAAAGAGGATCCTGAATTTTTAAGGACATTGCTCCTGCAACTTTTTTATCTTTAAGTACAAGGAATTTTAGAGTTTTCGTTCTAGACCTCATAGGTTTTTTATTGAAGAGTAAAGGAAGGAAGGAAGCTCACTATAGGTCAAATGTCCCTTTTCCTTTTACCTTTCCCACCTGTTATTTAGTAGCTAGTTTGCTAGTGGACAAATCTTAATCTTGATTACAGCTTTATGAAAATATGCATTAACCAAGGTGTTAATTATATGGACCATCTTTATTATGGGTTTTTTGACTAAATGGAATATAATAATTCTTTACTTTCATTTTAAATCTATGCTTTTCTCCATAATTTGCCTAATCCTGAGGATGCTTTCCATGTTTTTATGGGAACAGGTCCTTATTCTTCCATTGATGATCAAAGAACTTATACCAATGTTTTTTATGCTGGTATAGGAGCCTGTGCTATTAAAGCATGGGGAAAGATTGAGAAGGAAGGAGTAGTACAACAACAGCTGTCAGCTATTAAGCAAGGGTTGCGTGAGTCCTTCCAAGATTATGCATCCCGGCTGAAAGTTACAGTGAACCAACTCATTGGCCCTAGGGAGCCAGGGAAGGTTATTTTCCAGCAGTTGCTAAGAGAGGGAATGAATAAGACTTGTAAGAAGTTAACCCAATCTCTCCCTATAGATGCACCCTTAATGGAAGTGATTGAGAGATGCAGTGAGGTGGATTATGAGACTCTCCAACTAGAAACTATGGCTGGGGTAATTGCTCAAGGGGTAACAGTAAGGATGATAGGGAGATTGGAGATTCAAAAATGTTTCCAGTGAGGCAAGTTGGGACACATGCAGGCACAGTGTAAGAAGCCACTGGCAGTGGAAGGTAGACCTACATGTTTTGCATGTGGAAAGGTAGGGCACATTGCTAAGTTTTGTAGAAGTAGGAAGAAAAAATAGGCGGGAAATGGGTGCAAGGGCCCTGTGGGGGCCCCGACTGCATTTCCCATCTCAACCCAGGAGGAAGTGACCATTCCTAGGAAAAATCCCACCCCCTTGAGAGAGTACCAGGCAGCTTTCCAGCAGCTTCAGGCCAAGAATACCTGGTAGGCATAACAGTCCCAGAAATGGTCCTGCCTCCATTTTCAACAATTAATATTGAGGTAAAAGTTCCAAAGAGGTGGGGATAAATGTTTAATTGTAGGTTTGCCTGTCCCTTCTGTGGTAATAGCTCATACCACTGTTTTATATCCTGATATCCAGCAGCCAATAGCCCGAGCTATTCCTTTAAGCAATTTGGAACCCCTGTTAGCATTAGTGCAACCTATCCAAGAGACTGGGCCACTGCTAACAATCCAAATTGAGGGCAACAATTTTATTGGTATGTTAGATACAGGAGCGGATGTCAGTGATCCAGGCAGAGGAATGGCCTCCTTCTTGGCCCATATATAAAGGCCGGGTAGGAGTTAAGGGGATAGGTGGTCAGCAGCAAGCTTTTTGATCTCGCAACGTGTTAACATAGAGAATAGATGATGAAGAAGGTAGGTTTCATCCTCTGGTTATCACAGGCCTGTCTACATCTTTATGGGTAAGAGATATTATGCAAGATATGGGAGTGACTTTACAAACAAACTAATGGGGGCCACTGTACAGCTAGCAGTACCCAAGTTGAAATGGACGACTGAGACACCAAATTGGATAGGTCCAGGAACAGTCAGGGTATGGGGTCCGGGGTATGCTCTTATTGTTACAGATGAAAACGGATGAGAGCAGTGGATGATGACTAGAAGAATCCGAGTCATGAGGGGAGATTAACAAGATCGAACGGAACAAGAAGAGGCAGAAGAAGCCGCAAAGAAGTTCCCAGGACCAAAAGTGGAGATAGAAAGGAGAACTTCAATCTCTGCTGGGACTGTTATCTCTCATGAGTCTCAACATAGGGGTGATAGCACAAAGAAAGTGGAGTAACTTTGTGTCACCAGCATAATGCCTGGCTGATTAACAGGGACAATGAATCTGGGGGATGATACCGAGACCACCGGTGCTGCAGGTGGTGGGTTGGGGACAAAAGACTCCTGAAATTGCAGTAGAATAGTTGGGGGATGAGTTAGTATTACAAAGCTTGTTGTAATCAATACCATGCCATTTTGCTTATCATCCTATATGTATCACACCTTTGTATGGCCCTTAATAATACTTGGGTAAATGTACGGGATCACCTCCGTGGAACTTTGTTAGCCATCAATGTGTCTAAGGAATTATTGCCTGATGATGTGATGCATTTCCATCTGTCTGGGTTGCCTTCCTGGTTTTACAGCACTTTGTTTGCTATATCTTTTTTGTAGTGCTTATGTGCATTCCATGTCTATTTTTATGCATAAATATGTTGATAAGAAGAGCTCTTGTGAGTGCCTTTGCACAATGACATCCCCATCCTCAGGTCACTGTCCATGCCATAAAATTGATTAAGATACTGTCTCACATAGGAGTTGGGAATCACAGACAGCGGACATGGGGTTTGGGTTAGGGACACTCGGGAGTCCTGGTCATGGCTCCATACGAGGCTGAGCCTTCCCTACGCTTGTGTACTGTGAATGGGGTTTCCCTTTCCTGTGACGTGAGTGGTTCCCACAAAACAAGAAAAGGGATTTGTTAGGTACATGGCATGGAGGGCCAGAGAGCTAGGATATGCTCATTAAGTAAAGACAGAAAAGCAGCTCTAAGAAGGCATTTATCCAGAAATTGATAATTAACTCCTGTAACTTATCAAGGCAATTTAGGTGGGGAATAACACAGATGGGGGCCGATATAAGTAATTGTAACCATGCCATGGGGAGGATATATAAGAAGGGGGAGGAAAGCAGGAAGAAAAGAACTGAGGGAATTGCAGGAGAGAACTGAGGGGAATAAGGAAAGAGAATTATATGGAGGTGAAAGAGAATAGAAAGACAATGACAATAAACGCTTGCTGTGTTTAACAACATCTGGTGCCCCGGGTGCTCTATGGGGAAAGAACACAGCTAAATGGAGCTGTGCTAGAGATGTCCGAAGACCTGAGACCCTCTTGGTGAGTAGAGGGACCCTTACAGATGTAGGGTACAGAATGAGACATTTTTTGGATATGTCTAATGTGAGAATTTGTTTTGCTTTGTTACTATGTTTATTTTTTTTTACCATGGTTTCATTTTTGTACTTTTTTTTCTCAATGTAAGGAAAAGGAAAAGGGATGGGAGAAGAGAAAAATAAATACTTATTAGTGTTTAAAAGAATAATATTTCCTGGAAATGTCTAAGAGTAATATATATCTATATCTATGTATAGATATAGATATATAGGTATAGATATAGATGTAGATATATTTAAGACCAGGACTACTTGGTTTGATCCCATCAAAAATGAAAAAAAATTGATTAAATCAATGATCTTTTTCTAAGGTAACAGTAATGATAACAACAATAACAATCCTTGCCTTTTTTGTATGTTTAAATCAGATTGTTCAAGTTGTCCTGTTGTCTTGGTATAATAGAGGCATGATTTGTTTAGTGCTTTTTCTTCTCCTTTATGCTTTAATGAGGAAAACAATAAGGTGATATTAGATGCCTAAATCAATTCTTCTTAAGTGACTTTCTCTGACTAATGGAAGAGGAAGTGTTTCACTAAACCAATTAACCTAACCATTATTCTGGCAATAACATCCATATTTTAAGTGCTAAAGATGAATAAGCACTCAGAGTTTTGGAGAGGCTCTTGTTCAGTCTTTCCAAAGCTCAGGCAACATATCAAAATAAGAACAAAGAAATGAAAATGTGTCTCCATCATTCAATATTCCCTCTATGTTCACATCATTAATCAATCATATCATAAGTGCAGCAAAGATACTCTTCACTTCTCACTATTTGAAAAAAACTTAAACTTCTTTTCACTGAAGAGACTTAAAAATGGGGAAGTAATTATTTTATGAAACATTTCCCAGAATCCAGAGTAAGCTTTCTAAAATAACAAACATACATTACTTCCATGGCTCTTGAATTATTCTCAGGAACTAGCTTTAAAAATAATAGTGTATGCTTCTCAAATAATGCATTTTAAATGGACTATAGAAATACCCACTGCCACCTAATCACTTGGGAGAAAAACACCATCCTAGTCATTCCTTAATAATAATAATCCTTATGATTCAGGGAAATGATTTGACATATATATATATATATATGTGTGTGTGTGTGTGTGTGTGTGTGTGTGTGTGTGTGTATATATGTATATATATGTGTATATATATACATATATACACATGCAAGTTATAATAAACCATGTCATCATGAATTCCTATTATAGTTAACATGAGAAAAGAATATAACGTAAAAGCCTATGATGAGATTTAAGGCTGCCATTCTCTATGTATGTGAGGGCTAAGTAAATCTGATAAAAGTTTAAAAGGAAATTAGTTTAATTGTCTCAGGAGCAAAAAGAAAATGAATGCTAAAAAAGTAAGTTAAGGAAATAGTTGTATAAGGCAGGAACTCTGTATGATTGATTTAATCCTAAAACAAGGTGTTAACTCAGAATTAAGATAATGATTCTCTAGTACTTAGTATAGTTCTACAAGTTGACACCTATTCTACAAGATTGACACCAACAATGATGTACTTATAATAGAGTATATGAGCTAAAAGATCTGGGAGGAGAGACAGACTAGAGACCCTTCTGGTGGCTCTTCTGCCTCCTGAACTTTGACAGAGAAGACTTGACCAGCCTCTGGTAGCTCTCTCCTGCATTCTCTCCACTGAAACCAAGACTCATTCCAGAGGACTTCCAGAAAGCTAGCCTGGCCTCAGGAGAAGGAGACAGCATGTGAAGGAAGACTTTGGACTTTATTCCTGACTATTCTTGTGGTGATTATTCTGCTGAAACCAAGGCAGATCTCAAGACTTCCAGAAAGTTAACCAAAACATTACAAATAATAATTTTATAACTCAGAAAATTATTTTTCCATTATTTAAAGGAGGTCAAACCAATTAATCAAGCAACAAACACTTATTGAATGCTTACCAAGGGCCAGGCACTATGCTAAGCCCTGGTATATGAATATAACTGGGACTGAACCGCACTGCATGAGCTATTGCTCTGACATGCACTCTCAACTTTTGGGGGGAATATTTTCACCTTGCTAGAATAAAAAACTTATTGTTTTTAGATAATACAGGAATAAAAGTGAATCTTTGGTCCCCTGTCTAGGAAAGCTGAAGAAATAGAGATTGTGTCAAAGCTACAACAGATATGCATGATTCAAAAGCCAAAGGGAATATAGTACACAGTGGGCTTTAAAAAGTTAATGATTTTGCTTTTTCCTTCTCTTCATTGTATGCTCCAGATAGCACAATAAACTTAGGGTCTTCTGTGAGGGATAGGAGAGAAGTAAACTCCATTTTAACATCCTGATGACATTTCTTAAGTAGCAAGAAAAAGTTACTTGGTTAGGTGAGCCTCTGACTTTCTCTTTTGCTTTGTGGGTTGTTGTGAGGCTTTTTTTTGTTTGGGGTTTGTGTCTATTTTTTGCCTGGTAGTAGGTGATTGAGCAGCAATCTAAAATATGCAGGTTTGAAGGCGGTCTCATGAGTTAGAAAGGTTGGGAAATCTTGGGTTTCTGATTGGTGTAGGATATGAACTCTACATTTGCTACAGATCTACTTGAAGAAGAATATAATTTAGAAGAATGAGTCTAATCTCTGCCCTGATTTACCACAAAATATGGATCTAGTAGGATTATTTAAACAGTTCATGTTTTATGTGATACATAAAAAGACTACTTGACATTCTGACAAACTGGTTTACATTCAGATACTTCAACCCTAACCTCTCAGGAAATTATTGCAATAGTTACAAGTTAAGTGTTTCTACTTCTTTAAATTTTTTTCTGTCAATTCAGGGTTATGAATCTTTTGGTTTTAACTCTTTTTTTATGTGACAAAAAAACAGCTCTTCTATATCTGTTCTACATTCTACACAGGTACCTTTTACTCCCTACTTTTATTGGGAGACTCTAGACATGAACTAAACCTGAAAGATAATTTTTCTCTAGGATTCTAGAATAAAGATATTCTACAACCCGCCTGTTTACCAAAAACAGCATCTCTAGCATTCACCAGTATTAGAGGCACTGCCTGCCCAGTGAGTTATGACTTTAACGGCCGCAGTATCCTGACTGTGCAAAGGTAGTATAATCACTTGTCTCTCTCTTAAATGGGGACTAGTATGAATGGCATAATGAGGATTTAACTGTGTCTTATTCCCAATAAGGGAAATTGACCTTCCTGTGCAGAGACAAGAACGCAACAGCCGATAAACCTAGAGAAGATTGATACACCACCATCCTTTGGAATCAGGTTCTCTCAGGGTTGATGAGTTGTCCTTTGTTCTCAGAGAGAAGTGAAAGGATATCACTATGTCAGAGTTGAGTTACAATGTGCCCAACTGTGGCTGATCAAACCAATACAATCTTAGAATGCTCTGTCACAGGTCAGACACAAATAATCCCTAAGAAAATTTAGAATAGCTTCTCTCACTTTGCACATCTTGTTTCTCCTGAGCTAATTCAATTGTGCTTTGTTTGAAGGGCACAGGACCTTCTCTGGTGAGGGCATGCCATGCTAGAACGATAGTGTGTCAGTGTTTCCCATGTAACACAACCAATTCTAAGGTTCTTAAGAGAAACTTTGTATTGTTTTTCCTGACCAGCTTGTGATCACTTTTCCTGTGTGAGTTTTCCATAAAATAATCTCTTTGGCAAGCATACTTTTGGCATTCCAACAATGTGGCCAGCCCAGTAGAGTTGCTCACCCTCAGGGGTAAACATTGTTCATGTATGTGGGTACTAAGCAAAAAAAGAACTATCCCCATATTCTACATGAGATTCCCCATTATTACATGAATAAAAAGTGAAAATAAATTCAAGGGTCACATTCTGAACTTAGGACACATATTAAGTTAATAATCAGTCAACAGTTCAATACATGTGTGCTCTCTCCAAGTAATGAGATCATTTGTATCTTCTCATTTTGTACCATTTTCATCCATATCCTTCTAAAAATTCTTTACAGAAGGACTGTTCAATGTTATAGGGACATTTGTTTAGCTTTCTTGATATTAAATGGGTTCCAGAAAAATAATGACAGGCCCATCTCCTTTTCAATTACTATACTTCTATGATGATATCTTTTAGCTGCACATTGTTTTGGTCTGCTGATTTCATTTAGAGTAGGAATATAAATATTAATGCAGTTCTTTTCCTAACAGAATTATGTCATTGTCTGCAATGCTTGGTTATTAGATAAGGATCACACATTTAAAATATAGAAGATATAGTTGTATAATCAGTTAGCATGCTATATTCATTCATCTATTTGTTATTTATTTTGAATAGTAGAGGTTGGTGGAAATCTAGATTTGTTATTTCATCCATGTAGAGATATGCCAACATGGAAACATCTTTCAAAAAATAAAAAGAAATGAAAACAATAGTTTTTGATCAATAGACCTACAGAGTCACCTACAGTTATTGAAATATTAAGTGATCAGTTCACAGTCTGTAACTAATATATATGAAATATAGGACTTCAATGGAGGTCTCTCTGACTCCAAGGAGTCACTTTGACATGATATCTTTCATTATATGCCAAAATTATAAATCAATTTATACTTACTCAAAGAGTTGAAAGTCAGCAGAAGATATTATGTACAGAGCAGGTCATAAAGTCAAAAAGAACAGAGTTCATGTCTTAAGTCATAACTCTAACTCTGTGTCATGGGCAAATCACTTTCTCCATGTTCTCAGAGGAATCTACAATACAGTACAAATGAGATGCCAGTTTGAATTAATGGAAGGAGTTTCTACACCAAGAATTCCCCATATTGATAAAACCATAGAAATGTATTCTTCCCCCTAAAATTTTAGATAGCAATAGAATTATTAGTTTGAATTTTTTTTATATAGCCTGTTATGGGCCAGAACTCTAAACTTGAAACAAGGATTCTTACAAGGTGCTAAATCAGTGGAATTGATGAGACAATTGTTATCTAGTTTAGCATGGTGACTAATAGTTCTTTAGTACAGTATGATTGATTTAATCTTACAACAAATAATGGTTCCCTAGTGATGTAATGATTGGCTTATACTCAATATGATGAATGGATTTAATTGTAATAGAGCATATAAGCTGGGACAAACTCAACCAGAGTGGGACTCAGAGTCAGATTCATTCCATCATCCACCTTTGTGGTAGCTGGAGGCTGAAGCACAATCCCTCAGACTCAGAGAAATTCATTCATCCCATCTCACACCACCATAGTGACAGGGCTCTCCTCCTTAGCTTCTCCACTGAAACCAAGACTCCTGAAGTCTCTAAGAAAGTTAGCCCAGGCCCCAGGCAAGGAAACTAGATTATGAAGGAGATAATAAAGGATTTGGACTTTAACACCTGGCTATTCTTGTGGTGATTAATCTACTAAAAGGAAGGCTGCTCTAAGACCTTCAGAAAACCAACAAGAACATTACAATAGCCAATATGAAATGGAGGACAAATTCATCAATTTCAATGCAGCCAGGAAAAAAAAATAACACTTTCTTCAACATCAGTGGTTTTAAAATCTAGAACTAAAAGACTTTTTATGTACTCCATTAGTACACTAGGCACTAAGCAAAGAAAGAACTATCCCTATTATGTACTCCATAGTACATTATGTCCTCCAAGTCCCTGATTTTATGGATAAAACAAAGCAAAACAAAAAAAAACCCTGATACTTAGTGAAGATACTTTCTCAAGATCACACAGATAATCATCAAATCTAATAGCAGAAAAAGGATTTGATTTGAATTTCTGTGGGTGTAAATTCAGTAAGAATACCAGTGTCCTTTCCACTGTCCTGTATTGTAGTTCCTGAGTAGTTCAGTCAAAAGACCAAATCTTCTATTTCACCCAATATAAGTGATTTCATAGACATGAGCCTTAATCGTGTGCCTAAAGGAATTAAATGTTACAGGAAATAATTCCACATCTTGTGAGAATGGAAACAGGCAGTCTTCATTGTTCTAACATTATTTTGGAAAGATGTAATATACCAGAAGCAGTACCCTTAAACAAGGTAAAGGCAGTGTTTGGAAAAGCAAATGCAATTTTAGCAAATATTCAGACTCTGAAGCAATGGCAAAAATCATTAACAAGCAATCAGCAAAAGTCCAAGAAGTGATTAAACCATTCTGAGGTTTTGATCTGCACTGTTTAGCAATTAACATCTGTATCAAGGCTACATAGGTAGTAGGAAAGTTAATAGCATTGCTGCTAATGCCTTCTCTGTTTTGTTTTCCTCTAGTGGTAAATTTTCTAATCTCTCTAGGCCAGGAGGCAGAAGAGAAGTTGTCACCTGTTTTCCACTTTCCACAGAACCTTCCAAAGAGAAAATAACAGTTTTAAGCAAATGGAATGATTTCCACCTCCTCCTCATTGGATTCGCCACCCCAAATTCACTCGAGTGCTCTAGTTTCCATACAGCAGAACAGATTATAGAACTTGAATTTATCAAGTTCAGGTGCTCTGTAATTAATGCTGGCCAAGCATTTCTGGCAGAAATCCAATCCCCAAAGAACAGCTTTGCTACTATCTGCCAAATTAAATCCTTAGGAAATATCAATTGCTGTTCTTTCAGATGGTTGCATTGAAATCACTGTGCCTTGGGACAAGCCCCTGAAGGATATTCTGTGGAAACAAGTTTACCACTTCACAAGGTTCACATGATTCTTTCCAGAGGAGTTTCTCAGAGAAGTAGCTCAGCCATATAATACCTACATGCTCTTCCAGCCTCTCCCTTTGCCCTTTCAGTCCCTCCCCTTAATAGCACCAATCTGAGATTTCCTGTCACTGTGCTCAGAGGTTGCCCAGGGACAGAATGAATCTCCAGAGTGAAGAGTTTACTGTGTCATACAAGAGAAAATCCTATGAAAATGAGACAGTAATGCAGGCCAAAATGGAATGAAGAGTTGGGATTCAACTATTATTCATGTCATAGGATAATAATGTTCATAATCAGTCATTTTATTTTATAATATTTTAAAAAGAAGCTTATGTTGCAAACTTGTGCTACCTTTGGACCTATCTCTCATAACTTAAAAAGAAGGCAAGAGTAAAGAAATTTCTGAACTTTTCTGGTCTTCTTTTCAAGGCAATTAATTTCGTATCAGTTAATATTCATGTATAATAGATGTCATTATTATGTCTGTTGTCCATTTTCCATTTTATTAGCTATTTAAGCAATTCAGAATGAATTGGTATAGACCTATCATTTTCTCATTAATATTCTTTCTAGATTCCTACTCATTTTTATCACTTCGCTGAAGAAATCAGTGATCTGACTGTAAATAGACTGTTGGTAAAACAATAACAACCACCTTAATAATGAACCTTTTCCTGGCAATTAAAATATAATTAATTCCATTTTTGTGATGTTATTGGTACATATTCAACATTTGCCAATATTTGTCTTGAGGAAAGTGTTCATGATGTAAAAGATCTGATGTTTTGTGTAGCCTTTCAGTTCTTAATTACTTTTTGAATCAAGTTTCCTATTTATTTTTCCAGCTTAACTTTTCCCCATATTTCTTCCAAAAAGACCTATGTAATACTTCATGGAGCCATCTTGTAACCAAGAGTAACATGGAGGTTATGTTGGGCTCCTGAAGGCTTTGCAGAGTTATAAAAGGCTATGAAATCTTATCATGCTATGTATAGCATGAGTCATCCTAGAGTGTATTCTCCGATCATCAACATAACTTAAAATTAGATAGTTTTTATATATATACACACTGATTGGTCCCACACCAAGTAAATTCTGAGGGGCCAGGACAATCCCTAGTTGGATGTCTGTGCCTTCTCCCTCGGGCCTAGGGCTCTTCCCTCCTTTTTCATTTCCCTTGTTATTTACTTTTTTGTTAAACAATAAAGGTTAGTTCAGGAAAGGTGAGAAAACATAGGATTTTTCACAGTCATCCCATTTAAACTTATCTATTTCAATGGACATCTATTTCTCTTGGACTTTGGAGATAGCTCCATTTGCTCTACTCCAGGTACCTAATTCCTCTTCAAAGAGTGTTTTGTTTTTTGAGATTTATTTGGAATTAAAGCAAAATGTCTGATATGTTTTCATAATGAAAATATAGATATTGTTGTGCTTCCAATTCTCATGGAAATTTGTCAACCAATGGCCAAAGATCTCATATTTAGAATACCTATATTTAAAGTATAGTTTATAGATTAATCTTAAAGCCATGTTTTTCTTATTATTTTGTATCCCCTTTCCAACATACTACTAATGCATTGTGAAAGTAGATAGGAAGTATCTAAAATTGAAAACTATATTTTGTTTTTCTTTAATTTAGAGTTTTTCAAGGCCCAAGAATTTATCATGTCATGGATGACCCAATCATGATGATGTCACTGATTTTAATTCAGGTGGACTACTGAACAGTAGACTCAGCTCTTTACTTATGCTGTTTTCAACTCCTCAGTAGCATGATAGAATCTACCACACTATATACTGCTCTGAAATAGCATTAAAAAACCTTAGTTCTTTTTTGTTTTGTTGTTGAATAGACTAAATTTAATAAAGTTTAGGCACTTAGTGAAGTGGCATAGTAAAGTGTGAGAACTGAAATAAAGAAAACAAGTTCAAATCTAGCTTCAGACACTTGCTGTGTAACCCTGAATAAGTCACTTGATTTCTTTGTACCTCACTTTTCTCTTTAGTAAAAAGGAGATAATAATATCATCTACCTTAGAGGGTTATTGTGAGTTCCTTTTTAAAATTTATTTTAATATAGTTTTTTATTTGCAAAACATATGCATGGGTAATCTTTCAACATTGACCCTTGAAAAACCTTCTGTTTCAGATTTTCCCCTCCTTCCTCCCACCCTCTCCCCTAGATGGCAGGTAATCCAATATGTGTTAAATATGTTAAAATATGTGTTAAATCCAATATATGTATACATATTTACCCAGTTATCTTGCTGAACAAGAAAAATCAGATCTAAAAAGAATAAAACCTGAAAAGGTGTAAAGTCCAGGCTAGCTCCCTGAAGGCCTCAGGATCAGCCAGAGTCAGGATAAGCAAAAGTCCTTGGTCTTTAGGGGAAGAAGTGAAAGGGATGGAAAAACTGCCAGGAGTTTTGCCAAAGATCCCTCCTTGATTCTAGAATCCAGAATCTCCACACTTTTCTCCTTGTCCTGTGGCCAAGTGAAGTTCTCTTGCCTCTCTCACTCTACCCCCTAATGCTTCCTACGATTATCTTTATACACCAAACATCAAGACAGCACTGAATGGTGAGAAGGACCATTTTTCCAAACACATGCTTATGGAATCATTGTCTCATAGGTAATTAGCCTTAAGTGCTCCATTATCTGATTCAAGCACACCTTTTAAGAGTTTCAGCCCTTTACAAGAAGGAAAACAAAAAATGCAAGCAAACAATAACAGAAAGAGTGAAAACGCTTTGTTGTAGTCCACACTCATTTTCCATAGTCTTTTCTCTCGATGTAGATAGCTCTTTTCATTACTGAACAACTGGAATTGAAAACCTTACTTCTTAATAGCATTGGAGCAAGACCTTGAGGAGAATAGATATAGTTAAGTGAATTTTTATTCTCATGTTTGCCATCCATTCACCACACATAAAATGAATAAAATCATGCACACAGCAAAAAAAAAAAAAAAAAAAAATTTACCCTTGGAAATCAAGCCATGTATTTATTAATTAATAAAAAAATGAACTCAATATACAAATTTTTGCAAAGACACTAAGTCTCCCTTCCTAATTATAAATTCAAATTTATAAAAATGTAACTATTTTGCAACAGATTTAAATGGAACATAACATGTGTCTTCATGATTCTATCCTTAATGATGGAGAGAACTCTCTTCCATTATTTGCTAAATATTCAAAGAATTATTCTACTGAAAATGTGTATTAAAGAGGGATTCTAGTAAATCAATCTACTGGGGAAAACAAAGAACTATTACTATGACAACCATATAGCAATGTTTTCTAGGGCAGTTTTAATTTCAAATATTCTGTCTCATTTTTTACATAAACACGATATCCAAGAATGCTTTGTTAGATCTTACTTCTGAATTTAGGATATAGGAAATTATGATTATTGAGCCATGACATCAGCCTGTGAGTGGAGTAGGTAGCTGAACTAAGTTCTAAAAGGTGCAAAATATTATTTTATGCCAATGCGTATCCAAAATCATGTGATCTCATGAGCAGAGCTTAAATTTGGGGTGTCAAAAAAAACCAAGAACTTTGTGAGAAGCCCAACATCAGATAGAATTTTTAAACTGGAAAGAGCTTTTTGAAAAATCTTTCTTTCAAAGATTTTTAAATTAGAAAGATTTAGATTAGAAAGACTTTTGGTGAAAATAATAGAGATGCCAGTGGTTTAGTGCAGCCCAGAACTCATGATCATAGACCTTATTATCCCCAGAAAAGAATAAGTAGAGTTTAACACTTTAAAGGGATTAAAAAAAACTAGAGTTGCAGGTTGTTTTCATCAAGTCAGCTAAGAGATAAAAGTAAAACATCAGCCTGTGGGTGGAGTAGGTAGCTGAACTAGTTCTGAAAAGTAAAATATCATCTTTAACCATCCAAGATGAGTTTCAAGGAACCCATCTAAAGAGAAGAGATGATGTCAGTGAGAAGCTAATGGAAGATGACAATGAACCAATCCTTATGGGTCTATGGTACAGAAAAATTGGGAGTTATGAAAGGACACAGCAGATATTAAATCAAAATATTTAAACAGAGATAAAAAGGGATATTTATTTATAGAATCAAGATTTTAAAAAAACTGAAACAGATGACAAATGAGTAATTTAATCATCAAAATATTAGGAAATTTTTGTGTTTTGAGAAAATGTGTATATGAGTACGTGTGGTTCCCCCCATCTTGTGTAATAATCAAATCCTTCTTAGGTGTTCAAGTTTATGAAGCTTTCCAAATAATTTATTTCTATTGCTACACAGAAGTGAAAACTGAATCACACTAAGGCAATGCAACTATCCAGGATAACCTATAGCTAGATAGAGTGTCTAGCATTCCTGGTAACCTAATTCTGAAAACCTTCCTGCTGATATATACACACACAAAATGACATCATAACACCAAAAGTCCATGGCACTCTGGGAACAAAAACAATGAGAAACCTCTACTTGAATCAATATGTTAGGTTCTGGTCTCTAAAGTGAAATGGACCAGCACGATAAATTGACCACATAGACAAACCAAATTATTTTTAAGTGTTTATTAGCTGGCCAGTGACTGAACTCTGAGATGCAACTCAGAAAGTTCAAGCCCTACCCTACTTAAGAGCTGAGTATATAAAGGCAAAAAACTACAAGTATGTTTCAAATTAGAGTTGATTTCAAAGGAGATCACATCCTGCCAGGTAGCAGGATGTAGCTCACAGATGAGTGGGTTGACAGTTATTGATTACAAGCAACAATAGAGTACATACATAAGGAAAATATGGTTACGCACTATGCTCAAGGGAGGGAAACAGGAAAATGTCATCTGATCAATTCTGATGATCATGGCTCTCTTTAATAAGGAGATGAACCAAATCAGTTCTAATTGTTCAATAATGAAGAGAACTAGCTACAACCAGTGAAAGAACTATGGGAAATGAATGTGGACCACAACATAGCATTTCCACTCCTGTTTTTGTCTGCTTGCATTTTTGTTTTCCTTCTCAGGTTATTTTTACCTTATTTCTAAGTCTGATGTTTCTTGTACAGCAAAATAACTGTATGGACATGTATACATATATTGTGTTTAACGTATACTTTAACATATTTAACATGTATTGGTCTACCTGCCATCGGGGTTGGGGGGGGTGGTGGTGAAGAAAGGGAAAAGTTGGAACAGAAGGTTTTGCAAGGGTCAATGCTGAAAAATTACCTATGCATATATCTTGTAAATAAAATCTATAATAATTTTTAAAAAAGAAAATAGGGATCTGACAGCAAGGAAATTGGAAATTTCAAACTATAAGGGGGGTGGGTCTCAGCTACAGGCTATTTCATTCTCCCCTTTTCTTGAATGATCCTTTACAGGGTGGATTCATCCTAAGCCAAAGAGCTGAAAGTGGAATGAGCAACAAAAACCTTCATGGCCTGTATACATCTGCAGATATAAGTGGTGTGCAGATGATTGCACAGGAGGTGATGACTAATGCAAGAAGGAACAAAAATATGAGATCCAATAGGGAAGTTATAAGAGAAGTGAGCCAGGGAGACCAATTACAAAGCAATTGATACCAAGGCAAGGACTGACGCCTAGCAGTTTCCCTATCTTCCAGGTGTTTGTGGGCAATAAAGAGAGATTCCCAAATAACACCAGAATTATTGGCATAGAAACAACATGTCTCTCCCAGGGCTATGCAGAGGCTTCCCTGCTTTAGTGTATAGGAGGTCGAAGACCTCTACAATTTTGCAGGACAACTTCAGCCAGAGAGTTTTGGGAAGTTTCCATAAATGAAATTTGGTTTTCTAACTCACTGCTAATTTGGTCCACCTGAACTCCTAAGCAAGGAGTTGATTATTGCCATAATAAAGACAGCCATCCCTATGGTGGTATGCCCAGACCAACCAGTAATGGAACTAGGACAGGGGCTGTCGTCCTCACCTGAGACAAAAGGCTGAAATGTTCCTCAGTCACCTCTTCAGAATACAGATAAACTTGGGGTAAGGCATAAACTAAAACACATAAATCAGGAGAGCATTTCCTAGTTAGGGTATAACTTCTGACATAGGTCATCAGGCCCAGTGTATACACAAAGTAGGAGCCCATAGGTGCTAAATATTAAAAGGTGTCATACCCCCCAGGTTCAGGCAGAATTTCAACTAGGCTTGAACAGTGTTTGCGATAAGGAGATGCCGACAAGTCATAGAACACAGATTTCAGGCACAAGCCTACCCCATCTAGGTCTTCTAAGTCATGGTACATGTGCACTACACTCCAGAGGAAGGTATTCATCTGAAAGGAAGTAGTTCCAAACACAATGATTATCAGTGCCCCAGGAGATATTTAATCCTATTTCTACAAAATAAGGGGGAGCAGGTTTAGGCATAGACAACAACTGACCACTAAGGTAGGGTTAGTTTGGTTTAACAAGTGGTATACCCCGTTTAGGGTAGAAATTAAAGTTTTACCTGGCAGCTCCAGTTTTACATGGATTTGTTGATGTAAGAGGAGTTGGATAGGTGATTGGGGTATCAGGTCAGGGCTGTTTCTCAAGTACTGTTGACACATTTGGCAGATGATTGGAGGGTTGAGGAGACATGGATGGGGGTAAAGGGTTTAAAATGATGTTCAGACCAACAGGTGTCTTATGTCTGGGCAGGAGTTTCCTCTAGATAGTGAAAAACAACCCCAGTCTCTTACTGAAACATAAAATCTTGTGCCCCATGTCCTTCCAGTCTCTCACTGAAGGAATTTGTCCAGTCCTTCAAGGTGACCTGGATTGGATCACATTTACCAAGGGCAGTACAATGTGGGGGTGGTTTGAGGCATCTGAACTCCCGGTAACAGGATCCTGATTGCCTTTCAAGACCCAATCAGCTATTGTTTTCGCACCCCCAACTACAGCAATGATACTGGCCCTCTCCTTGACATTCAGGGGGACCATGTGCAGGACAGAGATATGATTGGGTTGCCCCCAAACTAATTTCCATTTGCAATATCTCGCACCCATAAGATGGAGGAGCCAAACTTTATAGGTCAGGGCCAATTCCAAGTGGGTCCAAGAATTTGACATAAGTCCAAGGTTGGTTGAGGTTGTCCAACCAACGTTAGGGAGGCAACTGCTTCTCCCATCAGGGTACACACTAACGTCCAGGTATGGCCCCAGGTAAGTAATGGTTGGGGTGACCTGGCAGATCTGCTGTAGCCCAGGACAGGAGAAGCAAAAAGAAAAGGGGCCGAGAGGAGGTGCATGATCAGTCTGAGATAGGAGTTTCAGGGAAAGAGATGGATTTGGTGTGAGACCAGTGGATCCAAACCTTTTGTCCAGGCACTTTAATCGCCAAGAAAGTCAATAAGATTATTTGATATGGACCAGTCCAGTGAGGCTCCAAGGAAGACTTCTGGGGAAACTTGTGAATCAGCACTCAGTCTCTGGGTTCAAGATCTGGAACCAGCGCAGCGGCTTGGAATGGTTTTGTGTTGGAATACAATGGTTGTGTGGTGGAACACAATAGTTGTGTGGTGGTGCCCGGATTGCCTCCTGGACCTCTTTCAGGGCCTGTAAGGACTTAAAAAAGAGTGAATCATTAGAAACATCATAGCTAGACAAAAAGGCCATCAGGGGATGATGGGTGGAGGTGCCCCCAAACAAGACCTTGTATGGAGACAGATGAAGGGTAATGGGATTTGGGGCACATCTAGCTTTAAAGAGAGCAAAGAGGAAGCCTCACCCAGTTCTCACCAGTTTCAGTGTGGAACTTTTCAATATGCTCCTTTAAGGTCCTATTCATTCTTTCTACCTGTCCCAAACTCTAAGGCTGATTCGCACAATGTAGTCACCACTTAAACTCAATTGCTTTGGCTAGGTTTTGATTGATTTGGGAGATGAAGGCTGGTCCATTGTCTGATCTCAGCAACATGGGTAAGCCAAATCTGGGGATTAACTCAGTGATGAATTTCTCAGCACTTTCATGGCACGTTCAGACTTTACAGGGAAGGCTACTGGCCATCCAGAGAATGTGTCAATGAAGACAAGGAGGAACCAATGACCTCCCCCCCCCTTGTTGGTGTTCCATGTTGGTGAAATCCACTTCCCAATGTTCTCCAGGTGCCTGTCCCCTGGGGCATCTAGCAGGAATTGGTGGAGCCTGAGCCAGGGTCTAACCTTTGCCAGGTTAGATAGCAACAGGAAGCAATCTCTGTAATCCTTTTTAGTCCTGGGAGGAAGAAAAATCTAGACAACAGTTCATACAATCTTGTGCCTCTCATGTGTGTCAAATGGGAAGCCTAATGCTCTAGGTAGGACAACTTTCCCATTATTTGTTCATCTGCACCCATTGATGTCTTCAATTCCTTTGGCATCCTTGAGGTAATATTCAGGTTTGGAGGGTAGGAGAGTTTCTCCCTTCTTTTCAATCCCCAGAAAACAACAGATTGATTCTTATAGTGAGGCTTCTCTGGCAGCTTTATCAGTGGCCATGTTTCCTTGAGTGATGGGCTCCTCCCCTTTTTGGAGAGCAGTAGGGGAGTATTCCAAGAACTTTGACATGGGAGAAGGATCCCTGCTGTCTTGAGCTTGTCTATGTGTGGTTTGATTCCTATAAGCAATTTGACCCTTATTGGAGTGGCATCAGACTGGAGTTATACAACTATGGGTGGATGAAGGGCTACAAGCCAGTATGGGGCATTTTTGGCCCATACATCTGGAACAAGAGACTGAAAGCATTTTAGTAGGGTCCTAGAAGATTCAGTCTGTGGTAGTTCCTATTGGGAGAGCATGAGATGGGATTCCTCCGAAAGAGGGCACAAAACTAAAAGCTGAGGGGATTAAAAATCACCTCCAAAGGTGATATTGGCCTGGAGGTTTTGTAAGAGATCCCTGCCTAAAAGAGAATAGGGACAATCTGGAATTACAACAAAAGAGTGAGTAACAGTTCCCTTCCCCAGGTCCACTGTGTGAGATGTGGATATGGGGCCTTCTTTGTCCTAACCATGCTTCATTGAATCATGACTGATTTTCCTGATAAGGGGCCAAGGGTTCTGTTAAAACAGACATAGTTGCCCCTGGTCTACTAAAAAGGGAACAGAGTGACCCCACACTTTCAGTATGACCCTTGGCATCTGGGGAATCCAGTGGCAGTATGTCTGAACTGGGGCCTCCCTACTCAGCAAGGGCTGCAAGAACTTGTCCTCCATTACCCAGGTCAGGGCATTCATTCTTCCAGTGTCTCCACTTCTTAGAATAGTCACATTGGTCTGCATCTAGAGAAAGACATCCCATTTGCCTATTACCCTTCCCAGGAAAGGGTTGACCCTTGTGTCCTTTCTCCCTCTTTCCCCCACTTCCGATAGGGCCACCACCATTGCCAGAGCCATCTTTTTAAGTACCCTATGGTTCATCTCAATTATTATATGTAGAAGATGGAACTTTGGAAAAGTATACTTGAAACAAGATATTAACTCAGTGAATTGATGAGATAATGGTTCTCTAGTTCACATATATACTTAGTACTATATGTAGTACTACTTTTCTTAGTAGATGTAATGGTCCTCTAAGTTCACAAATAAACAGTATGCTGTAATGATGTAATTACAATAAGGTATATAAGGGCTAAGAAGGACTGGAAGATTATGTATCTTTGACCAGCCTCGTGGTGACTGTCCCACCTCCTGCATTCCTGCACTAAGATCAAGGTTGGTCCCAAGGTCCTTCAGAAAGCTAGCCCGAATACTACATTATAGCAGCCAAACGTGGGGCACTAGAAACTCAGGGCTGTGAAAAGCACAGCACAAAGCAGTCTGAAGGATGCAATCTTCTCAATGGAGAAGTCCCTGTGACCAGGAAATAGGGTGAGTAATCACTTTCGTTTTTCAACTAAAATAGGGTAAATACTTAGAAAAAAGCTTTCCCCACCCCAAGAGACACATGTAGAATGCATAGTTAAGTTAATAAAGAAGATTTGTTGATAACATGGAAGCAGATTAATATATTAGAGTGCACATCTCCTTGGCTATCTAAGAAAGAAAAATTAGAGCCAGATATGTGGGAACTAATGGGAGAGCAACTAATTGAACATTATGAAACTATGGGTCCCGATTCATTTCCTAAAGAAACATTCCTTATGTACAATACAATACAATTGGCTTTAAACAATCCCAAAGTTCTAAAAAAAGGAAAAGTTTTATAAGTGTGAGGAGAAAAAGCAGGAAGGGGATGTTATTGACAAAGCAGCCAAAAAGCATGAAGAATTGGACAAGAACAGTGCTGATAAAGGGATGATTAAGAGGTGTAGTGCTTCTCACTTTCATAATTCAGTTATACCTGAGCAGAAGCCATTAGCAGGGGTCATCAAACTATGGCCCGCAGGCCAGATGCAGCAGCTGAGGAGGTTTATCCCCCTCACCCAGGGCTATGAACTTTATTTAAAGGCCCACAAAACCAAGTTTTTATTTTTACTATAGTCTGGCCCTCCAACAGTCTGAGGGACAGTGAACTGGCCCCCTATTTAAAAAGTTTGAGGACCCCTGCATTAGGGCATTCCCCATCTCTTGACCGCTCTCCCTCAATTAGAGGCAGTAGAGGCAGGAAGAGGAGGGGAGAAAGGGCAGTGACACCATCAGCAACGCCCATGAAGCAGTTTTATCCACCTGCTATGACACAATTACAAAGGGCGTTAATTAAAGCTAAAGAGGAAGGGCAAGATACATCTGACTTTAAAAGTAGAAGTATACCCTATGATTGAAGAGTTTGACTCTTCAGGTCAAGAAAAAAGAAAATATATTCCGTTTAATTTGGAAACTATAAAAGATCTGAAAAGGGCTTGCATTCTTTATGGGTGGGTCTTCATTGTCTTATTTTAAGATGTTATTAGAGAATTTGGCTTTTGAAGTTTTAACCCCTAATGTTTGGAAATCTATAGCAAGGACATATTTTAGAAACTGGACAAAACTTGTTGTGGCTTTCTGAGTACAGTAAACTCTGTAGAATACAAGCCTAATAAAATAGGCAACCTGGAGTTAATATACCAGTCACCTTTGATCAAATGGCAGATTAAGGTCTTCATGCAGACACTTTAGCACAGATTAATTACCCTATGGCAGTATATGAGCAAATTGCTCCTACTGCAATCAAAGCATGGGGCACCCTCCCAGGAACACAAGAAAGAGGGGAAACCATCACAAAAATAATACAAGGATCAAATGAACCCTTGGCTGATTTTGTGAAACATCTGCAGACAACTGTCATATGAACTACTGATGAAAATGTAGCAACAGAAACTATGATAAAACAAAGCAAAAGACATAAGCAAAAAGAAAATGCTAATGAGGTTTGCAGAAAAATTATACTGGGACTACACAAGGATGCTCCTTTAGATGAGATCATAAGATGCTCTGCCACAGTGGGAACAAATCCCTTTTATACCCAGCCTATGATACAAACTTCTCAAGATCTAAACATGGGAAGACAGGGTCTCTTTTAGCAAGGGACTTCCAGAGAATCTGGTCAATGCTTTGAATGTGGTAAAGTAAGGCATCTGAAAGCTCAGTTTTGGCAGAGAAGACAAGGCGGGAGAACAAGACCCAAAACCCTATATCCAAAATGCAACAGAGACTTCCATTGGGCATCAAAATGTAGATTGACTCAGGGAAACAGGAAACAGGGCTCAGCTCCAGAGCTCCAGTGGGCATCATAATGTATATTGACTCAGGGAAATGGGAAGTGGGGCCCAGCTCCAGAGCCCCAGGCAAAAAATACTTGGGCAAGATGGCAGCCAAAGTTACACCCAGAGTGTCTTTAGAAATTCAGCACTCAGACATGATCAATCAGCTGAGAAGCATTCTGATGGGAGAAAGAGATTACATTTGGGGAGAATAGAGTTTATGCAGCTGGGACTACTGAGATATCCCCTGGAGTGGTGAAATCTGTATCTGTGTGGTCTATGGATCCACTGCCTTCAGGCACAATAGGCTTGACCATTTCACTTCCTGGGAATGCTTACAAAACTGTTCATCCATACACTGATGTGGGAAACTAGCTGATATCCCAATCACTAACACAGGTAGACAATGTGTGATTTATCAACCAGAAGAAGTAATAGCATCAGGTTTACTGTTACAGACGCCTAACACGCAATCTTCAGCAATAGAATCAAGGAATATTCTGGACTGAAGTTGTTACAGCTGACCATCCTGTGCTCATTATCTCTGTAAATGGCATACTACTGGCAAGGTTGGTAGACACAGTGCAGATCATACAGTCATTAGAGGTGCCAATTGGCCTAGTTATAGGCCAAAGATTAAGGCAGACAATATCTGGCATTGGAGGATCAATAATAGCTTAAGTTAGTGCTCCTCCTTTGAAGGTGAAACAGGAGCTTTTCCTCCTTTTGTAGTTGAAAAAATCCCTATCAATCTGTGGGGAAGAGACATTTTATAACAGGATTATAAATGAGTACTCATAGATTTTATAACCCTATAACTCTGGCTTTTTAGGCAGGGCTGCTGTTGAAGGCCTGCCTGCACTCTCACTTGATCCCATTCAATGGAAAACTGATACACCAGTAGGAGTAGAACAGTGGCCCTTAGCAAGTGATAGAATTCAGGCCTTATTAGTTATAGTATAGGAGCAACATAACCAAATACACTTACAACCTTCTCCAAGTGAAATTCCCCTATATTTGTTGTAAAAAAAAGAAAAAGAAAAGAAAGAAGTCTGGAAAATGGAGGATGTTAACTGATTTAAGAAAATAAATTAACAGATGGAAACTATGGGAACTCTTCAGCCTGGACTTCCATCTCTGACTCAATTGCCTAGAGAATGGCCTCTTTGGATTATAGACATTAAGGATTGTTTCTATTCTACCTCTCTGGATAAGAAAGATATGAAAAGGTTTGCCTTTTCAGTACCCACTGTTAATTTAGCTGAGCTTTATAAAGATTCAGTAGGTGTGGTACAAAGAATTGCCACAGCCCAAATAAAATTTGTAGCTTCCAATATATATCAGCTCTTTAAGGAACTTCAAGAGCAAGTGAGAAAGCATCCACGTAAGATTTATATCTTGCTTGTCCACTCTCATAGTGGACTTCCAGATCTTATTTTTGATGAGAATTCAAAGGCAGATGGTCTTCTAACCATGTTAGCCAATACTCCTTTTTTCTCAGGCAGCCCAAGAATCTCATTCTAAATATCATCATGCTGCTCAAGCTTTATGTTTGCAGTTTGGGATAACAAAAGAGGAAGCTAGGAGCATAGCAAAAGGCTGTACAGCTTGCCTTCCTTTCAATGCTCCTATGCTCCCTCCAGGGAAAAACCCTCATGGTTTAAGACCCAATGAAATTTGGCAAATGAATGTGACCCATTATAAACCTTTTAGTTGTCTGTCTTTTATGTCGTAGTAGACATCTTTTCAGGATTCACTTTTGCAATACCAGCAGCAAAAGAGACAGCCTGAGTGGTCACTGAATTCTTTACACAAACTTTTGCGATCATGGTTGTGCCACAAGCAATAAAAAACATATACTTTTAAACATTTCGCACACTTTTGTGCACAATATCAGATTTAACATATCCCTGGCATACCTTTTAATCCTCAAGAACAAGCACTAATAAAGAGACATCAAGATGCTCCTCCAAAAACAAAAGGGAGAGCACAGGTAACCCTAGACAACTTCTAAAGTTAACTCTCTATACCCTTAATTTTTTGATTTTTGATAAAAATACATTGGCTTTGGAAGACAGGTTTTATAACCCACTGGAAGGGCAGTGTCCAATGCGAGCAGCTCCACTATCTTTAGATAATCACCAGATGATGTGGAAAGGTCCAGAAAGTGGTGAATGGAAGGGACCAGATAGGTTAACTACTTGGGGAAGAGGGTTTGTTTGTATCTCTACAGATAGAGAAGGAATCAGATGGGTGCCAACAAGTCATATTCACCTTGTTCATCGGAGAGAGACAGAGAAGTCCCTCAAAACGAAGGAGAAGACCCAAGAAACATCAGGTGGTTCCACCACTGAAAAAGCATGATACTGAACATCAAAAATTGTTAATGAGAATGTTGCAGGATTTCAAAACTTATAGGAATCTTTGGATTCCCTGACACATGAAGTAATGGGCAATACATTGGTTTTGGACTATTTCTAGGACTTATGGACATGTATAATTCCTTATGTTGATTCATGTTGTTTGTTATATCACTACTAGTCTGTGTTATATTACTATATGCTTGTGTAATACCTCCCATGCTGATGGATTTATGTATACCTATTTCAAGACCCTTCAATCCAGAGAAAACCTTCTAACAATATCTATTTTGGTGTTCTCTCCTCCCTGAAAAGTCAGGGAGGGCAAGATCACCTCCTTTTTTGTGTGTGTTCTCATCTCTTTTCCTGAGAAGTCAGGGAGGGCATGACCACTTGTATTCTAGGACAAAAGAAAGCAAGAGATATAGTGGGCGGAACTTTGGAGAAGTATACTTGAAACCAGTATACTTGAAACAAGGTGTGTTAACTCAGGGGAACAGATGAGATAATTGTTCTCTAGTTCACATATACTTAGTACTTAGTATGGTGATGCAATGGTTCTCTAAATTCAAACATAATCAACATGCTGTAATGATGTAATTACAATAAAGTATATAAGGACTAAGAAATACTGGAAGATAAAAATTCTATCTTTGACCAGCCCTGTGGTAGCTGTCCTGCCTTCTGCACTCCACACTAAGATCAAGGTTGGTCCTGAAGTCCTCCAGAAAGCTACCCTGAACACTACAATTGTACACTTTCTGGGTTACTTCCACCAGTTCAGATAGGTTCTTTTCCTCAAATCTATCCAGTTTCTGGAGTTTCTTTCTGATATCAGGGGACGATTGACTCACAAAGCCAACTATTATGGCCTGTTGATTATTGGGGTCTTCAGGGTCCATCAAAGTACAAGTGTTATGGGCATCTAGAAGTCTTTCTAAGAATGCTATCAGAGCCTCCTCCTTTCCCTGTTTGACTTCACTAAATTTGGAAAGGTTAGTCTGCTTCCAGGCTGCTCCTTGCATCTCCCAAAAGTAGCTGGCGATACCTGTCGAGAGCCTCCTTACCCTCATCTGTGTTGGGGTGCCAGGGGCAAGTCTTGGGGACTACCCTCGCTAGATGGACTGGGTCTGCTGTGGGGTGGCCGTCAGTCAACAATATTCCTTTCTGACTTTCTCTGATGATCCTCTCCTTCTCTTCACTGGTGAAGAGAGCTTGAAACAATTGCTGACAGTCATCCCAAGTGGGTGAAGACAGTTTCTAATAAACTAATGAGGCTCTAGGGTTTCTCAAAGAAAGACAAGTTTTATTGTTTCCAGTTATAAAGGTCATTCATACAGAAAGGAATATATACCATAAAGTGACAGTTGTCCGAGCCTGGGGTGGGAGAGGGGGTGACCTGAAGCAAAGGTAAGAGGACACAGGAAAGAGGGCACTAGTAGAATCCAACCTGTCTGGATAGTCTGATGGTTCCAAAGAGGGCAAAGGCAGGGCATATCGGATTCCCCCACTGGTGGGGGGAGGGGGGAAAGCTTAATAACCAGGAGTCCCAGGAAAGTAGATGAGGGGACAGAAGGGGACAGCGAGAGGATGTGGTTGGAATATGGAGGTGTGTAATGGGCTGAGGCTTGAGTTGATGCACTGAGGTCCCAAACACATGAGGCTAAATAGTAATTGGACCATACTCTATTAATATATAAGCTTGGAGAAAGAATGGCCCCCGCCCACTCTTTGTGCAAGTCCTGATGTGTTGTATAGGAAATGACGATTCTAGTGTAGGAAGGCAGGGGAATGGAAAAGGAAGGGGAGGAGAGACTGCTGTTCCTCTTCTCAGCAAAAAAAGCAAAAAGAAGAAGAGAAACAAACAGAAAAGTCATCGCGATGGCAAAAGCAGGTAGTCTCTCCTCCCCTTCCTTTTCCACTCCCCTGCCTCCTTCCTATTATGTTACTCTGTTCATTTTACTATTTAATCATAGTTGGATTTTTTCTAATGAAATAACCCCTATAAACAATTGATACTCATAGCTATAGGCAATCACCTCTCTCATCCAGAAATGAATGTGGTGTTGACTATAAAACTCAGAATATATCCTCTGTGTTGGTTATTGTTATTTTTAAAAATTACCATAAAAAGAATACAAACATTAAAAACTACTTCCACTTAAAAGCAGACAACTTTTCATGAGCTTGACCATGGCATTCATGTGTAAAAAAATCTACAGGATCTCATGTCTTGGTAATATCTTTTCTATTTAGACCTTCTATAAGGCATCTTCTATAACACTGAGAAACACATTTAGTGAACCTTTGTTTCCCTCTTTAACGTTTTATTATGTAGATGCTCAGAGGATTATTAAAAACTACTTATGTGGTAGTTGCATGTCAAAAACTAGGAAAACTTATCATTCATCCAGTTTTATGGGGTTTTTTTCTGATTGGATATGTGATTGATCTCATTTGGATGAAGGAACCCATTTCAAGACTCAAAAGTACGAAAATCTCTCTGAAACTAAGCAGAAATTCATAAACAGCTTCATTCACTCCAAGTTGCTGTCAGAACATTAGCAACAAGTCCCAACTTCCCAGCAATCCCCTAAAAAACTAATTAGGGGAAACATGTTCAGTGACTTCAAAGGGTTGTTTTTTTGTTTGTTTGTTTGTTTTGTTTTATTTTGTTTTTTACTACAGTAAGTACTCGTGTGGGAAATGAAATCTGTTCAAAATGCAGCTAACACAATGGTTGACAATGACTAAAGATTGAATCCTGATATTAAGTTAGTTTATTAGAAGTTTTTTTTTTTTTCCTCAAGGTAAAGCAAGAATTAGTGCTTAACTTTTTTCCTGGCTTACTAAAGAAAAGAAGTTTGAATGGAATATCTAGGTAGATTTTAGGAAATTTCACAAACTGGTTAATTTTAAAATAACTTGAAATTGGTATGTGTGTTAAGATTGGAAACTTAAGACTGGAAATAGGAAATTGCAGTTATTGGAAGGGAGGAATAAAAATAGAGTAAGAGAGGTAAATAGCTGAACACAGGAGCTCTCTGACCTGTTGAACCTGTGAGAAAACTAGGCATATTTCTAAAAATTGTCCCAGGAGAAGAAAGAAAAATCATTATTAGCAAGTTTGCTTTTATGGAATTAGAGAACAGAAAGTTTAAGAATGCTAAACTGTGTAATTGTCTGCAACATTTGATTAAGAGTTCTGGGAACTTACTATATTTTAAAGAGGTACTATAATTTTGAAATTGGGGGAAACAATTTTACTGTTGCCTTGCACATGTGAGATTTATTCTGAGGATAAAATCTTAAGAACTGTTTGAATATTGTGGTTTTTACAACTGAAAAGAAAGACTTTTTTTTTTTGCCATTGAATTAATATACTATTTAGTTAGCCATTCTTTAATTGATTAGCACTCCCTTTGCTTCTACTTCTTTGCTACAAAAAATGAATCCTTACAGTTATTTTTGAACATATGTGACCTTTTCTTTTTTATTTGATCTCTTTAGAATATAAAGACATTAAGTGATTTATCCAAGATCTCACACTAAGTAACAGATCCAGTTTTAAAATTCTATTCTTCTGATTCTTAATCTAGTGCTCTTTATGTTATATGAGGCTGCCTTTTCCCACCAAAAACTCGCACATTTTTGAGATAAGAACTTTGTAAAATCTCAAACTGGTGGAATTTCAGAAAGGCACATAATAAGGAATTAAGTTCATCAATTCCTACCCTCTACCATCACCACCACCCTGCCATCCGCTACTTCTGAAGGACAGTGTTTTTGGCAGGTGGCATCCAAAATAAAAAGATTCTTGTTGGGTTCCAGATTTTCATTCTGATTATCAAGGAGAGTTTATTTTTTTAAGGCACAGATAAATCTTGTTTTTTCAGCCATATCTACTTCCAGTATACATGGACCATTTACTTCTCCCTCCTTCACTTCTCCCTCTAAAGACCAAGAGCTTTGATTGATTCTGACTCTGACTGATGCTGAGACCCTCTAGGGAGCTAGCCTGGACATTATAACTATACTTTATAAACTATTTTTCGCACCTTTCGGTTTCATGGGACTAGGTAGATAAATAGTAAAGACCCTCCTCACAGTTCATGAAACATGATTCAAGGGAGCATAAATCCCATAGATAGCATTGTTAACAATCCTTAGAAGAAGTAAATGGTTCTTAGATTCTTTCAATGTTCCAAAAACAACAGTTGAAAGAATATGAGGCATATTTTAAGGTTGATCTTTTGGAAGGATGAATGGGATGTTTAAGGTAAAAGGGCGGTCTTGTCTTGAGGTCGACAAACTGAGGTATGCAGATATTCCTTGTCTTTTGTATTTTCTGAATTGGCAGCTATCTGTGTAAATGTGTCACAAATCTTTGCAAAGTGATCCCTGAGGAATTTCCCAGTTGAATTCCTTAAAATTGGAGCTTTTCCTTGGAGATCATGGAAGAAATTTACTACACCTCAATGGTCTTAGAAGATCAAGGGTACAGTAGCCACTTCAGTTGCCAGGTAAGAGAGGTAAGAGAGACATAGGTAAAGGTAAGGCAAGAGAGACAGCCCAATTATTACCTGAGTTTCAGGGTGTTAATATCAGGATACACACACACACACACACACACACACACACACACACACACATACACACACACTCTCTTATGTATGTACATACACACACTTATCTATGCACATACATGTGTGTACACTCATGTTATATATACATATTATGAGCATGTGTGCACTTTAGACAGAGATGAGCTGAATTAGGGAATATACAAGTTTAAAAGAATCTAATTTAATATACCTGTTTTTTTTTTTTTCCAAAATGGAGATGGAAGGGTATCTAATCTCCTCCCTCTGTGAGCAATCAAATCTTAATCATTATTTGCGTTTCAAAGTTTAATTTAAATTCTACTTCCTTTGTGAAGATTTTCACAACTGTAAGACATAGTGTTCTGCTAATGATACTGTGGCTAGTATAAAAATAATATTTTCATAGGAAAATAGATTGAATTCTGATTGAGAACACTGTTATATTTCTCTTTATCCTTGAAATGGAATCAGGGAGTCTACACTCTATTTCATTATTCTTTCCCACCTTCCCTCTGCTTTAGGTTTCTTACTCTTTTTTATGACACTGACACTTTTAAGAATCTTGACTTTTTTCAGAATAATCTTTTTAAATGAATATATATCAGAAACCAATTATATTGAAATAATTTTATTATGAATTCTCTTAAAGTTCATTGATCAAAATGAAGAAACCCTGCAAATTTATCTGCTACATGTCAGTCACTGTGCTAAGTGCTAAGAATACAAAGAAAGGCAAAAGATAATTCCTGTTCTTAAAGATCTCACAATGTGATGGAGAAAACCACATGAAAACAATTATATACCAACAAGATATATACAGATTAAATTAGAGATAATCAAAGAGGGAAGGCACTAGAATTAAGAGGAGAAATTTTTGCTCTAAAATGTGATATTTTAGTTGGACCTTGAAGGAAGTCAGAGAATATAGGAAGCAAAGCTAAAGAGAGATTACATTCCAGACTCAAGAGAGATGGCAGTGAAAACTCTGTAGTCAATTTAATATCTAGTTCAAGGAATAGCAAGGTCGGTATCACTGTATCTAAGTGGAGGGTAGGTATTTACAATATTTTAAAGTATGAAAATCTGGAAGGCAAGGGTAGGATGACTGCTTATAAAAAATGTTGGGCATCAGATAGAGGAGTTTCTATTTAGGTTGTATGTGGTAAAAAACCACTGGCGCTTATTGAGAAGATGACAGGGTCAGATTATTAAGTGACTACTATGTTCCAGGTAAACTAAATCTGGGACATGAAACCAAAAATAAAATAGTTCCTACTCTCAACAAGTTTGGATTCCATGGAAGAGAAACTGCATGTACATGTATATAATACACCTATATACTAAATATATCTGAAATAAATACTAAGTAATTTGGGAGGTGATAGAATATCTTAGAGGATAAATAAGGGTGTCCTATAGGAAATAGTTTCTTGTCTCTTGCAAGGAATTGGGAATTTCAAGAGCTGAGGAAGGAAAATATTCTGGGATGGGGAAAGAAGTAATGGGAAAATGAAAATCAGAGCTGAAGAGAAAAATTGAGGGAAATGGAATGCTAGAAAATATCACTTGAGGCCTAGGAATACTGCCTATACCTTTCAGTCTTTTTAAAAATTTATAAAATAGCACAAGCATTTCTATAATATAGTAGAATTTTTTAAAAAAGATGATTGAATATGAAAATGCAAATTTAATATGTATAATTTACTATTTCTTTTAAATCTATAATAAAGTTTTCATGTAACTTTCTTTTTTTTACCCTTTTCTCTTCCCTCCACCGCCAAACTGGTATGCTAGAAATGCTGCCTTACAGGCATTCTGAAGGGGCTCCCAAGTTGGTGAGATTTTTAGCCCTTTCTACAGGGGGAAGTTATATGACTGAGATGTGGAGAGATATACGGCAGAAGAAAAGCACCTTAAAGACATACTGATGTTCTTGCTTTTCCTGTAGAACTCATAAGGAAAAGTGGGAGGAGGGAGAGAGAGAAACAGAGTGGGGGGAGGAAGAGAGAGAAGAAAGAAAGGAGGAGGAAGAGAGAGAGAAGAGAGGAGAAAAAGAGAGAGACAGAGAGAAAGAGAGAGAGAGCGACAGAGAGAAAGAGAGAGAGAGAAAGAGAGAGAAGAAAGAGAGAGAGAGAGAGAGAGAGAGAGAGAGAAAGAGAAAGAGAAGGAAGGAGAGAGAGAAGGAGAGAGAAAGAGAGGAAAAAGAGACAGACTGAGATTCAGCACAGGGACTTTGAGAAAAAGCAAGTGGAACAGAGAAATAAGAGAACCCCAAAAGGGAGAGGATATTTCCCTAAGCTCTTGATGAGTTCAACAAAAGACTTGAATTCATAAATAAAATGCATGCTCAGTAGCTTTACATGATATCATGATGTAATAATGAATGAGTGCTATAGGTAAAATCAGCAGATGAAATTCTTTTGAATCCCATCTTCAATATTTACCATTTGGGTGTAGGTGAAGTTCCGCTTTCTCACATTTAAAATATGAACAATGATACTTGTACTTCCTAACATAGGATAATTATAAGGAAAGCACTTTGTCAACCTGAAAGCATTATGCAAATGCGTATTATTATTATTGTTGTTATTATTACAGAATCTTTGACACAAAATCATTGGTTGGAGAAGCTGTGAGCTGAGAAAAAATAAAAGCTGCTCTTTGACACATTTCCCACTACTGTAAGACTTTCTCATCAACTTAAACCTATTAATGATCCAATTATGGAAAAGATTTTTATTTCAATTCATTATCTGGAGAAATAGTGATAATGTTTATAGGCTATATAAGCTGTTGAAAAATAATTTTCATTAGAAATCAATTTTCATATTGATTGGTTGATTTTGATTGAGCGGTTATAGATCAACAAAGTTAGTGAAGCTACTCTATTGAAAATTAGTGTAGCATTCTTTGTGCTCCACTCACCAACCTTTTTATAATTGTTCAAGAAGGAATAAGGAGAGAAATACAAAGGAGACCTCACGAAGGTATAATCACAGCTGCACAGCTCTTTGGAGGAAACCATAAACCAACTTTAAGTGATTTCCTTATAAGAATAGTTCATTATAACATAAGAGAATGTCAATCTTGTCTTCAAATTAATGATGTTACTTTTTTATGAGATTTCCTGTCAATGGAATTATCCATGATGCCAGATGCTACTTATGAAACAATTTGTGGTCTATCTTAATTGCAGGTTAGTCATCCTAGAAAGAATGATCATTTTCCAATGGTGCTCTCTCTGCATAATATAAGAGAAAATAATGATTTTCCAACAATGACAATTAGATATACTATATTAGAACTATTGTTTTCAGAACATAGGAAAAAATATGCAGGTGGATAAAGGAGAAAAGAGAAAGAACAAATATCCAGAAATATGATTACCCCCATTTTTTCCACTTCTACAAAGTTGCTGTTTGTTTGATTGTGACCTTTAAAAAATTATTTTTAAAAGTCACATGAATAAATATAGCTAGATTTTTTTAAAAATATATTTTCTCAGTAACCATATACATGATTCTGGAAATAAACCATTATATAAGCCCATGAGCTTTGTCTGTGCTACAGTCCCAAAAGGATTTAAAAGTTGAAAAAAATTTAAATGATCTCACTCCTCCACGTTTAAACTGACTTCAAATTTTCAAGAATTGACTGAATCTAACAACTCCAGTACTTTTTTTAACTTTAAAGAGAGATTTAAAAAATAAACCACTTTCTCTTCCCTTTGGCCCAACTTCAATCAATGAATCAATAAGTATTTATTAAATAAACAAATTACTATTACTAAACCTTAATTTTCAATAGCTTGTCAGATGCAAGAAATGCAAATACAAAGAATGAAATTGTCTTGCTCTCTGGGGATTTACACATGAAGAAGGAAAATAACCAGGAGAAAGACAAAAGGAAAGGTACAGACAGACCCACAAAGAGAAAGAATGTGTGTGTGTGTGTGTGTGTGTGTATGTGCGTATATATATATATATATATATATATATACACATACACATATATGTGTGTATGTATATGTATGTGTATGCATTATACATTAAGTGAATAAATGAAAACATATGCAAAGTAGTTCAGTATAAGATAGTTTGCTAAGGAGAACACTAATAGTTGAGGGGGAGAACAGGAAAGGTCTCAAGCAAAAGATAATGCTTGAGCTGCATCTTAGAGGAAGAAAGGGACATTGTGAGGTGGAGATTAGAAGGGAATGTGTTGCAGGCATATTCTGCATAAAACTTTGAAGATCTTCTGTCCTACTCCTATACTCACAAAAGGTACAGGTCCCTAAGAAAGATTCTATTTCCCATTCCAGGGTGCAAGATAAGGGTGATCTTTCTCCAACGTCAGTCCAAGCTCCCATTCTATTGTGACGACTGTGCTAGCACCCAGGAGACCCCAGAATCAGCTGGAGTCAGGATAAGCAAAAGTCCTTAATCTTTATTCTTAGTCTTTAGATGCAGGATTGAACAGAATGGAAGCAGAATCTCCCCCACCCCCTTCTCCCACATCTACTGCCAAGTTTACTTGGTTTACTCCATCCCCTAGTCCCTCCTACAATCCTCTATGCACCAATCATTGAGCCAGCACGGATAGTGGAAAGGACCATTTTCCAAGCATATGCTCATAGAGTATTTATTGTCCACTCAGTAGTTAGCCTCAAGCGTTCAGCAGTCCCAACCTCAGTGCATCAACCCAATAGTTTCAGCCCTCTACATTCTATGTTTTCTCCCCAATGTCAACCATCAATGAAGAGCATTCCAATTTATTCTTGATAACAGATTGGCTAAATGACTGTACTATTAACAGATATAGTTCAATTGTAATTGCTTGTTCAATAATGGAGGGAAGAAAGCATATTGAAATTGTGGCACCCAAGCATTATAGATTTTTGAATGTTGGGAAGGGGAAGGACTAAAGTGACCTAGGTAACTTGGGTGCATGTTACCTTTAATTGTCAGCTGTATAGCCAGTGGCTTTCAGTCTTGAATTTATGTGGAAAATATTACCAGGTTCCTATGATTGAGGAAGAAAAGGACAATAACACTTTCCTCTCCTCAGCTATATTTTACCAGTTTGAGAGAGACTAGATAACCTACTTATTTACAAAATAGCCCTAAAGAGTAGAAGGAACTCTATTAGGACAATTCACTGTAATCATCTATTGACCTTAGGAAAGTTAAAATCCCATAGGATTTTCTAATGATCAGATGGAGGGAACTGATAGACACTCATCTAGGCAAAAATTAAGGGAAAAAAAGTTAAAGAAAAGGGTCATCTGTACAATTATCAGCCATATAAAGACTTTCTGTGACAGGTATGGGTGCTAACAGTGATGAAGCAGTGAAAATTGTGTTTATTATTATAGGGCAGGAGAATTGAACCCATGTAAAACTTTTTACCTCTCCCAAATTGCTACAGAGGCTCAAGATAACTAACCCAGAAATCTAATTCCTGGAAATGAGGAAGAAAGTATAAGTGGTTTCCCATGGTCCCAGAAGACAAACCCCAAAATAATATAGTTAGAAGCAATATTTAGCATTTGACATCAGGCAAATCCACATACACAATTACACAAAATGGAATGGGTTGCCCCAAGATGTGTTGGTCCTCTTATCATTAAGTTTTTGAATCAGAACCACTTATAAGCTATGTTTAAGCGGATATAACTTTTATGTATATATTTGACTAATTTGGGGAGTGGCTGAATAAATTATAGGATATGAATATAATGGAATATTATTGTTCTATAAGAAACAATCAGCAGGATGATTTCAGAAAAGTCTGGAGAGACTTACATGAATGGATGTTAAGCGAACTGAGTAGAACCAAGAGAACTTTGTGCACAGTACCCAAAAGATTATGTTATGATCTGTAGTGTTCTTCTCTAAAATGTAATCATCTCTGGGAGTAAATTTCTTGGGGGGCTTCTGGAGGCAGCCTTCCTTTCTGTTCAGTATAATAATCACCTCAAATGTAGTCAGGAGTTAAAAGTCCAAATCCTTTATTGTCTCTTCCAAAATCTTATCTTCTTCATTTGAGGCTCAGCTAGTTTTCTGGAGGCCTTCTGGATCTTGGTTTCAGTGTTCTCCACAGAACATCCTGCCACCACTTCTCTGTCTTCCTTCATTCTGCCCAAGGGCCGTCTCTGGCTTGTGAATCTGCTCAACTGAATCCTGGCTTGTTGATCTCCCAGAGTCAATCCTGGTTGAGGCTCCTAGCTTACATATGCTCTCTTAAAGGTGTGAATCTTGTGGAACTGTAGTACAATTCTAAATACTGTAGTTCTGTAATACAGAACTAAGTACATCTAGAGAACAGTTAAGCACCCTGCTAAATAACCATTGTATCTATCAATTCCACTGACTTAGCACCTTGTAAGAATTTTAACAATGATAAACTTGATGGACATGGCTCTTTTCAACCATGAGATGATTCAAGGCAATTCTAATAGACTTGTGATGCAAGAAGCCATTCACATACAGATGGATGACTGTGGAAACTGAATGTGAATCATCACACCATATTTTCATCTTTTTGTTATTGTTTTTGTTTGTTTGCTTTTTTGTTCTTTTGCATTTTCCTTCTTTTGATCTGATTTTTCTTATGTAACATAATAAACGTGGAAATAGGCTTCAAAGGATCACACATGTAATTATTGAATTACTTGTTGTCTAGGGAAAGGGGAGGTGAAGAGGGAAGGAGAAAAATTTTAAACACATGATTTTGCAAGGGTCAATACTTAAAACTAACTTTTCATATATTTTGAAAAATAAAAAGCTATTATTATTATTATTAAAATATGTATACATGTATATGTCAGTTATTACTTTTATAGTTAAAAGTAGCAACCCAATCTTGATTTTGTGGCACACCTCCTATTCTCCATAATTAATTGCCTGAAGACCTTGATAACAGTTTAGAAATTACATCTAAAACTCCTTTTAGCACCCCAAGATTTAATTTGCTTAAGCCAGGTGACCCCAACTCATTTAAAACAGTTATATGCAATTGATTCTCTATTAATCTGTTATACCATTTTCTACCAAAATCTGTGAACTTATATGCATAACCTTAAGAGAATCATTTAAAAGTACGTGGGGTTTTTTTGAACCAGTGTGTATACAAATTCAAAAATACTACCTGGGGCATTTTTTTTCTTCTATATCAGAAGATGAGTTCCAGTTCTGTAGCTAGGCTATTATTATCTATGTCCAATTTTTTTTCTTAGAGTAATATAAAAAGAAAGACATCTGTATCACTTAATTATGTGTCTTGCTTGAGCAAAATGTGTATAATTATATAACACAGAGAGTACAATATAATCATAACAGTTTTTGCTTAAATCTCATTTTTTTCTTTCTATTGTAACATCTACCAGTTTTCAACTCTACTCTTTAATTGATCTCAGATCAAGGGAATATCTAAATTTAAAATGTCTTATTTTCTAATGACTATCTATCAAAACCTACTTACAGAGAGACCCAAGAAATCAGATTGGGAAACCTGGATCTTTAAAAAAAAAAAAAAAACTTTCAAATAGCAACATTTCTTGTGAGGGTGAATGTCAATGCTGTGAAAACATACCTATTTCTATAGACTGTGATCTACATCGTAATAGAGTTACAGATGTTTTGGTGTACTTTTTAGTTCTATATAATTTTATTTACCTTTCTATCAAACATTTATAAAATACAAGGGAGAAAGGAAGGAAGGGGAGGAGGGAGGAAAGAAACAGAAAGAAAGACAAAGACAAAAAAGGGAAAGAAAGAAAGTTATTACAATTCAATCTACATTCACAAAATGAGTTCTTTTTAAGGAGATAGCATGTTTCTTCTTGAATCTTTTGAGATTATCCTGGATCTTTGTATTGCTGAGAATAGCGAAATCCATTCTCAATGCATTGTATCTTATTGCTTTTATACAATGTTTTTCTGGTTCTGTTCACTTCACTTTGCATCAGTTCACATAAGTCTTTCTAGGTTTTTCTAAAAGCATCCCACTTTTTATTTTTTAGCACAATAAATATTCCATCACAATTATATACCATATATATGAATATTATGGAATATTATTGTTCAGTAAGAAATGACCAACAGAATGATTTCAGAAAGGCCTGGAGAGACTTACATGAACTGATGCTGAGTGAAATGAGCAAGACCAGGAGATCATTATATACTTCAACAACAATACTATATGATGATCAATTCTGATGGACCTGGCCATCTTCAGCAAAGAGATGAACCAAATCAGTTCCAATGGAGCAGTGTTGAATTGAACCAGCTACACACAGCAAAAGAATTCTGGGAGATGACTAAGAACTATTACATAGAATTCCCAATCTCTATATTTTTGTCTACCTGCATTTTTGATTTCCTTTATAGGCTAATTGTAAACTATTTCAGGGTCTGATTCTTTTTGTACAGCAAAATAACTGTTTGGACATGTATGCTTATTTTGTATCTAATTTATACTTTAACATATTTAACATGTATTGGTCAACCTGCCTTCTAGGGGAGGGGGTGAGAGGAAGGAGTGGAAAAATTGGAACAAAAGGTTTGGCAATTGTCAGTGCTGTAAAATGACCTATGCATATAGCTTGTAAATAAAAAGCTATTAAAAAAAATATATATATACCACAATTTGTTCAGACATTTCCTAGTTGATAAGCATCGCCTCCATTTCAGAATCTTAGCCACTACAAAAGAACTGCTATAAATATTTCTTATAACTAGGCATTTCCTCCACTTTTTAAAAAAATCTCTTTGGGATATAGACTTAACAAAAGTTTCGTTTGTTTGTTTTTCTGGAGCAAAGGGACGTTATAGGACTTTGGGCATACTTCCAAATTACTCTCCAAAATGGTTGGAACAGTTCATAACTATACCAATAGTGCATTAACGTATGGATTTTTGCATCTCCTTTCTAATATTTAATTTTTTCCCTTTTTTGTCATATCAACCAATCTGACAGTTATGGAGTGGTACTTGTTCCAATTTGCATTTCTCTGATCAAGATTCAGAACACTTTTTCATGTGATTATATACTGTGACCATTTATCAATTGAGGAATGATTTCTATTCTTAGAAATTTGACTCAGTCTCTATATATTTAATAAAGGTACTTGCTATAAAACTTTTTCTCTCAATTTTCTTATAGCTAATGTATATTATTTTGCATTGCTACCAGGCTCATCAACATGCTATATAAAGAAAAAGATTAACTTGATTAAGCTTATTCTTCACAAAGGTCTAACAATTTAATATAATGAAGAGAATTTATTTTATCATTCACATAGTAGAAGTTTTTGGTTATTACTCTGTATAATAGCTTCTAGCATTTTTGAACGTAGCATTCATTAAAATGGGGGGAAAATAGCAGGCTTCCTATGTGCTCTTACTAGATGATTTCTGATTTCCTCTCCAGGATGTTCCAGGGACTCAACTTTTGGAAAGTAGGATGGATTAAACAGGAGAAGTTCATTAACAAGATTAATAGTACACTCATCATTTTATGATGTTGCCCACACTATCTATGTGGCATCACAGCAAGAGAACTCTGACAACACGAATCCATCTCTTGAGGAATAATGGTAGTACATTAATTACTTCACTGTGAGGCCAATCACTATCAACTGTTCTTTAACAATCTCCAGGAATTTTTTGGTGAATTAACAATGGAAATGAATGATTGGGGTGAGAGGAGAGGGAGAAGCACTTATTAGCCTGAAAATGAGGCTGAAAAATGAGATTTGCCATGACATAGTCCCATGATGTTATATAAATACTTTTCTGTAATTATATTTACACCACACCTGAGGGACTCAAGCTCAGCAAATAAATCTTGTTATTCTGCTCACTGTGCAAATAAACATCCTATAGTGAAAGTAAATCATGTGTCCTCACAATAAAGTCATTTCTTCAACAGTAGAAAATGAGATTATTGGTTCAAAGAACTATCAGTTAGCAGAGACTGATACCCTGCCTGACCACTTATAATGACTCTATAGATAAAGTAATTCTTTCTGCTCTGTGTCAGAAAAGGGGGTTCAGAAAGCAGAAAATAGTGAAAATAGAACTTCTCAGATGTTAACAATAGCTTACTTTTAACTAGCATTTTTTAAATCTAAGACACATGCCACAGAGACATTGAAGGCAAAGGAAGAAGTCAAGTAGAGATCAGAAGAAATAAAACACATGACCTTTCTATCCCAATCATCATGAACAAATGTCATCCAGAGTTTAGAACTGAAATAAAAATGCATACATTTGCTAGTAAGGAACATGGGGAAACATTCACTTACTAACTTCATTTATTGAGTTAAGAACTTAAGGGATCATAGATTTGTATATCTGAGGCTTAAATGCAGTTTAGATCCAACCACTAGGAATAGAGAAAACAAATGAATTGAAACAAAATTGAATTTAATAAATAAAATATTAGTCATACACAAGTGTAAAAAATTATTTTCACAATTATGATATGAGGAAGGCTGGTGAGGCATCAATTCACATGAAAAAATTGGAAATTTTAGAACTATAAGCTCAAGATTATCAACAGCGTGAAAGAAAAACCAAAAAGACTTACCAAATTATGGGCTATATTAAGAAATGGATGTTGTTCAGGATTAGGGAATTAAGAGTTCTGTTTGTTATACTCTGCTCCAGTCAGACCACATTGAGAATATTGTACTCATATTAAGATATTACATTTTAAAAGAACCTTAATGATCCAGATAGCATTCAAAAGAAAGAAACCAGATATGGTAACAGGCCACATCAAACTTTTCTCTAGCCACAGAATAGAAACTGGTGAAATGGATCAAGAAAATACTAAATTTAAGCTAAAACAATTTGTTTAAAATAAGATAAACATCATAATTGAGTGACCTCATTTTCAAATAGAATGGAATATTAGAAGTAGAAGAGACTTTAGAGGTTACCTGGAACATTTTTTCATGTTATATATTAAAAAACTGAACCCCAGATAAGTGCCCAGGTCATATTGCTAGTTAGTGGCAGAACCATTGGGACTAGACCATAGGTCCCTTGACTGCCGCTCTAATGCTCTTTTCCATTACATTTTAATTTACTTAATTGCCTTCCAAGAATATATCTACCAATCATTCTATAAAAATAACAGTGATAGAAGTATATGTCTATAGAATACTTCACATCTATTTATTTCAAATTTAGAGGTTGAACTTTTACAAATATGCCAAATATCTAATTGACCTCATATGCAAATAAACACAATCTTACAAATAGAAAAGACCTAAGCAACCATTTAGTCTGTCCCCTGATTTTATACATAAGGGATCTGAGTTTACATATTAGTCATTCAATCAAGACTAAACATAAGAGAGAACAGAAGGAAAAACACATTTGAAAAATGACCTCAGTATCCACTGATTTTTTTCCCCATAGAACACATTCTATTTGAGCTTATTTCTTTTCTTTTTGGGAGGGAGGTAATTTTTTTTCAAATTTTTTTTTCAATTAAACATTTTAAAATTTCTACATTTAGTTGTTAAAATTTTGAGTTACAAATTTTCTCCCTCCCTTCATTTCTTCCTTCTTCATGGAGAAGGAAGGCAAATTGATACCGATTACACAGGGACAATCATGAAAACATATTTTCATATTAGCTATGTTGAGAAAAAAGACAGATAAGAAAGAAGAAAAATAAAAAAATTCAAATATTATACTTTATTATTTAATAAAAATAAAGAAATCAGTTCTTTCTCTGGAAATAGCATTTTTCAACAGAATCCTTCGAAATTGTTTTAGATCATATTATTGAACAAAAAGATAAATCACTCCAGCAATATTATTGTTACTGTGTCCAATGCTCTGATTCTGCTCACCTTCACTTTGTATTTGTACATATAAGTCTTAGCAGGTTCTTTAAACTATTTTATTTATTTCATTAAATATTTTCCAATTACATGTAAAAAATCAATCTTTTTTTTTTTAAGTTTGAGTTCAAAATTCTCTCTCTTCTTCCCACTATGCCTCCCTCTTTAAGAAGTCAAGCAATTTGATACCAATCATACATAGCCATGTTGCAAAAGAAAACATACAAAAATTAAGTAATGAAAGATAGAATTTTTCAAAAGTTTACTTTAATCTGCATTCAGAATTCATCAGTTCTCTCTCTCTGGAGGCAGATAGTATTTTTCAATATGAGTTCTTTGGGAATTTTCCTTGGTCATTGTCTTGATCAGAATAGCTAAGTCTTTCATAGTTTATCATTTTTACACTATCCCTATTATATTGTTCAGTGTTCTCCCAGTTCTTCTCACTTTACTTTGCATGATTTCATATAATCTTTCCATGTTTTTTTGAAAGTATTTTCCTCATCCTTTCTTATAACATAATAGTATTCCACCACAATAATATTTCCAATTTCTCCAGCAACTTTTTTTTAATTTTTATTTAATAATTACTTTATATTGACACTCGTTTCTGTTCCGATTTTTTTTTCCCTCCCTCCCTCCACCCCCTCCCCTAGATGGCAAGCAGTCCTTTATATGTTGGATATGTTGCAGTATATCCTAGATACAATATATGTTTGCAGAACCGAACAGTTCTCTTGTTGCATAGGGAGAATTGGATTCAGAAGGTATAAATAACCCGGGAAGAAAAACAAAAATGCAGATAGTTCACATTCGTTTCCCAGTGTTCTTTCTTTGAGTGTAGCTGCTTTTGTCCGTCATTTATCAATTGAAACTCAGGTCTCTTTGTCAAAGAAATCCACTTTCATCAAAATATGTCCTCATACAATATCGTTGTCGAAGTGTATGTTCTGCTCATTTCACTTAGCATCAGTTCATGTAAGTCTCGCCAGTCCTCTCTGTATTCATCCTGCTGGTCATTTCTTACAGAACAATAATATTCCATAACATTCATATACTACAATTTACCCAGCCATTCTCCAATTGATGGGCATCCATTCATTTTCCAGTTTCTAGCCACTACAAACAGGGCTGCTACAAACATTTTGGCACATACAGGTCCCTTTCCCTTCTTTAGTATTTCGTTGGGATATAAGCCCAATAGAAACACTGCTGGCTCAAAGGGTATGCACAATTTGATAATTTTTTGGGCATAATTCCAGATTGCTCTCCAGAATGGTTCACAACTCCACCAACAATGCATCAGTGTCCCAGTTTTCCCGCATCCCCTCCAACATTCATCATTATTTTTTCCTGTCATCTTAGCCAATCTGACAGGTGTGTACTGGTATCTCAGAGTTGTCTTAATTTGCATTTCTCTGATCAATAATGATTTGGAACACTCTTTCATATGAGTGGTAATAGTTTCAATTTCATCCTCTGAAAATTGTCTGTTCATATCCTTTGACCATTTATCAATTGGAGAATGGCTTGATTTTTTTTATAAATTTGAGTCAGTTCTCTATATATTTTGGAAATGAGGCCTTTATCAGAACCTTTAACTGTGAAAATGTTTTCCCAGTTTGTTGCTTCCCTTCTAATCTTGTTTGCATTAGTTTTATTTGTACAAAGGCTTTTTAATTTGATGTAATCAAAATTTTCTATTTTGTGATCAGTAATGGTCTCTAGTTCATCTTTGGTCACAAATTTCTTTCTCCTCCACAAGTCTGAGAGATAAACTATTCTATGTTCCTCTAATTTATTTATAATCTCGTTCTTTATGTCTAGCCATTTTGATCTTATCTTGGTATATGGTGTTAAGTGTGGGTCCATGCCTAATTTCTGCCATACTAATTTCCAATTATCCCAGCAGTTTTTATCAAATAATGAATTCTTTTCCCAGAAGTTAGGGGCTTTGGGTTTGTCAAACACGAGATTGCTATAGTTGACTATTCTGTCTTGTGAACCTAGCCTTTTCCACTGATCCACTAAACTATTTCTTAGCCAATACCAAATGGTTTTGGTGACTGCTGCTTTATAATATAATTTTAGATCAGGTACAGCTAGGCCACCTTCATTTGATTTTTTTTTTCATTAATTCCCTTGAGATTCTCGACTTTTTATTGTTCCATATGAATTTTGTTGTTATTTTTTCTAGATCAATAAAATATTTTTTTGGAAGTCTGATTGGTATAGCACTAAATAAATAGATTAGTTTAGGGAGTATTGTCATCTTTATTATGTTCGCTCGGCCGATCCAAGAGCACTTAATATTTTTCCAATTATTTAAGTCTGACTTTATTTGTGTGGAGACTTTTTTATAATTTTGCTCATATAATTCCTGACTTTCCTTTGGTAGATAGATTCCCAAATATTTTATGGTATCAACAGTTATTCTGAATGGAATTTCTCTTTGTATCTCTTGCTGTTGGGTTTTGTTGGTGATGTATAAAAATGCTGAGGATTTATGGGGATTTATTTTGTAACCAGCTACTTTGCTAAAATTATGAATTATTTCCAGTAGCTTTTTAGTAGAATCTCTGGGGTTCTCTAGGTATACCATCATATCATCTGCAAAGAGTGATAGTTTGGTTTCCTCATTGCCTACTCTAATTCCTTTAATATCTTTCTCGACTCTTATTGCAGAGGCTAGTGTTTCTAATACAATATTAAATAATAATGGTGATAGTGGGCAACCTTGCTTCACTCCAGATCTTACTGGGAAAGGTTCCAGTTTTTCCCCATTGCATATGATGCTTACTGATGGTTTTAAATATATGCTCCTGACTATTTTAAGGAAAAGTCCTTTTATTCCTATGCTCTCAAGTGTTTTTATTAGGAATGGATGTTGGATTTTATCAGATGCTTTTTCTGCATCTATTGAGATGATCATATGGTTTTTGTTTGTTTGGTTATTGATATAGTCAATTATGCTAATAGTTTTCCTAATATTGAACCAGCCCTGCCTTCCTGGTATAAATCCTACTTGGTCATAGTGTATTATCCTGGTGACGATTTTCTGTAATCTTTTTGCTAATATTTTATTTAAGATTTTAGCATCAATATTCATTAGGGAGATTGGTCTATAATTTTCTTTCTCTGTTTTCAGCCTACCTGGTTTAGGTATCAGTACCATGTCTGTGTCATAAAAGGAGTTTGGTAGGACTCCTTCAATCCCTATTTTTTCAAATAGTTTATATAACATTGGAGTTAATTGTTCTTTAAATGTTTGGTAGAATTCACATGTAAATCCATCTGGTCCTGGGGATTTTTTCTTAGGGAGTTGATTGATAGTTTGTTCTATTTCTTTTTCTGAGATGGGACTGTTTAGGATATTTACTTCTTCCTCTGTTAGTTTGGGCAAGCTATATTTTTGGAGGTATTTTGCTATTTCATTTAAGTTGTCGAATTTATTGGCATAAAGTTGGGCAAAGTAACTCCTAATTATTGCTCTAATTTCCTCTTCGTTAGTGGTGAGTTCTCCCTTTTCATTTTTAAGACTAACAATTTGATTTTCCTCTTTCCTTTTTTTAATCAGATTTACTAAGGGTTTGTCTATTTTGTTGGTTTTTTCATAGAACCAACTCTTAGTTTTATTAATCAATTCAATAGTTTTTTTACTTTCAATTTTATTGATCTCATCTTTTATTTTTAGAATTTCAAGTTTAGTGTTTGACTGGGGGTTTTTAATTTGTTCCTTTTCTAGTATTTTTAGTTGCAAACCCAATTCATTGACCTTCTCTTTCTCTATTTTATACAAATAGGCCTCTAGAGATATGAAATTTCCCCTTATTACCGCTTTGGCTGCATCCCATACATTTTGGTATGATGTCTCATTATTATCGTTTTCTTGGGTGAAGTTATTAATTATATCTATGATTTGTTGTTTCACCCAATCATTCTTTAGTATGAGATTATTTAGTTTCCAATTATTTTTTGGTCTACTTCCCCCTGGCCTTTTGTTGAATGTAATTTTCATTGCATCGTGGTCTGAAAAGGATGCATTTACTATTTCTGCCTTACTGCATTTGAGTTTGAGGTTTTTATGTCCTAATATATGGTCAATTTTTGTATAGGTTCCATGAACTGCTGAAAAGAAAGTGTATTCCTTTCTGTCTCCATTACATTTTCTCCAGAGATCTATCATATCTAACTTTTTTAGTATTCTATTTACCTCTTTGACTTCTTTCTTATTTATTTTGTGGTTTGATTTATCTAATTCTGAGAGTGCAAGATTGAGATCTCCCACTATTATAGTTTTGCTATCTATTTCTTCTTGCAGCTCTCTTAATTTCTCTTTTAAGAATTTAGATGCTACACCACTTGGTTCATATATGTTTAATATTGATATTGCTTCATTATCCATGCTACCCTTTAGCAAGATATAGTGCCCTTCCTTATCTCTTTTAATTAGATCAAGTTTTGCTTTAGCTTGATCTGAGATCAGGATGGCTACCCCTGCTTTTTTGACTTCACCTGAAGCATAGTAGATTTTGCTCCAACCTTTTACCTTTAACCTGCATGTATCTACCTGCTTCAGGTGTGTTTCCTGTAAACAACATATTGTAGGATTCTGGCTTTTGATCCATTCTGCTAACCGCTTCCTCTTTATGGGGGAGTTTACCCTGTTCACATTTATGGTTAAAATGACCAATTCTGTATTACTTGCCATCTTGTTAACCCCGGTTTATGCTTTTCTCCTTTTCCCCTTTCCCCCCCTTCCCAGTATTAAGCTTGTGAGCACCACTTGCTTCTCACAGCCTTCCCTTTTTAGTATCCCTCCCCCCGCCTTAGAGTTCCTCCTCCTATCTTACCCCTTTCCCTCCCAGTTCCCGTATTCCCTTCCGCTTAGCTTATTCCTTCCCTTTTCACTTTTCCCTTCTCACTTTTCAATGAGGTAGGAGAAGTTTCACCATAGATTGAATATGTCTTAAGATTTTTCACTTAAAGCCAATTCTGAAGGCAGTAAGATACCCACTATATTCATCCCCCTCCATTCTTTCTCTCAGATATAATAGGTTTCCTATGCCTCTTCATGAGATGTACTACCCCCACTTTACCCTTTTTCTGATACAATGTCCTTTCCACATCAATTTCTAGAACAAGGTATACATGTATTCTTTATACATCTATATAGTCAAAATATAGTTCTCAAGATTAATCTTTACCTTTTTAGATTTCTCTTGAGTTCTATATTTGTAGATCAAACTTTTTGTTAAGTTCTGGTTTTTTCATCAGAAATAGATGAAATTCGCTTACTTCGTTGAATGTCCATCTTCTTCCCTGGAAAAACATGCTCATTCTCGCTGGGTAAGTTATTTTTGGTTGCATACCAAGTTCCTTAGCCTTTCGGAATATCATATTCCAGGCCCTTCGATCTTTTAATGTGGATGCTGCCAGATCCTGGGTGATCCTTATTGTGGCTCCTTGATACTTGAATTGGGTTTTTCTAGCCACTTGCAATATTTTTTCCTTCATCTTAGGGTTCTGGCATTTGGCCACTATATTCCTTGGTGTTTTGATTTTAGGATCCCTTTCAGTGGGTGATCGATGAATCCTTTCAATGTTTATTTTTTCCTCTGTTCCTATGACTTCTGGGCAGTTCTCTTTGATAATTTCCTGGAAAATAGTGTCCAGGCTCTTTTTTTCATCATGTTTTTCTGGAAGTCCAATGATTCTCAGATTGTCTCTCCTGGATCTGTTTTCCAGGTCTGTTGTCTTCCCCAGAAGGTATTTCACATTTTTCTCCATTGTTTGATTTTTTTGGATTTGCTTCACTGATTCTTCTTGTCTCCTCGAGTCATTCAATTCCACTTGTTCAATTCTGATTTTCAGTGAAGTATTTTCTTCACTCACTTTTTAAAAATCTTTTTCTAATTGTCCCATTGAGTTCTTTTGTTCTGTGGAATTTTTTTCCATTTCGCCAATTTTGTTTTCCAGTTCACCAATCCTATTTTTCAAGGATTTTACTTCTTTATCCACTCTCTCTTTAACTTTCTCCAGGCTCTTTTGCCAAGCCTCCCTCTCCTTTTCCCAAGCTTCCCTCTCCTTTTGCCCAGCCTCACTCTGCTTTCCCCATTTTTCTTCTAGCTCCCTGTGAGAGCCTTTTTAATCACTTCTATGAGGTTCATCTGTGCTGAAGAACAGATAATCTCCTCCTTTGGGGATTCACCTGGGGACTGCCTGTTTTTAGTCTCCTCAGGATTTAGAGTCTGCTCTCTATCTGTATAGAAGCTGTCAAGTGTTAAAGTTCTCTTCAGTTTCTTGCTCATTCTGTCTAATAATCAAAGACAAACTACCAAAGAAAAACAGAAAAAACTGGAGTCTTTCTTTAGGGGAGGGGCTGGGTATGTTACCGAGCTTCCTCTACAGACTGCAGGGGGCAGCAGTGAGGCACTAGCAGGACTGTGTGCGCGTGGGCTCTGAGATCCCAGAGTGTGCTGAGTCACTGTGGGGGGGGAAGGGGAGGGCGGCCAGGTCCCGAGAGACTCCAGCTGTTTGGGGTTGTATTCTTCAGCCCCGGTGTTTTTAGCTTCTCTGCTGGGCTGCTGACTTGCTGCCGGAGCAAAGTATCCAAACCTGTAGCGAAGCTCTCCCTGCAGAGACGGCTGCGATCACTCCCCACCCCCTCTCCAGTCTGCTCCCATGCTCTCACTGCCGCTGCCCGCCGCCTGCGCCCGATCTAAAACCACCCCAGCCCTCCAGTAAAGACAGACCTTTCTTGGCGAATCTCAAGGATGGCTTCTCTTGGTAACTATTTGTGGGGTTTTTTTCAGTCAAGCATTAATTCAGAGGCTTGTAATGAAATGGATAGTGATAGAAAGCATGGAGCTTATGCAGCTGTATGCCTCCTCTCCAGCAACTTTTGTCAAATAATGAGTACTTATCCCCCAAACTTGAAGCTTTGAGTTTATTAAGCATTAGATTATTATGGTCATTTACTATTTCACTAATCTAAATAGTTGAGTCATCTCTTTCTTAGTCAGTGCCATATTATTTTGATGGTTACTACTTTATAATATGATTTGAGATCTGGTATTGCTAAGAGACTTCCTTCAAACCGTTTTCATTGATTCCCTTAATATTCTTGTGTCTTTTTTGTTCTTCCAAATGAATGTTATTTTTCTCCTAATTCTATAAAATAATTCTTTGATAGTTTTGTTGGAAGGACACCAAATAGATAAATTAACTCATGCAGAATTACCAATTTTTTATATTGACTCAGCCTACCCTTGAGCAATTGAATTTTTTTTCAATCTTTTTATCATTATTTGTGTAAAAAGTATTTTATAATTATTTTGCATGATTCCTGTATTTGTCTTAACCAATAGATTCTCATATATTTTATATTGTCTGCAGTTATTTAAAAAAAATTTCTTTTTATATCTCTTCACACTGGACATTGTTTCCACATATAGAATCTATGTAACATATGGATTCTCTCAGTATACCATCAAATCATTTGCAAAGAGTGACAGTTTTGTTTCTATTCCAATTCCTTCTGCTTTTTCCTTCTTTTATTGCTATAACTAGAATTTCTAGCTATGGTGGTAATAATGAGTATCCTTGATCTAATCTAAGTTTATTCCCATTACACATAACACTAGAAGTAGGCATACAGAGTACGTCACATCTATTTATTTCAAATTTAGAGATTGAACTTTTATAAATATGCCAAAGATCATTTTAAGGAAAACTCAACTTATCCCTATGCTTACTAGTGCTTCTAATATAGAATCTTATATTTTGTCAAAAGCATTTTTCTGCCTCTAATGAAATAATCATATTAATGTTGTTGGTTTTGTTGTTGATATGATCAATTATGCTGATAGTTTTCCAAATATTTTCTAATATTCCTGGTATAAGTGTCACTGGGTTAGAATATGACCTTTGTGATTAGGAAATGTGTGTGTGTATGTGTGTGTGTGTGTGTGTGTGTGTGTGTGTGTGTGTGTGTGTGTTTGTGTGTATGAAATTGGTAGAGCTCCTTTGTCTGAGCTGATGATTTTTAAAAGTGAATTATACACATCTTTGTGTTAATCCTATTAGTTTTTTCAGCTTATGAGGCAGGGATTGGCCTCACACTGCTAGCCAAAATCTCCGCCATTCATAGTAATGACTACATCCAAAATCTTAACCTGCTACAATGCTAAAAATCCTCACATCAACTTTCATGCTCATCCCACTAACATGATACTACAAAAAAACCCTGAGTATGAATCAACACCACTACACAGTTTTCTAATTAGCATCTGAAGCCTAACCCTTCTTTATCACAACTCTGATCTAGGCTACAACTATAATAGCTCTTTCTCACTAGACTCCCTATCAGGACCACTCCTAGTTCTATCATGCTGACTTCTTCCACTAATAATTATTGCTAGCCAAAACCACCTAGCCCATGAACCCCTAACATGAAAAAAAATCTACCTAACTATGTTTAATATTCTTCAACTCTCCCTAATTATAGCCCTCACCTCATCAGAACTTATTATATTCTACATTTTATTTGAAACTACTCTAATCCCTACTCTCATTATCATTACATGATGAGGAAGCCAAAACGAACGACTCTATACTGGTCTATATTTCCTTTTCTACACACTAATTGGATCCCTTCCCCTTCTAGTAGCACTACAGAATCTACATAACAGCCTAGGCTCCCTCCACATACTAACCATATCACTAATCTCACCGACCGTAGACCCCTCTATATCAACTTCCCTGCTCTGATATGCTTGCATAACAGCATTCATAGTAAAAATACCACTATATGGCCTCCACCTCTGACTGCCAAAGGTACATGTGGAGGCCCCTATTGCGGCCTCCATAGTATTAGCTGCCATCCTACTAAAGCTAGGGGGCTATGGTATCATGTGAATCACAGCTTTTACTGAACTCATGACAATAACTTTGTTACCCATTCATAATTCTATCACTCTGAGGCATAATCATAACAAGCTCTATTTGCCTATGACAAACAGACCTTAAATCACTCATCGCTTATTCCTCAGTCAGTCACATAGGCTTAATTATTATCACCGCCCTCATACAATCCCCTCTTGGCTTTGTAGGAGGTACAGTACTAATAATTGCCCACAGACTCACTTCTTCAATACTATTTTGCTTAGCCAATACTAACTACGAATGCATCCATAGCCTAACCCTAATTGGAGACTCGGGGCCTCCAAATAATTCTTTCACTTATATGCGCCTGATGATTATTAGCAAGCCTTGGCAATCTAGCCCCACCCCCTTCCATCAATCTTTTAGGAGAACTAATAATTATCATAACTTCATTCTCCTGATCTAATTTCTCACTCATCCTCCTAGGTATCAACATAGTAATTACTGCCCTCTACTCATTCCATATACTAATTACCTCCCAATGAGATAAATTTACCCACCATATGTACCCTATCAAACCAACATTCACCCTAGTGCTAATAGCACTACACCTCTTACCCCTCCTAATTATTTCCATCAGCCCCAAATTCATCCTCAGTCCTACATACTGCAAATATAGTTTAACAAAAACATTAGATTGTGAATCTAAATTTAGGAGTTTAAATATCCTTGTATGCCTAAGAAAGTTAGAAGAACTGCTAACTCTTGAACCCATGCTTAAAACCCATGGCTTTCTCACTTTTAAAGGATAATAGTCATCCATTGGTCTTAGGAACCAAAAATTTTGGTGCAATTCCAAATAAAAGTAATTAACTATTTATTAAATTCTTCACTCCTAGTATCTATTATTATACTCACCTTTCCCCTAATCTACAACATCACCCTCCCACATAAAACCAGCAACTTCCCATTATTGTGCAAGAGCACAGTTAAATTCGCTTTCTTTACGAGCCTTCTTCCATTAACCCTATTCATCCATTCAGGACAAGAAGCCACAGTTACAAACTGATAATGATTCTCAAATACTTTTAATCTAACAATAAGTTTCAAACTAGACTACTTTTCCATCATCTTCATCCCTATTGCTTTATATGTCACATGATGTATCCTAGAATTCTCAACATGATACATGCATGCAGATCCTAACATACACCGTTTTTTAAAATAGCTAATTATTTTTCTATTCACTATAATCATCCTTGTCTCTGCAAACAACCTATTCCAACTTTTCATCAGATGAGAAGGTATAGGGATTATATCATTTATACTCATCCAGTGATGATTTGGATGAACTGATGCAAACACTGCTGCCCTACAACCGTCCTTTACAACCAAATTGGTGATATTGGCTTTATACTATCTATAGCATGACTAATAATTAACAGCAACTCCTGAGACATCCAACACATCTTCATAACAAATGCTGACACCCTAGCACTACTAGAACTTATCACTGCTGCAACCAGGAAATCAGCCTAATTCCACCTACGGGTGTAGGCCTTCAGTCATAGAAGGCCTCACTCCTGTCTCAGCACTACCCCACTCTAGCACTATAGTTGTTGCAGGAATTTTCTTACTAATCCGATTTAACCCCATTACAGAAAACAACCAAATAGTTTTAACCATTATACTTTGTTTAGGAAGCATCACAGTCTTATTTACCGCTATCTGTGCTATCACACAAAACGATATTAAAAAAAATTATAATTTTCTCCACATCCAGCCAACTTGGTCTAATGATAGTAACACTAGGCCTAAATCAGCCCCACCTAGCATTCCTGCACATCTGTATAAATGCTCTTCTTATGCTCCGGCTCTATCATTCATAGTCTTAATGATGAACAAGATATTCACAAAATAGGAGGCCTGCTTATACTTCTCCCCATCACCCATCAGCAATCATCTTAGGCAGTCTCACTCTCATAGGTACACCTTTCCTAGCTGGGTTCTACTCAAAAGATTCAGTCAGTGAAGCCATAAATACATCACATGTAAACACCTGAGCCCTATGTATAACTCTAATTGCCACAATACTCACAGCTGTTTACAGCATGTGAGTAATCCACTTTGCCCTCCTAAAAGAACCCTGATTCCTCCCTATATCATCACTAAATAAAAACAACCCAAACCTAATCAATCCTATTATACGATTAGCCCTTGGAAGTATCCTCCCAGGATTCCTACTAACATCAAGCATCTCTCCTATCACAATAATCCCAATAACCATGCCTACCTTAACAAAACTCTCAGCCCTAATCGTGACCATATTAGGAATTCTAATCGCCATAGAACTTAACATAATAACAAACAAAATACCAATCAAACCCCTAATCCATACACATAACTTCTCGAACATACTAAGGTATTTTACACATATCTTCCACCGACTAAACCCATCAGCAAGTCTACAAATAGGTCAACATATTGCTACCATACTCATTGATCTAAGCTGATACGAAAAAACAGGACCAAAAGATCAAACCAATTTTCATATCATTGACTACTACTTCTACCCAAAAGGGGTTTATTAAATCTTACTTCTTATCCTTTATAATTTCCATAACACTAAATCTACTAATCGTATATTAAAGACCTTGAATAACTTCCAAAACTACTAAAATAGTAATAAACAAAATTCAACCCAGCAATACCAACCAGCAAGACCTTGAATAACTTCCAAAACTACTAAAATAGTAATAAACAAAATTCAACCCCCACAACCATACAATAAAGATATCCCATTTCAATTCTGACCCACACAATAATTACCCAATGAATCAAACAACTCAATAGCTGTAACAATCTCAAGCTCACCAGATATCATAAATCAATTTACTTCCATTAACAAAGTAAATAACAACATAGCCACCAAATTCGCTATCTAGCTCTCTGGATATTCCTCAGTGGCCACAGCCACAGTATAACCAAACACCACCAGTATTCCTCCCAAATAAATCAAAAATACAATTAACCCCCAAAAAGTACTATTTAAACTTACAACAATAGCACAACCCAAACTCCTGCTAATCACAAGACTTAAGCACCCATACACAGGAGAAGGCTTAGAAGCAAAAGCAACAAACCCAAAAATTAATAACAAAGACAATAAAAAATTTATCATCATTTCCATAATAGTTTTAGTATGGACTCTAACCATAGCCTATGGCATGAAAAACCATTGTTGTAATTCAACTACAAAAACTAATGACCAATCTATGTAAAACTCACCCCCTTATAAAAATTATCAACCACTCATTCATCGATCTCCCAGCACCATCTAATATTTCTGCCTGATGAAACTTTGGGTCCCTATTAGGAATATGGCTAATTATTCAAATCCTTACAGGCCTATTTCTCGCAATACACTACACCTCGGACACCCTAACTGCCTCCTCCTCTGTCGCCCACATCTGCCAAGACGTCAATTATAGCTGACTAATCCATAACCTCCATGCTAACGGAGCATCAGTATTTTTCATATGTCTCTTCCTACATGTTGGCTGAGGAATCTACTATGGATCCTACCTTTACAAAGAAACATGAAACATTGGAATAATCCTGCTTCTGACTGTTATAGCAACTGCATTCGTAGCATATGTCCTTCCCTGAGGCCAAATATCATTCTGAGGTGCTACCATAATTACTAACCTCCTACCAGCCATCCCCTACATCTGCAGTATTCATTAAATTTTAAAACAAGAAAGGAAGGAATCGAACCCCCAAAAAGTTGATTTCAAGTCAACTGCATAACCATTATGACTTTCTCAAAAAAAAACATTAGTAACAATCATTACATAACTTTGCCATACTTAAATTATAGGTTTAAGCCCTGTATCATGCCTTATCCTATACAACTGGGCTTTCAAGATGCTACCTCTCCCATCATAGAAGAACTTATATACTTTCATGACCACACACTAATAATTGTCTTCTTAATTAGCTCACTTGTGCTTTATGTGTTAATTCTCATACTCACAACAAAATTAACCCATACCAGCAATATAGATGCCCAATGAGTCAAAACCGTTTGAACAATTATACCTGCAGTTATTGTTGTCTTAATTGCTCTCCCCTCCTTTCACATCCTTTATATAATAGATGAAATCTTTAATCCATACCTTACAGTCAAAGCTATGGGTCATCAATAATACTGAAACTACCGTACACTGACTATGAAGATCTGTCATTTTACTCGTACATAGTATTTACCCAAGATTTGATTCCTGGACAATTCCGACTCCTAGAGGTAGACAATCGAGTAGTTCTTCCTGTAGAACTTCCAATTCAAATGTTAATCTCATCAGAGGATGTACTTCATGCATGAGCAGTACCTTCTCTAGGGTTAAAAGCAGACACTATCCCAGGACGACTGAATCAAGCCACTCTAACCTCCACTCACCCTGGAGTTTACTATGGCCAATGTTCATAAATTTGTGGGTCCAACCACAGGTTCATGCCTATTGTACTAGAAATATCAACCCTAAAATATTTTGAAAACTGATCACATATAATGCAAACATCTTTGAGAAACCAATATAATATGTAAGTATTAACAGAGCTTAACATCTCCTCAAAGCGTGCCTCAATTAGAAACATCAGCTTGATTTCACGTTGCTGGCCTAACCCTTATCAACATATTCTGCTTATTCCAACTCCAAATCATCGGTATCAAAATAATTTATATTTATCCCCCAGAAGAAATCCTCAAACTCCCAGAAATTCCATTCCCTTGAGAGAAAAAATGAATGAAAAATTAATTGCCCCTTTCATCTGCCCTATTATTGTAGGAATCTCTACTCTACCTGTTATTATACTGTTTCCTTGTCTAATCTTTACAATGCCCAAGCATTGATTACCCAACTGAATCCAAATTCTACAAATCTGATTTATCCGACTTATCACCAAGCAAATAATATCAATACACAATAATCTTGGTCGAACATGAGCCCTAATGCTTATATCCCTAATCCTATTTATCGCAACTACAAATCTTCTTGGTCTCCTCCCTTACTCATTCACTCCTACTACACAACTCTCAATAAACATCAGCATAGCTATCCCCCTTTGAATAGGAACAGTGGTACTAGGCTTTCACAATAAACCAAAAGCTTCACTTGCCCACTTCCTACCACAAGGTACTCCAACACTCCAATCCCTATACTAATCATCATCGAAACAATTAGTCTGCTTATTCAACCACTAGCTCTAGCAGTGCAACTAACAGCCAATATCACCACCTGCCACCTCTTAATTCACTTTATCTGCTCAGCTGCCCTACCACTCATATCCATTAACATCATACTGTTAATTGCACTCATTATCCTTTTCCTTCTCACAATCCTAGAACTGGCCATAGCTATGATTCAGGCCTATGTTTTTACCCTTCTAGTAAGCCTGTACTTACATGATAATTCTTAATCATATTATCATCCCCTAACTATATGATGAAACCTAATGACCCACCAAAGTCATGCTTACCACACAGTAAACCCCAGCCCATGACTATTCACCAGAGCCCTCTCAGCACTCCTTCACACCTCAGGAATAATTATATGATTTCACTTCCACTCTACTCTCCTTCTCTTTATAGGAGTGACATCAATACTTCTAACAATGTTCCAATGATGACAAGACATTGTACAAGAAGGAACATTCCAAGGCCACCACACTCCCATAGTCCAAAAAAGCCTATGCTATGGCATAATTCTTTTCATCACATCAGAAGTCTTCTTTTTTGTAGGCTTCTTCTTAGCTTTTTACCACTCAAGTCTTTCTCTAGCTTTAGAATTAGGAGGCTGCTGACCTCCTGTAGGAATTCACCCCCTTAACCCATTAGAAGTGCCATTATTAAACACAGCTACCCTTCTCGCCTCAGGTGTCTCTATCACATGAGCCCACAATAGTCTCATAGAAGGAAACCGCAGACAATTCAAGCCTTAGCAACCACCATCACCCTAGGCCTATACTTCACAATCCTTCAAGCCATAGAATACTATGAAGCACCATTCACTATTTCTGATGGCATTTATGGCTCAACATTCTTTGTAGCAACTGGCTTCCATGGCTTACATGTAATCATCGGATCACTATTCCTAATTGTATGCCTCCTTTGACAGCTCTTTTATCACTTTACATCCACCCATCACTTTGTCTTCGAAGCAGCTGCCTGATACTGACACTTTTGTAGATGTAGTGTGACTATTCCTATATGTATCAATTCTAGTATAATTAGGACTACTGATTTCCAATCATTAAGTTCTGGGTAAAACCAGAGAACAATAATTAGCCTAATCCTGACCTTCCTAATCAACTCTGCTTTAGCAACAATCGTAGTTCTCATCGCCTTCTGACTATCACAACTCTTAGCTATACCTAGAAAAATCTAGCCCTTACGAATGTGGGTTTGATCCTTTAGGCTCTGCCCATCTTCCATTTCAATAAAATTCTTCCTAGTTGCCATTATATTCCTCCTGTTTGATCTAGAAATCGCCCTCCTCCCACCCCTATGCTGAGCCATCCAGTTATCAACTACCAACACTATACTTGCCCTGGCATATTCCCTCATCATCCTACTCACAAGCAGCCTAGTATCTGAGTGGTTCCCAAAAGGCCTTGAATGAACTGAATAGGTTTTTAATCTAATTAAGATAATTGATTTCGATAAATCATGGTTCTACCCCATGAATACCTTATGCTCTCTATTAACCTAAACCTGACCGTAGCTTTCCTCTTAGAGCTTGCAGGAGTCTTAATCTATCGATCCCATCTAATATCTACCCTGCTATGTTTGGAGGGAATAATGCTGTCCCTATTCATCCTCATAACTCTCCTAATGGTTATTTTACACATTTACACATTTACACAAAATATTGGCAAACATTTCAAATAAGTAACTGAAAATTTTAGAGAAAAAGTAATTTAACATTCCACTCGAGCTTTATTGGTGCATAAGGAAAGAATGAAGGAAAGCTTAAATACCTTTGAATTATCTTTGCACTAGGTAAAATTATAATAATGAGTCATTCCTGTATGAAACAAAAATTCTACACTAATCAAAAAATTTGATGGAAACTCTTTTAGAAATAATTATTCCAACACAAATAATATCTTAATAATAATTTAAACTTAATATTTGAATTTTTGTAACCAAAAAATTTGAAGTTAATTGAAAGAAAATATCAATTTCTTCTCTTGTCTGACCCACTTTCTACTTATAAATTTAGAAGCTTTATAAATGAGGGATTAGTCAGAGCTAAGAGAATCATAAATAAAAATTTAAGTAATTCTTTACTTTATTAGGGAAGGAACCAATTCAAATCAACATTGAGCTGAGTTTCACTAATTCACTATGGCTTTAAATAAACCTCTTTAATTTTCTATGGCTCAGTTACTTGAACTGAATGAACTCTCAGGTCCCGTCTACTTGGGGGCCAGAAGAGAGATCACTGAAAAAAACAACTCCTTTAAATTACAAATTGGCAAATTATAATTAACAAATGGAAAAGGAGGTTTAAACAAAAACTAACTAAAGAAGATAATTCATTACATCTTAGAATTGGAAAAGAGAAAGGGAATGACTTAATAAGACATAAAGAATCAGTCAAATGAAATTTGAAAAAAAACTAAAAAAATGGAAACTAATTTAAAATACCTCACTGGGAAAACAACCAATCTGGAAAGTAAATCCAAGAGACATCTAAAAATTATTGTACTACTTGAAAGTCAAAGTCAAAAAAGAGCCTCTTTCAAGAAGTCATCAAAGAAAATTGCTCTTCAATCATGGAATCAAATGGTAAAAATAGTGATTGAAAGAATCCTTCTGAAAGAGACTCCATAATGAAAGCTCCAAGAAATACTGTATCTAAATTCCAGAATTATCAGGTAAAGGAAAAAATACTTCAAGCACCCAAAAAGAAAAACAATCAAATATCTATGTGCCACAATCAGGATTACCCAGTACTTAGCAACTTTCACAATAAAGGATTAGAGGGCCTTGAATATAGTATTCTGGCAGGCACCTAGCAAAACTGAACATTATTTTTCAGGGGAATAAATGAACATTCAATAAAAATAGGAAATTTTCCATCATTTTTGAAAAAACGAATAGAGCTGAACAGAAATTTGATTTTCAAATACAGGACTCAAGAGAAGCACAAAAAAGTAAACAGAAAAGAAAAAAAAGTGTGTTTTTTAAAGGTTAAACTCTTTATATCCTTCCATGGGAAGATACTAGAAATTCTTAAGAGTTGTATCTTTCTCAGGGCAGAAAGAAGTAATATACATACTCAAAAGGTATGGGTGTAAGTTGACTTTAATGTGATGAAAAATAAATTAAGGGATGGAAAAAGGATTATATTTGGAGAAGAAGAAAGGGAAAGTAAAGTGGGGTAAAATGCATCATACGAAGTGACAGAAAAGCCCTAATACAGTAGGGAGAAAGAAGAGAGGAGGATGAACATTATTTGAACTTCAATCCCATCAGATTTGGCTCAAGAGGGAATGACATATATTTTGCTTGCTATAGAAATCTGTCTCATCCTATAGGGAAGTAGCAGAGGAAAGGGGAAAGGAAGAGATTACAAAAGTAGAAATGGATAAAGATAAGAAAAGGTGGGGTACTTATAAAAGGAAAGACGGATTGAGAGAGATGGGAATCAGAAACAAAACATTGGCGAGGAAGGAAAGAGTGAAAGGAAAAAGAAAAGTATAAGAAGGGAAAACTAAGATGAAGGGAAAGAGTCATCTTAATTTTAAATGTGAATTGGAAGAACTATCTCATAAAAAAGGGATTGAAACTGGATTAAAAGTCAGAATCCTACAATATGTTGTTTACAAGAAACACATTTGAAGCAGAGAGATATGCACAGTAAAGCCAAAAGGCTAATAATAAAATATATTATGCTATAACTGAAGAAAAAAAAAAAAAGCAAGGGTAGTGATCCTGATCTCAAATCAAGCAAAAGCAAAAATAGATCTAATTAAAAGAGATAAGAAAGAAAACTGCATCATGATAAAAAGTACCATAGATAATGAAGTAATATCAATACTAAACTAAATTCACCAAATTTGTAGAGAAGAAATTGAGTTGCGTGAAGAAATAGACAGCAAAACTATACCAGTGGCAGATCTCAACCTTTGTTTCTCAGAACTAGATAAATCTAACCAAAAAATAAACAAGAAAGAAGTTAAGGAGGTGAATAGAATTTTAGAAAATTTAGATATAATTGAGCTCTAGAGAAAATTGAATGAGGATAGAAAGGAATCACTTTTTTCTCAGAGGTACATGGAACCTACACAAAAATTGACCATATATAGGGAGAAAAAACTTTTATAATCAAATGCAGAAAAGCAGAAATATTAAATGCATCCTTTTCAGACAATGATGCAATAAAAATTATATGTAATATTGGACTATGGAAAAATAGATAAAAAATTAATAGGAAACTAAATAATTTAATCCTAAAGAATGGGTGGGACAAACAATAAATCATAGAAACAATCAATAATTTCATTCAAGAAAATGATAATAATGGGACAACAAACCAAAACTTATAGGATGCAGCCAAAGCAGTATTTAGGGGAAATTTTATATCTCTGGATGCTTACATGAGAAAAGGGAGATCACTGAATTAGATGTGCAAGTCATAAGCTAGAAGAACAAATCAAAACCCCCAAATTAAATACCAAATTAGAAACTCTGAAAATAAAAGGAAAGATTAATAAAACTGAGAGTAAGAAATCTATTGAACTAATGAACAATACTGAATTGGTTTTACAAAAAAAATATATCAACATTTGGTTAATTTGATTAGAAAAAGGAAAGAAGAAAACCAAATTATAAGTATCAAAAATTAAAAGGGTGAACTTCCAATTAATTAAGAAAAATTAAAGAAATAATTAGGAGATTGTTTTGCCCAATTGTATGCCAATATATCTAAGTGAAATGGATGGATATTTACATCACAGACAAAGAAAAAAATATTTAGTCCTGTTTTAGAAAAAGAATTTGAACAACCCTTTAATGAATTCCCTAAAATAAAATATCCAGGGCTAGATGAATTTCAGAGTGACTTCCATTAAACATTTAAAGAACAACTGGTTCCAATGCTATATAAACAATCTGGGAAAACTGGGGAAGAAGGAGTCCTACCAAATTCTTTTTTTTTTGACACAGGTATGGTGCTCATACCTAAACCAAAAAGAGCCTAAACAGAAAAAGGAATTTATAGATCAATTTGCCTAATGGATATTGATGCAAAAATTTCAAATAAAATATTAGCAAAACTCTTACAGCAACTTATCACCAGGATGATACACACTGACCAAATAGGAATTATACTAGGAATGCAGGGCTGGTTCAATATCAGAAAAACTGTTAGCATAATTGACCATATCAACAACAAAATTAACAGAAATGATGTGTTATCTCAATGGATGTAGAAAAAGCATGTAACAAAAAGTAATTCTAGTAATATCATAAGATAACACAAAGATATCCATTATCACCACTATTACTCAATATTGAACTAGAAATGTTACCTTTAGCAATGTGAAAAGAAAATAAATTGAAGAAATTAGAGTAGGCAACAAGGAAACAAAACTATTATTCTTTGCAGATGATATGATGGTAAATTGCAAGCATACTAGCAAATCAACTAAAAAATTACTAGAAACAATTAACAACTTTAACAAAGTTGTGAATATAAAATAAACCTACATAAATCATTGGAATTTTTTATATGTTACCAAAAAACCTAGCAGCCAGAGATAGAAAGAAAAATTCCATTTAAAATAAGTATAAATCACATCAAATATAAATCATCTAGAATATGCCAAGACAAAGCCAGAAACTATATGAACACAATAACAAAGAACTTTCCATACAAAGTTAGATTGAAATAATTGGATGAAAATCAAGTGCTCATGAGTAGGCCAAACAGACACAATAAAAATGAGAATTCTATCAAAATTAATCTACTTATTCAGTACCATACCAATCAAACTGCCAAATAATTACTTAATAAAACTAGGAAAAATAATAACAAAATTCATCTGGAAGAACAAAAAATCAAGAAAATCAAAGGAATGCAAAGAAAGGAGGACTAAATATACCAGACCAAAAAAACTATATTATAAAGTAGTGGTCATTAAAACTATTTGGTCCTGGCTAAGAAATATAGTAGAGGATCAGTGGAATAAATTAGGTGCAAAAGACACAATACTCTACGACTATAGTAATCTAGTGTTTGATAAACTCAAAGATTCCAGTTTCTGCAAGAATTCATTATTTGACAAAAATTGCTGGAAAAACTGGAAAACAGTATGGCAGAGAATAGGCATTAACCAACATTTCATCTCAATATCAAGATAAGATAAAAATGGGTTCTTAATTTAGATATAAAGAATGATACTATAATCAAATCAGTAGATCAAGGAATAGAGAACAAAGAAGGAATTTATGACCAAAGAAGAACTAAAGAATATTATGAAATGCAAAATTAATAATCTTCATTACATTAAATTTAAAAAGCTTTCCAGAAACAAAACCAGAACAGCCAATATTAAAAAAGAAGAAAGGTAGAAAACAATTTTATTAAATCCATTGTTTCTGACAAAGGCCTCATTTCTAAAAAAAAATAGAGAACTGTGTCAAAATTTTGGAATACATGTCATTTCTCAACTGATAAACTGCCAATTTTCAGATGAAGAAATTAAAGTCATTCAATTGAAAAAATGCTCTAAATCACTACTGATTATAAAAATTCAAATTAAGACAACTTTGAGGTATCATTTCACACCTCTGAGATTGGCTAAAATGATAGGAAAAGATAATGACAAATGTTGGAGGGGATGTGGGAAAACTAGGACACTAATGCATTGTTGATGGAATTGTGAACTGATCCAACCATTGTGGAAAGCAATTTAGAATTATGATAAAAAGGCTGTAAAACTATGCATATCCTTTGATCCAACAGTGTCCCTACTGGGTCTATATCCCAAAGAGATCATAAAAGAGCAGAAAGGATTCACATGGATAAAAATATTTGTAGCAGCTCTTTTTGTGATGTCAAGGAAATGAAAAATAATTGCCTGACTATCAGTAAAGAAATGGCTAATAAGTTATGATATGGGGGGGGGGGGGGAGGGGGAAGGGGAAGCAGAGCAAAGATGGCAGAGAGAACACATGCATCTTTCTAAACTCTCCTTTTCCCTCAATCTATTTTATCAAAATTCAGCCTTGGAATTAGTGCTTGATTGTCAAAATCCACTAATATTGGGAGTACTACACATTACCAACTGAAGACAATCTCGAAATTCAACAGAAAAGGTCTGTTTTGCTTATGTGCGGGGAAGGAAAGGGGTTAGGCCAGGCACAGCATCAGGCAAGTTGGCAGTGAGAGCATGGGAAACAGCTCACCCTGAGCAGACCCGGAGGTTGGTGGGGGGTGGTCACAGGCTGCGGAAAATCTGGGGGGAGAACTTTATCACAGTGTGAGCTACTTTGCCCAGTCAGCAAGCCAGCAGATCAGCAGAGAAGCTATAAAAACAGGAGGTAAAGACTATACCTCCCCAAACGCTAGCATCTCTCTAGACCTGGCCACATACATCCAGCACCTGGAATGACTGAGAGTGATTCAGGCGCAGCCCCATTAGTTGGTGCCAGCATAGCTCTAGTAGCTGCCTTTCCACTGCTGCTGATTTCAGGTCCCAGCACAGTCCCAGCCACTGCCCTTTCACTGCCACTTCCTGTTGTCTGTAGAGGCAGCTTGGAAATACCCCACTGCCCCAGACAAACAGACCATAGTATATTTTTTTTCCCCCAAAATGAGCCAAAAAGCAAAGTGGGCTCTAAGTATTGATAGCTTCTATATGGAAAGAGAGCAAACTTCAAACCCTGAGGAGACTAAGAACAGTTTTCCTCTAGATCCAAAGGTGTATATGATCTGGTCCTCATCACACAAGGCTCTCATAAAAGAAATTAAAAGGGATCTCAAAGGAGAACTAGAAGAAAAATGAGGAAAGGAAAAGAAAGTTTGCAAGCGGGTAAGAAAAAGTCAAGTTATTCATTAAAAGACAGAGTGGATAAAGAAATCAACTCCCTGAAAAACAGAATTTGTGAATTGGAAAAGATAAATAACTCTCAGGAAAACAGAATTTGTGAGTTGGAAAAGGTAAACAATTCCAAGGAAAACAGAATTTGTGAATTTGAAAAAGAAAATATTTTTCTTAAAAAAAAAATTGGTTAAATGGAAAAAAAGTCCATAAAACAAAACAACTCATTTAAAAACTCAATTGGAAAAATACAAAAAAAAAAAAATTAAAAAGTAAAAGAAAAAAAAAACAATTCAATAAAAATCAGACTTGAACAAACAGAAATAAATGACTTGAAGAGACACCAAGAATTAGTCAAGCAAAACCAAAAAAAAAAAATGTTAATTATCTACTTGGGAAAACAACAGACCCAGAAAATAGATATAGGAGAGATAATCTAAGGATTATAGGACTCCCTGAAAATAATGATGACCAAAAGAGGCTAGACACTATTTTTCAGGAAATCATCAAAGAGAACAGCCCAGATGTTATAGAAACAGAAGGCAAACTAGGACATTGAAAGAATTCATTGATTACCTACTGAAAGAGATCCCAAAATCAAAACTCCAAGAAATATTGTGGCTAAATTCCAGAACTATCAGACCAAGAAAAAAATACTACAAATAGCCAGAAAAAAAAAATTCAAATACTGAGGAGATACAATAAGGATCACTCAGGATTTAGCAGCATCCACATGAAAGGATTGAAGGGCCTGGAATCTGATATTCTGAAAGGTAAAAGAACTTGGTATGCAGTCAAGAATAACTTACCCAGCCAAAGTGAGCATTTTCTTCCAGGGAAGAAGATGGACATTCAATGAAATAGATGAATTTCATTTATTTCTGATGAAAAAATGAGAGCTAAACAAAAAGTTTGACCTCCATATATCTGGAGTCCTATATAGGACTCAAGAAAAGCATAAAAAGATAAAAAGAACTCCTGAAAACTGTATTTCTATTGTATACATAAAGATACATGTATAATTTAGTTTTACTGTTATATTATATAATTATATGATATAATATAATATATAATATAAATTATATTTATATAGAATGTAAATAACATATTGTTATATATTATATTGTATATAATATATTGGTTATAATGTAAAAATACATTATATGATATAAATATTTATAATATAATTATATTATATTATAATATAAAAAAGGAACTAGAGATAGAAAGGAAATTGTACCAGAAAAAGGGAAAAGTGGAGGTAAAAAGAGGGAAAGTACCTCTCATGAAGAAGCAAACTAAATCTATTATATCTGAGGGAATGATGAAAGAAGGATGAACATAGTGTGAATCTTACTCTACTCAGATTTGGCTCAAAGAGAAAATATTAGACATATTTAGTTTACATAGAAACTTCTTCCACCTAATTGAAAACTGGGAGGGGAAAAGCAAAAAAGGGAAAGATTCTGGTAAATAGAAAGGAATACAGAAATAGTAAGGAAAAGATTTAAGAAAAGGGGAGGGACTTCAATGGGGAAGGAGGGATTCTAGAGAGGGAGGGCTGCCTGAGGCAAGTAGTCTCATAAATCTAATATGGGGGGGGGGGGGGATAAGGGGGAAAGGAAAGAAAAAAGCATAATTTGAGGATAATTAGATGGCAGGAAATACAGAATTAGTAGTTTTAACCGTAAATGTGAATGAGATGAACTCTCCCATACAGTGGAGGTGGATAGCAAACTAGAATTTATTCTAGCCTACAATATATTGTTTACAGGAAACACACTTGAAGCAGAGTGATACACACAGAATAAAGGTAAAAGGCTGGAACAGAATCTATTATGATTCAAAAAAAGCAGGGATAAGCCATGCTGATCTCAGATAAAGCAAAAGTAAAAATTGCTCTAATTAAAAGAGTTTATAAGGAAGGAAACAATATCTTGCTAAAGGGTAGCATAGATAATGAAGCAATATCAATATTAAACGTATATGCACCAAGTGGTATGGCATCTGAATTCCTAAAAGAGAAGTTAAGAGAACTGCAAGAAGAAATAGACAACAAAACTATAATAGTGGAAGATCTCAACCTTGCATTCTCAGAACTAGATAAATCAAATAACAAAATACATAAGAAAGAAATTAAAGAGGAACATAGAATATTACAAAAGTTACATATGATAGATTGTAGAGAAAACTGAATGGAGATAGAAAGGAGTACATTTTCTTTATGGCAATTCATGGAACCTATACAAAAAATGACCATATATTAGAACATAAAGACCTCAAATTCAAATGCAGAAAAGCAGAAATATTAAATGCATCCTTCTCAGATCAATGTACAATAAAAATTACATTCAATAAAAAGCTAGGGGAAAATAGACCAAAAATTAATTGGAAACTAAATAATCTCATCCTAAAGAATGATTGGGTGAAACAGCAAATCATAGACACAATTAATAATTTCACCCAAGAGAATGACAATAGTGAGACATTATAACAAAATGTGTGGGTTGCAGCCAGGGCCATAATAAGGGGAAATTTTATGTCTCTAGGGACTTACTTTCATAAAACAGAGAAAGAGAAAATCAATGAATTAGAGATACAACTAAAAAAGCTAGAAAAAGAGCAAATTAAAAACCTCCAATCAAACACAAAACTTGAAATTCTAAAAATAAAAGGAGAGATCAATAAAATTGAAAGTAAAAAACTATTGAATTAATAAATAAAACTAAGAGAACAATCCAACAAATCCAACAACCCTCAGTAAATTTGATTAGAAAAAGGAAAAAGGAAAATCAAATTGTTAGTCTTAAAAATGAAAAGGGAGAAATTTCCACTAATGAAGAGGAAATTAAGCAATAATTAGGAGTTACTTTGCCCAACTTTATGTCAATAAATTTGATAACTTAAATGAAATGGATAAATACCTTCAAAAAGATAGGTTGCCCAGATTAACACAGGAAGAAGTAAAATGGTTAAACAGTCCCATTTTAGAAAAAAAAAAAATAAAACAATCAACTCACTAAAAAAAAAAAAATTCCCAGGACCACAGGATTAACACGCAAATTCGACCAAACATTTAAAGAACAATTAACTCCAATGCTATATAAACTATTTGAAAAAATAGGGAATGAAGGAGTCCTACCAAATTCTTTTTATGACACAGACATGGTACTGACCTAAACCAGGTAGGACAAAAACAGAGAAAGAAAATTATAGGCCAATCTCCATAAAGAACATTGATGAAAAAATCTTAAATAAAATCTTATCAAAAAGATTACAAAAAATCATATCTAGGATAATACACAACGACCAAGTAGGATTTATACCAGGAATGCAGGACTGGTTCAATATTAGGAAAACTACTAGCAGAATTGACTATATCAATAACCAAATTAACAAAAATCATAGGATCATCTCAATAGATGCAGAAAAAGCATTTGATAAAATCCAACACCCATTCCTATTAAAAGCACTAGAGAATAAAGGAATAAATGGACTTTTCCTTAAAATAGTTAGTATTTTATTTAAATTTAATTAATTAATTTAATTTTAAATTTATTTATTAATTTTTTATATATTTATAAATTTATTATTATATTATTTATATATATATATTATATTATTATTATTATAAATTTATAAATTTATTTATTAATTTTAAATTTAAATTTAATTAATTAAATCAGGAACTATTTAAAACCATCAGTAAGTCTCACATAAAATGGTGATAAACTATAACCATTCCCAATAAAATCAAGAGTGAAACAAAGTTGCCCCCATCCCCATTACTATTCAATATTGTATTAGAAATGCTAGCTTTGGCAATAAGAGTTGAGAAAGAGATTAAAGGAATCAGAGTAGGTAATGAGGAAACCAAATTATCATTCTTTGCAGCTGATATCATCATATCATCATACTTAGAAAACCCCAGATATTCTACTAAAAAGCTATTAGAAATTATCCACACCTTTAGCAAAGTTGCAGGATACAAAATAAATTCACATAAATCATCAGGATTTTTATACATCACTAACAAAATCCAACAGCAAGAGATACAAAGGGAAATTCCATTTAAAATAACTGTTGATAGTATAAAATATTTAGGAATCTATCTGCCAAGGGAAAGTCAGGAACTATATGAGCAAAACTATAAAACACTTTTCAAACAAATAAAGTCAGATCTAAACAATTAGAAAAATATTAAGTACTCCTGGATAGGTCGAGCAAATATAATAAAGATGACAATACAACCTAATCTGTTTTTTTTTAGTGCTATACCAATCAGACTCCCAAAAAACTCTTTTAATGACCTAAAAAAAAATAACAACAACATTTATCTGGAATAACAAAAGGTCAAGAATTTCAAAGGAATTAATGAAAAAAATAATCAGATGAAGGTGGCTTACCTTGTATCTGATCTAAAACTATATTATGAAGCAGCAGTCATCAAAACCATTTGGTATTCACTCATATGAAAGAGTGTTCCAAATCATTATTGATCAGAGAATTGCAAATTAAGACAACTCTGAGAGACCACTACACACCTGTCAGATTGGCTAAGATGACAGGAAAAAATAATGATGAATGTTGGAGGGGATGCGGGAAAACTGGGACACTAATGCATTGTTGGTGGAGTTGTGAACGAATCCAACCATTCTGGAGAGCAATCTGGAATTATGCCCAAAAAGTTATAAAACTGTGCATACCATTTGATACAGCAGTGAAACTATTGGACTTATATCCCAAAGAGATACTAAAGAAGGGAAAGGGACCTGTATGTGCCAAAATATTTGTGGCAGCCCTGTTTGTAGTGGCTAGAAACTGGAAAATGGATGGATGCCCATCAATTGGAGAATGGCTGGGTAAATTGTGGTATATGAATGTTATGGAATATTATTGTTCTGTAAGAAATGACCAGCAGGATGAATACAGAGAGGACTGGCGAGACTTACATGAACTGATGCTAAGTGAAATTAGCAGAACCAGGAGATCATTATATACTTTGACAACGATATTGTATGAGGACATATTTTGATGGAAGTGGATTTCTTTGACAAAGAGACCTAACTGAGTTTCAATTGATAAATGATGGACAGAAGCAGCTACATCCAAAGAAAGAACACTGGGAAACGAATGTGAACTATCTGCATTTTTGTTTTTCTTCCCGGGTTATTTATACCTTCTGAATCCAATTCTCCCTATGCAACAAGAGAACTGTTCAGTTCTGCAAACATATATTGCATCTAGGATATACTGCAACATATCCAACATATATAGGACTGCTTGCCATCTAGGGGAGGGGGTGGAAGGAGGGAGGGGAAAAATCAGAACAGAAACGAGTGCAAGGGATAATGTTGTAAAAAAATTACCCTGGCATGGATTCTGTCAATATAAAGTAATTATTAAATAAAAATTTTTAAAAAATCATTTGGTATTGGCTAAGAAATAGACTAGTTGATCAGTGGGATAGGTTAGGTTTACAGGAAAAAATAGTGAAAAACTATATCAAACTAGACCCACACTTAACACCATATACCAAGATAAGATCAAAATGGGTCCATGACCTAGGCATAAAGAATGAGATTATAAATAAATTAGAGTAACACAGTGTTCCTCTAATTTATTTATAATCTCGTTTTTTATCTGTCAAACTTGTGGAGGAGAAAGAAATTTGTGACCAAAGATGAACTAGAGATCATTACTAATCACAAAATAGAAAATTTTGATTATATCAAAATAAAAAGCTTTTTGTACAAACAAAACTAATGCAAACAAGATTAGAAGAGAAGCAACAAACTGGGAAAACATCGTCACAGTTAAAGGTTCTAATAAAGGCCTCATTTCTAAAATATATAGAGAATTGACTCTAATTTATAAGAAATCAAGCCATTCTCCAATTGATAAATGATCAAAGGATATGAATAGACAATTTTCAGATGATGAAATGGAAACTATTACCACTCATATGAAAGAGTGTTCCAAATCACTATTGATCAGAGAAATGCAAATTAAGACAACTCTGAGATATCACTACATACCTGTCAGATTGGTTAAGATAACAGGAAAAAATAATGATGAATGTTGGAGGGGATGCGGGAAAACTGGGACACTGATGCATTGTTGGTGGAATTGTGAATGAATCCAACCATTCTGGAGAGCAATATGGAATTATGTGCAAAAAGTTATCAAAATATGCATACCCTTTGATCCAGCACTGTTACTTCTGGGTTTATATCCCCCCAAAAAATACCAAAGAAGGAAAGGGACCTAAATGTGCCAAAATGTTTGTGGCAGCCCTGTTTGTAGTGGCTAGAAACTGGAAATTGAATGGATGCCCATCAATTGGAGAATGGTTGAGTAAACTGTGGCATGTGAATGTTATGGAATATTATTGTTCTGTAAGAAATGACCAGCAGGATGAATACAGAGAGGCTTGGAGAGACTTACATGAACTGATGCTAAGTGAAATGAGCAGAACCAGGAAATCATTATACACTTCGACAACGATATTGTATGAGGATGTATTCTGATGGAAGTGGATTTCTTTGACAAAGAGACCTAACTCAGTTTCAATTGATCAATGATGGACAGAAGTAGCTACACCCAAAGAAAGAACAATGGAAAATGAATGTAAACTATTTGCATTTTTGTTTTTCTTCCCAGATTATTTTTACCTTCTGAATCCAATTCTCCCTGTGCAACAAAAGAACTGTTTGGTTCTACATACATATATTGTATCTAGGATATACTGCAACATATTTAACATATATAGGACTGCTTGCCATCTAGGGGAGGAGGTGGAGGGAAGACGGGGAAAAATCGGAACAGAAGTGAGTGCAAGGGATAATGTTGTAAAAAATTACCCTGTCATGGGTTCTGTCAATAAAAAGTTATTTAAAAAAATAATAAATTTTTTAAAAAAAACTATATCAAACTAAGAATTTATTATTTGACAAAAAATTGCTGAGAAAATAGGAAATTAGTATGACAGAAACTAGACATTGACCTATACTTAACACCATACAGCAAGATAAGATCAAAATGGGTTCATGATCTAGGTATAAAGAATGAGATTATAGATTACCTCTCAGACCTGTGGAGGAGGAAGGAATTTGTGACCAAAGAAGAACTAGAGGTCATTATTGATCACAAAATAGAAAATTTCAATTATATTAAGTTAAAAATCTTTTGTACAAATAAAACTAATGCAGACAGGATTAGAAGGGATGCAATAAACTGGGAAAACATTTTTACAGCTAAAGATTCTGATAGAGACCTCATCTCCAAAATATAGAGAATTGACTTTAATTCATAAGAAATCAAGCCTTCTCCAATTGATAAATGGTCAAAGGATATGAACAGACAAAAATGCAAATAGTTTTGGATGAAGAAATTGAAAGTATTTCTAATCATATGAAAAGGTGTTCCAAATCATTGTTGATCAGAGAAATGCAAATTAAGACAATGCTGAGATATCATTACACACCTGTCAGATTGGCTAAGATGACAGGAAAAGATAATGACAAATGTTTGGGGGGATGTAGGAAAACTGGGACACTGATGCATTGTTGGTGAAGTTGTGAATGAATCCAACCATTCTAGAGAGCAATTTGGAACTATACCCAAGAAATTATCGAGCTGTGCATCAGTTTACCTTTTACCTAGCAGTGTTACTACTGGGCTTATATCCCAAAGAGATCTTAAAGAAGGGAAAGGGACCCGTATATGCAAAAATGTTTGTGGCTAGCCCTTTTCATAGTGGCTAGAAACTAGAAATTAAAGGGATGCCCACCAATTGGAGAATGGCTGAATAAATTGTGATAAATGAATGTTATGGAATATTATTGTGCTATAAGAAATTACCAACAGGATGAATACAGAGAGGCTTGGAGAGTCATACATGAACTGATGCTGAGTGAAATGAGAAGAACCAGGAGATCATTATACACTTCAACAACAATATTATGTGATGATCAGTTCTGATGTACATGACTATTCAACAATGAGAGGATCCAAATCAGTTCTAATTGATCTATAATGAACAGAACCAGCTACACCCAGAGAAAGAACACTGGGAAATGAGTCCAGACCACAACATAACATTCCCACTCTTTCTGTTTTATTTTCATTTTTGTTTTTCCTTCTCAGGTTATTTTTACCTTCTTTCTAAATCTGATCTTCCTTGTGCAACAAGATAACTGTATAAATATGTATACATATATTGTATTTAACATATACTTTAACATATTTAACATGTATGGGACTATGAGCCATCTAGGGAAGGGAGAGAAGGGAAGGAGGGGAAGAGTTGAAACAGAAGTTTTTGCAAAGGTCAATGTAGAAAAATTACTCATGCATACATTTTGTACATAAAAAGCTATAATAAAAATTAAAAAACAGAAACAAAAAAGTTGCATTATATGATGATTATAATGACATATTATTGATCTACAAGAAATGATTAATAGACTGATCTCAGAAAAGCCTAGAAAAAAACTTATATGAACTGATACTTAGTGAAATGAGCAGAAAGAAGAGAGCATTGTACACAGTAACAGCAAGATGATGTGATAATCAACTGCGATGGACTTGGCTCATCTAAGGATTGCAGTGTTCATAACAATTCCAGTAGACTTGTGATGGAAACAACCCTGTCCATCCAAAGAGAGAACTATAGAAACTCACTTGGATTAAAGCTTGGTATTATTTGTTTGTTAATTTGCTTTTTCTTTTTTCATGTTTTTTTTTCCCTTTTAGTCTGATTTTTCTTGCACAGCACTGACAAATATGGAAATATGTTTAATACGATTGTATGTGTTTATCTACATCAGATTGCTTGTTATCTTAGGTTGAAAGGAAAAAAAATTTGGAACACAAAATGTTACAAAGATGAATGTTCAAAACTTTTTAAGTGTATTTGGGAAAAACTATTGGAACAACACCATTGAGGAAAACAAATAGATTAAGATTCTACTCTAAAGAGAACCTCATTGAGTTGTAATGTGCACAACGAGAAATCAACCCTAAGGAAATTTATAATGATCTTGCATCTTCAATACTGATTCCTTGTTTGTCCTGTGGATACAGCACATGGAAGAAGGAAATAGTGCTGGGGCCAAAGAATAAAATACAATAAGAAAGGTCTTTTTGGTGTTATGATGGCCCAATTCATTGAATGATTAGTAGCTAGGTGTTCCTTTTCTACAACTTAATTTGCCCATCTATATGTGGAAACAGCCCATAGGATGACACCTAAGTGCTTAAAAGCATTTGATATTGAATTGATCTACATTACAATAGCATCTGTGTCAGATCCTTAGCAAAAATGTGTAGCTTTATCAAAACCAGAGAGCAAGATCAAAACGTTTCCTGGGAATGCCAGCTCGATGCTCCCGTGAGTACATTAAAGAATTTTTAATGAATTTTAACTGTCTATATTAAAGAAAACTATGTATTTTCTGAGTACATATTTCTGCTTCTGAATTCTTATACATGCATTTTCCCTCTAAATTATCAGCATTGTAGAACTGTTGCTATATTTAGAAGCTTCTAAGACTGGAGTGTATCTTTTATGTACATTGAGATTTTTCTTTGAAAATCCTCTCAAATCACTGTTGACCACAACATAGAAAATTTTGATTATATCAAATTGAAAAGTTTTTGTACAAACAAAACAAATGCAAACAAGATTAGAAGGGAAACAATAAACTGGGAAAACATTTTTACAATCAAAAGTTCTGATAAAGGCCTCATTTCCAAAATATATAGAGAATTGACTCTAATCTATAAGAAATCAAACCATTCTCCAATTGATAAATGGTCAAAGGATATGAACAGACAATTCTCAGACAAAGAAATTGAAACTATTTATAGACATATGAAAATATGTTCCAAATCATTGTTAATCAGAGAAATGCAAATTAAGACAACTCTGAGATACCACTACACACCTGTCAGATTGGCTAGAATGACAGGGAACGATAATGGGGAATGTTGAGGGGATGTGGGAAAACAGGGACACTGATACATTGTTGGTGGAATTGTGAACACATCCAGCCATTCTGGAGAGCAATTTGGAACTATGCTCAAAAAGTTATCAAACTGTGCATACCTTTTGATCCAGCAGTGTTTCTACTGGGCTTATACCCCAAAGAGATACTAAAGAAAGGAAAGGGACCTATATGTGCCAAAATGTTTGTGGCAACCCTGTTTGTAGTGGCTAGAAGCTGGAAAATGAAAGGATGTCCATCAATTGGAGAATGGTTGAGTAAATTGTGGTATATGAATGTTATGGAATATTATTGTTCTGTAAGGAATGACCAGCAGGATGAATACAGAGAGGACTGGAGAGACTTACATGAACTGATGCTGAGTGAAATGAGCAGAACCAGGAGATCATTATATACCTCAACAACAATACTGTTTGAGGATGTATTCTGATGGAAGTGGATCTCTTCAATAAAGAGAGCTTTAATTGATCAAAGATGGACAGAAGCATCTACACCCAGAAAAGGAACACTGGGAAATGAATATAAACTGCTTGCATTTTTGTTTTTCTTCCCGGGTTATTTATACCTTCTGAATTCAATTCTCCCTGTGCAACAAGAAAACTGTTTGGTTCTGCACACATATATTGTATCTAGGATATACTGCAACCTATTCAACATGTAAAGGACTGCTTGCCATCTTGGGGAAGGGGTGGAGAGAGGGAGGGGAAAAATCGGAACAGAAGTGAATGCAAGGGATAATGCTGTAAAAAATTACCCTGGCATGCGTTCTATCAATAAAAAGTTATTAAAAAAAAAAAAAAGAAAAAGAAAAAGAAAAAAGAAAATCCTCTCAAGCTGCATAAGTAAAATAAATCATTCAAATTAGGAGGTGGGGAAAGTGGAGAAACCCTACTCCATTTTCTTCATTTAATGGAGGAAAGTAAATCCACTAATACCTAGATTCTATGAACTGTATTCTAACTATATCTATCATTTTTCTGAAGCAGCATGGCTCTCTTCAGATACTAACTAAAAAGTTTCAAAGGTCTAAAGAGTTAGTGCCAAAATTGACTTTTTTGTATTGTGTAGACAAGTGAAAGAGAAAAAAGACTGAATTTGGAGTTGAAGGCTCACGGTTTTATGTCTGGAACAAATTTAAGTGTTAGAAGGACTAGGAGTAGAGAGGAATTCCCAGTTTCTACCAGCTGTTTGGTCTGTTACACCCTATATCTATTGAGGTAACTGGATGTAATGGGCTGAGGCTCAAGTTGATGCGCTGAGGTCCCAAGCACATGAGGCTAAATAGTAATTGGACCATACTCTATTAATATATAAGCTTGGAGAAAGAATGGCCCCCACCCACTCTTTGTGCAAGTCCTGATGTGTTATATAGGAAACGATGATTTTGGTAGGTGGAGGCAGGGGAGTGGAAAAAGAAGGGGAAGAAGAGAATGCTGGCTGGCATCTTGACACAGCTGCTAGCATTGCCATTGCAACGGCCTTTCAGCTCAGGTCTCTCTCTGCTAGCTGGCTTCCTGTCGCAGCTGCCCATATTGTTAACGCAATCCTTCTTGCCCATATTGCTATCGCAATCTTTTTTCACCTCTTCACTTCAATAAAGATTGAAGATTTTTCCCTTAACCTGATTTCCTGACACCGGCTGATTTTAAATACACGGTCATTACCATTGGCGCCCAAGTGTGGGAACCAAGGACCCTACTTTCACTGAAGAAGTCTCCAGTGACCAGGAACTTAGGTGAGTATAAGACAAACAGGGAACTTATTTTCTTAAAGACTAAACTACTGTGTTTCCCTGGTAATAAGACCTATCCCGAAAATAAGCCCTTCCCTTACTATGTAAGATTCTTCTAAAATAAGCCCTCCCCCGAAAATAAGCCCTATTGAGATTGCTACTGTAGTGAAGGTGATCCCCTGTGCTACACACTACATTACGGTACCCTCTGTATGCACCGTCCTCTCACCCCCCTCCCCCCGGGTGAAACGCACATCATCCTCCGAGCTGCATCCAATCAGAGCTGCAGCAGTGAGCGCGTCATCCTGTTCTTCCCCAGTGATTTGCTCGTGGCGCCATTGAGAGCAGTGCCACGGAGAAGAGCTGAGGGAGGACAACATAAAAGCCCGGTATGTAAGTGGGAGTGAGGGGGCATGATGGAGGATAAAAAGGGCATGATGGAGGATAAAATAAGAACTCAGGGGGCATGATGGAGAATAAAAGAAGAACTTAGGGGGCATTATGGAGGATAGAAGGAGCACTCAGGGAGCATGATGGGGTTAAAACATTATTGAGGGGCATGAAGGAGTGAAAAGGACTGATGGTCATAATTTTATTATTCTGTCTGCACGGGTCACCTGTGTTTTGGCAATTCATTTGGATGGAAAGAAAGCCACACCTCTAATCATCAGTAAGGGCAAGAAAGATAAGATTGAACGTGTATCAGGCATTTACATTCTTGAAACCGAAAAAGCCTGGTGTACACAAGCCTTTATAACAAAGTGGGTTGATTTAATGCTGCCACTTGTTATGCAAGGTAACTAAAGAGGTCTGATAATCTGGGATTCACCCAGCACTCACTGCGCTAAAGAAATGAAGAACTTCCTTGCAGAGAGAAGAATAGATCAAGTAATAATTCCTGCAGGAATGACTGCCTATCTCCAGACCCTTGATATTGCAATAAACAAGCCATTCAAGGACCATTTGCGCATGGAAGTCAATGACTACATTGAAAATAGAATGGAAAGAAATCAGCGTGGAAACTTTGTGAAGCCCTGTCTGCAAGAAGTCGTGACTTGGGTGAAGAAGTCATGGGATAAAATTACTGACAGCTGTGTCTCCAAGGCACTACGAGCAGGTTACCTGGACAAGACATGTTCATTTAAAGAGAGCTATATTGCTAGACATGACAGATTGGGTCCACTTCTTCTGAAGGAAATAGAGGCTCAAGACATCCAGGACGGAATTCAGGGTATGGACACTTATGACGATGTTGTTGAAGAAGATGACATGATCTTTATTGAATAAAGGTACTTTTTTTTGTTCACATTTACCTGTTTATTAAAATTACTGTCAATGTTCATTAAAATAAGCCCTCCCATGAAAATAAGCCCTCTGGTGTTTTTCTGTCCAAAAAAATAATAACATTTATTATCTTATTATCGGGGAAACACGGTAGTAGCCTTTTTTGGCTGAAATGGGACAGATCTTAGCTAAAGATTCTCCATCCCCCACCCCAAACCACCCACCCCCAGCCCCACATATAGTGGTGCTATAGAAAGCTTGCTTAAGCTGATAGAAGATCAAGGGCTATTTATAACTTGAGAACAGACAGCTAGACTTCTGGGTACATTAAAACGCACCTCCCCTTGGTTCTTAGAGGAAGAGCAAATCTCTCCAGATAATTGGGCATTGATTGGTCAACAGCTCTCCGTATATTACGACGAAAACGGTCCTCATTCAATTTCCATTGAGGCACTCTATTTATACAATATAATACAGTTGGCCTTAAGATACCATATAAGTTCTAGAAGAAAAGGAAAAAACTCTAGGAATAGCCAAATGGGGTTGCCTGAGATAAAGGAGGAAGACAAAGAACAGATTAATGACCATATCCCCAGGGTGTGGTGAATCTGAGGCAGCTTCAGCCCCACCTAAGGAGCAGGTAATTGACTCTCCTCTGTCAACTCCACCCTCCGGGATGGAGGGAGCAGGGGTAGTGGGGGGGGGGGGAGAGGAGGCAGTGACAGCACCAGTATCTCCCCCCTAGCATCCAGCCGCTCCTTTGAGTAGATTGCTAAAGGGACTAATTAAGGCCAAAGCAGAAGGGAAAAATGTGTCAGAATTTCAACACCACATTTTTCCAGTAATTCAACAGTTTAATTCTTCAGGTCAAGAAAGTAGAAGATACACTCCTTTTGATATAGAAATCATCAAAGACCTGAAAAAAGCTTGCACTTTTTATGGGGCTACATCAGCTTATGTTAAGATGTTATTACAGAATTTGGCTTTTGAAATCTTGACCCCTAATGACTGGAAATCTATAGCAAGGATATGCCTAGAAACTGGACAAAACTATTTGTGGCTTTCTGAATATAGTGAGCTCTGTAGGATACAAGCCAAACAAAATAGTCAGAGTGGAGTTCATGCTGCAATCACCTATGACCTACTAACAAGTGTAGGTTCCTATGCATATATCGCATAGATTAATTATTCTATAGCAGCATATGAGCAAATTGTTGCTAATGCTATCAAAGCGTGGGCTTCTCTCCACAATAAAGATGACAAGGGTGGGGCCTTCACAAAAATAACACAAGGGCCAAATGAACCCTTTGCTGACTTTCTGGGACGTTTGCAGACAGCTATCACAAGAACAAATGGAGAAAATGCAATAACAGAAATTTGCTAAGGAAAATGCTAATGAGGTTTGCAGAAGAATTATACTAGGCCTGCGCAAGGATGCTCCTTTAGAGAAGCTCATAAGACGCTGTACCGCAGTGGACACAAATGCCTTTTATAGCCAGGCTATGATGTAGACTTCCCAAAATCCAAACATGGGAAGACAGAGTCTCTCCTGATAAGAGATTTCCAGAGAGACTCATAGATACTTTCAGTGTGGAAAAGTAGGGCATCTGAAAGCTCAATGTTGGTATAGAGATAGAATGGGAAAACAGGGTGGGAGAACAAGACCCACTACCCCATGTCCAAAATGCAACAGAGGCTTCCATTGGGCCTCAGAATGTAGACAGATTCAGGGAAATGGGATGAGGGGCACAAGGCAAAAACACTTGGGGCATGATGGCAGCCAATGGTGCAACCAGAGAGTGCCTAGAAGTCCAGTACCCAGACATGACCAATCAGCCAGAAAGCCATATGATGGGAGAAGGGGATTAACAATCAACCAGCCAGGAAGCAACCTGATGGGAGAAAGGAATTACAATTGGGGAGAATAGAGCTGTATGCAGCTGGGACAACTGAGATACCCCCTGGAGAGGTGAAATCTGTTCCTCTCCAGCCTATGGATCCCTTGCCTCCAGGCACAGTAGGCTTGCCCATTTCACCTCCTTTTTATACGTATAAAACAGTGTCCATCCACACACTGATGTGGGAAACTGGGGAGTGTGTAGATAATATCCCAGTCATTAATACAGGTAGACAATGTGTGACATCAGCTAGGAGAAGTAGTAGCATCAGGTTTACTCATACAGAATCCTAATAAGCAACCTGGTGATAGTCACCCAGATTCTGACTCTAGACCACAGGAATATACTGGACAACAGCTGTAACAGCTGACCGACCTATGCTCACAATCTCTATAAATGGCCTACCATTAAAAGGATTGTTAGACACAGGTGCAGATTGTACAGTTATTAGAGGTGCCAATTGGCCCAGTCACTGGCCAAAGATTAAAGCAGACACCTATATGTCTGGAGTAGGAGGATCAATAGCTGCTGAAGTTAGTGCTGTCCCTATGAGATGGACTTTTGAAGGCAAAACAGGAGTTTTTACTCCTTGTATAGCTGAAAAAATTCTCATCGATCTGTGGGGAAAAGACGTTTTATAGCAATAAGGGTTAAAAATGAGTTCTTTGGTTTTTTTAAGCAGGGCTGCTGTTGAAGGCCTGCCAACACTTTCACCTGTTCCTATCCAATGGAAAACAGATCCACCAGTGTGGATAGAACAGTGGCCCTTAGGTACCAATAAAATTCAGGTCTTATTAGATATAATACAGGAGCAGCTTGAACAAGGGCACTTACAACCTTCTAAAAGTCCTTGGAATTCCCCAGTGTTCATTGTAAAAAAGAAATCTGGAAAATGGAGGAGCTAATGAATGAACAGATGGAAACCATGGGAACTCTTCAGCCTGGACTTCCATCTCCTACTCAATTGCCTAGAGAATGGCCTCTTTGGGTCATAGATATTAAGAATTGTTTCTATTCTATCCCTCTGGATAAGGAGGATATGAAAAGATTTGCCTTTTCAGTGCCCAGCGTTAACTTAGCTGAGCCTTATACAAGATATGAATGGACAGTTTTGCCACAGGGAATGAAAAACAGCCCCACTATGTGTCAAATGTATGTTGCTGCTGCTCTTGCTCCAGTAAGAAAAGCATTTCCAAAAGTTATGCTATTACATTATATGGATGATATATTGGGATGTGCACCTGAAGAACAAATGTTAGAAGCATGTCTACAAAAGACCATAGAAACACTAAGATACTACAAACTGTACATAGCTGAAGAGAAAATTCAAAGACATGCTCCTTTTCAATATTTAGGATATGAAGTATACCCTAAGGTGCTTACAGTACAAAAACTATCCTTAAGAACAGAGAAGCCAAACACCTTAAATGATTTTCAGAAATTGATAGGAGATAGTCAATGGATGCGACCAGTGTTAGGCTTGACTACCTATCAGTTACAACCATTATATGACATTTTAAGGGGAGAATAGTGCTTTAAATTCACCACGCCAGCTTACAAAAGAAGCTCAAGAGGCTTTGAGAAAAGGTGAACTGGCTTTATCCAATGTGATTGAAAGGGTCACTCAAAAACCCTTGGAAATATCAGTTTTTGCCACACAAGAGGCACCCACAGCAGTCCTTCATCAAGGAGACAGTGTGATAGAGAGGGTGAACCTCCCAGCACAACCAGAACAAAGCCTTACTCCTTACCCAGTGCTTGTGGCTACAATTTTATTAAAGGCCATTAAGCGAGCAGTTCAATTATCTGGGACAAGACCTGACAAGATCTTTTACACCAATACACACATTAATGTGTGCTGAGAGACCATCCCAGAGTGGCAAATTTTATTAGCCATGGCTCCAAATTTTACACACGGGTCTCCATTAAAGATAACCAGACTTTTACATAATTGGCAATGGATTCTTGAAGAAAAAGTTTCTAATGTTCCTCTTAAAGGACCAACTATCTTTACAGACACATCTAAACATAATATTTGTGCTGTATACACTCATGATTTAACCATAAAAAGAGTAGTCAGAACTCCTTTTCAGTCCACTCAGCAGAACGAATTATATGCGATCATTCTAGCTCTCACTTATTACCCAGGAGACATAAATATGATATCTGATTCAGCCTATTCAGTAGGTGTGGTACAAAGAATTGCCACAGCCCAAATAAAATTTGCAGCTTCTAATATATATCAGCTCTTTAAGGAACTTCAAGAGCAAATGAGCAAGCATCTAGGAAAGATTTATATCTTGCATGTCCACTCACATAGTGGACTTCCAGGTCCTATTTTTGATGGGAATTCAAAGGCAGATAGCCTTTTAACTATGTTACCCAGTATGCCTTTATTTTAGGAGGCCCATGAATCCCATTCTAAATACCATCAGGCTGCTCAAGCTTTGCGTTTACAATTTGGGATAACAAAAGAGGAAGCTAGGAGCATAGTAAAAAGCTGTACAGCTTGTCTTCCTTTCCATGCTCCTACACTACCTCCAGGGAAGACCCCTCGTGGTTTGAGACCCAATGAAATCTGGCAAATGGATGTGACCCATTATAAATCTTTCGGTCATCTGTCTTTTATCCATGTTGTGGGAGACACCTTTTCATGATTCACTTTTGCAATACCAACAGCAAAAGAGACAGCAGAGTGGTCACTGAATTCCTCACACAAGCATTTGCCATTATGTGTGTGCCACAAGCAATAAAAACAGACAACGGTCCTGCATATACCTCCAAACATTTTGCACACTTTTGTGCACAGTATAAGATTTTACACACCACTGGCATACCCTTTAATCCTCAAGGACAGGCAATAGTAGAGAGGAGAAACAGAGACATTAAGATGCTGCTCCAAAAACAAAAGAAAAGGGGAGCCACAGATAACCCTAGAGAACTGCTAAATCTAGCCCTTTATACTATTAACTTCTTGATTTTTGACAAAGATGCACTGGCTCCAGCAGACAGGTTTTATAACCCACCGGAAGGGCAGTGTCCAGTGGGAGCAGCTCCACTAGCTTTAGATAATCGCCAGGTGATGTGGAGAGACCCAGAAAGTGGTGAATGGAAGGAACCAGATAGGCTAACTGCTTGGGGGAGAGGGTTTGCTTGTATCTCTACAGGTAGAGAAGGAATCAGATGGGTTCCAATGAGCCGTATTCACCTTGTCCATTGCAGAGAGATGGAGCAGACCCTTGAAACAAAAGAGAAGACCCAAGAAATATCGGGTAGTTCTGTTGCTGATTGTGCTCACCATTGAAAGAGCATGGCAGTTATGGCATTTGACTCATAGACATAGAAAATTGTTGGACTTCAAAACCCTCAGGCATTATTGGGTTCTCTGAGACATGATAAGATTGTTGTAGGACTTGAAACTCTCAGGAATCATTGGATTCTCTGAGACATGAGAAGATTGTTGTAGGACTTGAAAACCCTCAGGAATCATTGGATTTTCTGAGAAATGATAAGACTCTTACAGGACTTCAAAAGCTGCTGGAATCATTGGATTCCCTAACACATAAAAAGACTTTTGCAGGACTTCAAAAACTTGGGGGGATCATTGGATTCCCTGACATGTGAAGCAATGGACAATAGATTGGTTTTGGGCTATCTCTTGGCTGCTGAAGAAGGGATATGTGTGACTGCTGTTTACATACTCTCCTTCTAGGACTTCTGGCAATCTTTTACAACACCATGTTGATTTATATTGTTTGTTATACTGTTACTTGTGTGTACAATTCATGTTTGTTACACCACATCAAGCCTGCACTGACTGTGGGGTGAGTCATCACTAATAGCCGCTGCGTTATTGCTATGTGCTTGTGTAATACCTCCTATGCTGATGGATTTGTGCATAATAAGACCCTTCAGCCCAGAAACCCGCTAGCAACCCCCACTTCCCTTTGGTGCTTTTCATCTCCCTTCCTGAGATGTCAGGGAGGGTGTGATTATCTCCTTTTTAGTGCTTTCACCTCCCTTCCTGAGAAGTCAGGGGGGTTATGATCACCTCCTTTTTGGTGCTTTCACCTCCTTTCCTGAGAAGTCAGGGAGGGTGTTATCACCTCCCCTTGGGGGCTCTGACCTCCCTGAGGAGTCAGGGATGGCATGACCACCTGTGTTCTAAAATAAAAGAAAGCGGGAAATGTAATGGGCTGAGGCTTAAGTTGATGCACTGAGGTCCCAAGCACATGAGGCTAAATAGTAATTGGACTATACTCTATTAATATGTATGCTTGGAGAAAGAATGGCCCCCGCCCACTCTTTGTGCAAATCCTGATGTGTTGTATAGGAAATGACATTTTTGGTGGGTGGAGGCAGGGGAGTGGAAAGGGAAGTGGAAGGAGAAACTGCTGGCTGTCGTCTGGACACAGCTGCTTGCATTGCCATTGCCACGGCCCTTCAGCTCAGATCTCCCTCTGCTAGCTGGCTTCCTGTTGCAGCTGCCCATATTGCTATCACAATCTTTCTTGCCCATATTGCTATCGCAATCCTTTTTCACCTCTTCACTTCAGTAAAGATTGAAGATTTTCCCCTTAAGCTGAATTCCTGACTCCGGCTGATTTTAAATACGCGGTCATCACACATTCTATTTCTGGGTTGGCAGATTCTCACTCTTAGGTGTCTGGAAAACTTTGTATATGTGGAAGTTTGTACCAGATTTAGATTTCCTTAGCCCACAACCATGATGGTACCTATTAGCTATTCAGTGAATCACTAACCCATCAGTCTACTGGAGGGACCAAAGCTGAATTTACTTTCTCTTCTTTAATCTTCCTGTTCTTAATTGCCATATTGACAAAAAAGAAATAGTTGTTTACCTTCCAAATTCTCTGGAGTGCCCATCAAATTAATCCTTTTAAGTAGTGTTTCTTCAGTTCCACAAACAAGTAGAATGCAAAGCAGCCAGAGGCTCCCTTAAGAGGCAGTGAACATATGCACTGCCTCAAAATTAACCTTGACTGTTGGAACATGTCAAGCATTTGTTTTCACCACTAAAACAGTTACCTAGGCCTAGAGAGAGGTAGGGAGGGAAGATTGCAACCTTTTATTTTGAAAAACAAAAGAGATTATTTAAAGGAAAGGAGTAATAGTGCGGGTGATTGTGGCAGATATGTATATTTGGAAAAACATGAAGCATTTTTTAAGTAAAAATGAACATGAAACTTAACCTTTGTGGATTTTGATAATCAGGCATTGAATTTTCTAAGTTGTAATATAAACTAACAACAAAAGGATGCATAAAATAAAATATTTGATTCTTAATTCTAGTTTTAAATAACATACAATCTACAATGTTATCCACTTTTGTGACAAAGCTATAACTAGTACTGGATGACTGGAGCTTTGTTCAGGGAATCAAATTTAAAGAGCATTGATAGCATTTAGAATCCAGCAGCATAAAAACAATAAAATTTAGCATCTATTGTTAAGAAATTTTCATTTATCATGTTGAAAAATCTTATCCACCTCCATAAAAGAACTGAATGCAGATTGAAGCATATACTATTTTTCATTTTATTTTTTTCATGGGAGGAGTGTTTTCTTTCACATGACTAATACAGAAATGTTTTCCATGATTTCACATGTAAAATCTATATCAAATTGCTGACTATCTCAAGGAATAGGAAGGAGAGGAAGAAAGGGAGAACTCAATATTTTTTAAATGAATGTTAAAATTTGGTTTTATATGCAATTAAGAAAAAATAAACTATAATTTTAAAAAAATAAGAAAAATTAATTTAAATAGGAAGCAACCATATTCAGGGGGATGAATTCTCCCTTGTCTTCCATCATCTCTTTCTGCTGCTATTTCCAGAACAATATATCATGCCACTTGTTATAAATATGGTTTATATTATTTCTGTCTAATGTAAAAATTCTTAATTACAGCTCTGGTTCACATGTGTGTGTGTGTGTCTGTCCATGTATATATGTGCATGTGAGTGTATTTGCCATGTTACTTTGAGTTTTACCTATATTTCAAGAGACAAGGTGCTAATCTACCACTTATTCATAAAAAATAAAGGTTATGGGGCAACTAGAAGGCACAGAGGATAGAGCACCAGCCTTGAAATCAAGAGGACTTGAGTTCAAATCTGGCCTCACATACTTAATACTTCTTAGGTGTGTGACCCTAGGCAAGTCATTTAACCCCACTTGCCTCAGCAAAAATATATAAATAAATAAATAAAGGCCACTTTGACCAAATTCATAATCCTCTATAACATTCCATATGTGCATAACATTTTAAGGATTATAAAACACTTTCTTCACAACATTCCTTTCAGACATTATGAATGTTTTTAAATAATGATTTTAATAAAGTTTTAGTTGTTTCTATGTTTTTAATTTTTTTTCAATTCTCTTGCAATAAGTAATGCAAAATGTTACAAAATAATAATAATATAATTCTTTATTTATAACAAATACAGGTAGGTATATATACATAGAGAGAAATAGTTTTTTAATTAATTTAGATTTTTAAATCTAATCTAAGATTAGATTTTATTTGCCAATTTCTTTTCCTTCATCTATTTAAAAAATCTCATTTCAAAAATGAAAGATCTGATAACATATGCTCAATTTAAGTCCCAAGGGTTTGAGTTAGTCCATAAGGGTCTTATAAGGGGAATATTATAGGATCAGAGCTCTAGAGCTGGAATTGATCTTAGAAGAATCAAATTATCCCTAGCATTTTGTGAATGAGGAAACAGCAAAAGAGCTCCTAGATGACATAACTAATAAGTATCTGGGATGGAATTTAAACCCAAGTCTAACTGATACCAAGTTTAGTGCTCCATTATATATGACATTAAGCTATCCTTTAAAGTCCTCTGACAAAATTAGGAACTCAAAATGAAATAAAATTGAATTAAAAAAATTAATTCTATAAGGAGGCTTTGAGTCCAAATCATGTATGTATTTGGTTATAAAGTATATTTCTCTATGTCACACAATCTTTTTTTTTACAGGATTTGTAAGAAATAAAATTATTCTAAGGTATTTAATATTATTTAGATCAACTTAATAGTACCTAAAAGTAGAGAGAGTAATCTATGCCATGCATTTCATTGGAAATGAAATATACCTGTTCAGTCCAGAAGTAAAGTCTTTCTATAGCAATGATAATTTTCATGTTTTTCCATGATTCTATTTTAATACATCCTTTTCCAATATTTCTGGCACTCTGCATTCCTTTTGTGTGGATTCTAACACAACCATGCCTTATTTGATAGTTTTCATGAATTGCAAGGAGGTGCCCCTCTATTGAGAATCTTCTGAGAACAAGCCTTTGTTAAGTTAGCTAGGCTGATTGTCAGACAAGAGACACCAAGGTCTTCACTGAACCCTTCATTAAAAACTTTTCTATCTTGGTGGGATGCTGTTTCATGCAGATATTGGATAATATAAATACAGATAGGTATGTACACACATAGAGAGAGAGAGAAATAGTTTTTTTTTAATTTAGATTTTTAGAGTTGAAAAAGGTCATTTAATGAACTTATGCTTTTAATAGCTGATTTCAGAGATCACTTATCCAAAACCTTTCTTTCACTTTGCAGAAAAAAATGCTACAGTTACATCAGTGGCAACCAAAAAGTCACAGTTAGTAAGGGAACTCTCTTTTATGTTTGAGATTATGATCACCAAGTTAGATCTGTCTTATTCTACCACTGAAAGGGAAAAAAAGGAGCAATCCTGTGCTCACAGAAGACCTAGATCTTTTGGGCTTGATTGTAGGACAAGTGTTCAAACTGAAACAAGTTACAATAAGAATGGATTACTCAATCTCCCTTCTATTTATATTCCTTTGAGCCATAAAATATTATTAATAAAGGATCTTATTAGATAATTCTTTACAACTTAAATCAGTTAATGTGGTTTTTCTCCCTTAGAGAAGAAACTAAGACAATTGGGGGGAATTTTTTTTAAAACTTCATTTACACACACACACACACACACACACACACAACACACACACACACACATATATACATATACCCAGAAAGAAGTTGCAAGAACTTTTCTTCACTTCTTTTAATAACAATAATGGTTAGAAGTGCCTTACGGTTTGAAAAGTGCTTTTTATAAATATTATCTAATTTATTCTCATAGCAACCTTCAAAGATAGGTACTATTATTATCTCCATATTACTAATGAGGAAACTAAAGGAGATAGTTGTTAAGTGAATTGTAGTAAGAGTGACTATGTCTCTGGATTAAAATCTGAATCTTCTTGACCTAAAGTCCAGTACTCTATTCACCATGCTACCTAGGTAGCTGACTCACTTTTAGATTAGTGCAGGGGTACTACGGCCCGTGGGCCAGCCTGCTGAAGACGTTTATGTGGCCTGTGGGGTTAAGGCAAAATCAGACTGGAAGTGACCTTCGACCTATGCACACTTCTGGCACTGGGCTGAGGTGGCGGAGAGAGAGTATAAGGTGATACCGAGGTGAGATGAGTTCCCAAGCTGGGGTGTATGGTGTGGGGAAGGGAGAGAGATGCAGAAGACAGAGAACTGACAGCCCGCGGCCTTATACAATAATGACAGTCACCACAACAGACAGGCGCTGGGGATGTACAGTGCATGCTGCTCATGTCACGGCGCTGCAAGGGGAATTCACTGCAGCAGTGAAGGTTGGAAGCGGGAACGCGAAGAGCGGGAAAGAGAGTGCAGGAAACGGAGGCATCACAGCGCAAAGGCAGCTTGGAGGAAGTTGGGCATTGCAATCTGTATGTCTCTATGTGGGCAAGGTTATTGCTGGTATATTGGTTTTGTAGCGCTGTGTGTATGTATATATATATATATTTTACTAATAGCAATTTGGAATCCTTAGGAAATAATGATATCAAGAAAAAGAAGAATAGACTCGGAGTGTAGGATATTCAAAGAACAGTGGACTTATGATTACTTTTTCATGCAGTACAAGGAAAGAGATGTATGTCTGATATACCAGAATATAGTGTCTGTGTTCAAAGAATATAATTTGATGAACACTATGAAACTCAACATAAAGATAAATACGATTGTTTGGTTGGAGAAGTGAGAAAAGATAAAATATTAAAACTGAAAAATACATTGACAACTTAGAAAAATACTTTTGTGAAGCAGAAGCAGTTAAATATTTCATCACTGTGAGCAAGTTTTCAAGTTGCCAAGCTAATAGCATGCACTGGCAGACCATTCGTGGAGGGAGAATTTGTTAAAGAATGCCTTCTTTCTGTTGCCAAAGAGATGTGTCCAGAGAAGGCCAATTTATTTAGTACAGTGAGTCTTTTAGGACCTACAATTACATGGAGGATTGAAGAAATGGGAGACAATCAGCATTTACAAAACTCCATAAAAAAATTTCATATTTTTCCTTGGCACTCGACAAAAGCAATGATGTTTGTGATTCTGCACAACTTCTAATTTTTATTTGTGGGACGAATGATTATTTTGAAGTCATAGAAGAGCTTGCTGCACTGCAAAGCATCAAAGGAACAACTACAGGAGAGGATATCTATGAAAATGTTTGCCAAAGTATGAATGGTTTGGAGCTGGACTGGGCTAAACTAGCCAGCGTGAGAACTGATGGTGCTCCTAGCATGGTGGGGTCTAAGAAAGGAGTAATTGCTCTCATTAATCAAGAGATGGACAAACATAACTATTCTCATCCAGTAGTCATACACTGCCTCATCCACGAACAAGCACTGTGTAGTAAATCACTGAAGTGGGACTCTATTATGAAAATTGTGGTATCTTGGGTTAACTTCATTAGAGCTAATGCACTAAATCACAGACAGTTTCAGGAATTTCTGTCTGAGCTAAATGTTGAGTATGAAGATGTTCCACTGGCTGAGTCAAGGGAAAATTTTGAAATGTTTCTATGACTTACTTCCACAGATTACAACCTTTCTGCTTACAAAAAGCAAAGAAGTACCAGAGCTCAATGATGCAGAATGGAAATGGCACCTCGCTTTTCTGACAGATGTAACAGAGCTACTCAACAATTTCAATATGCAACTTCAAGGAAAAGGGAAGCTCATCTGTGATATGCAATCACATGTCAAAGCATTTGAAGTAAAATTAGGCTTCCTCATCAAACAAGTGAAGGAGGAAAACTTCTGCCATCTCCCCACAATTCAAAATCTATTAGCGGAAAAACCACTGATTGCATTCCCAAACAAAATATGTGTGGATTCACTAGAAAAATTGCAAAAAGAGTTCCAATTTAGATTTAAAGAGCTTCATCTCCATGAACAGGACATAAAGCTTTTGCGTAACCCATTTTCTGTTGACATTGAAAATGTGGATACAATTTACCAAATGGAACTGGCTGAACTGCAGAATTGGAACTCTGAAAGACACATTAAAGTCAAGCAGCCTTCATAATTTCTATGCATCTCTCTTCTCTGAGACATATCCTCATCTCACAAATCATGCACACAAATCATGGCAACCATTTTTGGCAGCACTTATGTCTGTGAACAGACTTTTTCTGGAATGAAACGTTTGAAATCTCCAGCCAGATCAAGATTAACAGATGCACACTTGCATCACTTGTTATGACTAGCAGTGACAAATATGGAACCAGACATTGACCATCTCATTAGCCAAAAGCAGGCCCATAATTCCCACTGAAATACTGTTAAGTTTCTTGATTTAACTTTACTTCATTTTAAATATAAATATTGTATTTGTTCCCATTTTGTTTCTTCACTTCAAAATAAGATATATGCAGCATGCAAAGGAATTTGTTCATAGTTTTTGTTTTTACTATAGTCCGGCCCTCCAACAGTCTGAGGGACAGTGAACTGGCCTCCTATATAAAAAGTTTGAGGACCTCTGGATTAGTGCATGTATATGTCATGTTAATTCTCACAGACAAAATTTGAAGATCAAATCTTCCCTTTGAGGTAAAGTATGTAAAGAATTTTTCAAACATTAAAGTACAATTCAAATGTTAGTAAACTTTTTAATATGTATACCAAATGTGCATTTCTTGGCCACTTTTTTCCATAATGTTCAGTGCAGGCAATGGGCTCCAGATTTTATAGAATTTCAGTTGTTTTAATCCTATGAGATTGGGAGATGTTCACTTGATTTTTCCCCCAACTATCTCTAAAACTCTGCCTAAAAACCCAGAATATACCTGAAAAAAAAATTCTAAATTTGCAGCTGACCCTACAAGCCTTCTCTTATCTCTGCTAGCAGTGTATGTAGCACAGCCAAAACAGAAGTCATTATTCTTTTCCTCTTTCAATAGCCTTATTATATTACAATCAAATATTAGGGAAAATAAGCTCAAAAGCCATATTTTGTTAAATGATATAGGTAAGCTGGTAGGTAGGACTCACCTTCAGCTTCCAATTAGAACAATCATTTCTAAGCCTGTAACTCCAATGCAGTTAGTTGAAAAATATTTACTCTTTGTATAACATGCAAAAAGAGTGGGCATTATTCCTCTGAAAACTAGAGGTTTGCTATGGTTTGACATTTCTGGAGTATGACTTTAATTAATAGGGTTTTTTTTTCTATCAGAATGCCACTAAACAGCAATTGTGTTAGATTTAGTTTTGTTAGAACCAATATCTATGATCATCTAATTTAAATGTATCATTTAGTCTGACAACAAAACATGTGAAAGAATAGACTTTTGTGTGTGTGTGTGTGTGTGTGTGTGTGTGTGTGTGTGTGTGTATGTGTGTGTGTGTGTAGGAGGGAGGGAGGAGGAGTGACGCAGGGATAAGATCATTTCTCAAGGGAGACTGATTTAATATGAAGTAACTTCAAGGTTAACCATAAACGTGTTGATAACTTTTCCTAGCTCTCACTATACCAGATGAAAATAAGGCATTTAACCTTGAAAGGAATTATGTCTGAGAGATAAACTATTCTATGTTCCTCTAATTTATTTATAATCTCGTTCTTTATGCCTAGGTCATGGACCCATTTTGATCTTATCTTGGTATATGGTGTTAGGTGTGGGTCCATGCCTAATTTCTGCCATACTAATTTCCAATTATCCCAGCAGTTTTTATCAAATAATGAATTCTTTTCCCAGAAGTTAGGGGCTTTGGGTTTGTCAAATATTAGATTGCTATAGTTGACTATTCTGTCTTGTGAACCTAACCTTTTCCACTGATCCACTAATCTATTTCTTAGCCAATACCAAATGGTTTTGGTGACTGCTGCTTTATAATATAATTTTAGATCAGGTACAGCTAGGCCACCTTCATTTGATTTTTTTTTTCATTAATTCCCTTGAGATTCTCGACTTTTTATTGTTCCATATGAATTTTGTTGTTATTTTTTCTAGATCGAAAGGAATTATGTCAAAGGAAGCAGAGATATAAGCAGAAAATAGGCCTAAACACTTCTCTCTGGAAAACTCTAGAATCACATATAAATGTTTTTCTCCCACTCTAACCTCTCTTTTGAGTTTCAGGTTCACTTTCTCCCAGCACACCTAGCTCTTCAAACTCATTATGTCCCAAACCAACCTTTTCTGTCCTCAGAAGTCTAGTCTTCCTTATGACCTTATTAGCTTCTAATTACCAGTCATCCTGACCTATATCTTGCTACTGAACACATAATACTAAGGAAAGAATGAGGCTGATAGTTCAAATTTGAATCTTCTTGATCTAAAGCCTTTTTTGGGGAGGGGGGGTAATTTACATTTCTCTTTTTTTTTATTTTTAAAGCTTTTTATTTTCAAAATACATGCACAGATAATTTGTCAATATTGACTTTTACGTTATAGTCTTATGTTTCGGATTTTCCCCTTCTTCCCTCTACTCCCACCCCTACATGGCAAACAATCCAATATATGTTAAATATGTTAAAATACATGTTAAATCCAATATATGTAAACATATTTATGCAATTCTCTGGCTGCACAAGAAAAATAATTGGTGTAAAGTCTTGATCTAAACTCTACCAAAGCTGCCTCACTTTTAGATTAGCATAGCCTTGTCTCATTTAAATCAAAATCAACTGCAAGTCAAGATATCACCCTTCTGATGATATCCTTTTCAGGAAGAAAGGAAAGACAAACAAACAGCAATTTATGAGTAGTAGTAAAGTGCTCCCCAATGATCCAACTGGCTATTTCCCTTCTTCTACTCTTTCTCCCCTTCTCTTTCTTTTTTCTCTCTGTATTAAATAGGGTTTGATCACTTACACTTCACAAGATATTTATGGTTTAAGGCAGGGGTCCTCAAACTATGGCCCGAGAGCCATATGTGGCAGCTGAGGACATTTATCCCCCTCACCCATGGCTATAAAATTTCTTTATTTAAAGGCCCACAAAACAATGTTTTTGTTTTTACTATAGTCTGGCCCTCCAGATTGAGGGACACTGAACTGGCCCCCTATTTAAAAAGTTTGAGGACTCCTGGCAGGGCTAGATTTTTTTCCCCTTCCTTACTCATTTATCCCATCATCTTTTTTGTTTGTTTTTTAACTGGGGACAATTAACTCTTTGTTGTGATTTTCATTCATGATTTCTTGAAATAAAGCTATTTAAGTATGCTTTTAAACTCAAATCACTTTGGCTCTCATTGACTAGCTTGGTGACTGAAAATAAGTGTAATAGCACTTGTTTCTGTTCTGGCCAGAAATTCTGAGGGTCTTCGCCTCCCAGACTGACTCTTTTGGGAAGTCCAATTAAGTCATTTTTTGCCTCAATATTTACCTAGCCTTTAATAATTTATTAGGTGTTGCCTCAGATAAACTGAAACCTGAGAAAAACATTAGCTTAAAAAGGCCAGGCTTCCCTACTGCCTCTTAAGCAATTGTACCTTATCTATGTCTTGCTCCTGAACTTTTTGACTTTGGAGAGCGTGAAGCTGATGACTTTGCACAGTTCTGCCTCATTTAAATAAAATTAAAATGCAAATTAAGACAGCAGCCATGTCTGGTCATTGGTTCTCTTTGAGAACAAAGGACAAACAACACCAACAAACTATTTATATCACCATTTACTTAATCTCTTAAGTTTGAAAAACCTTGAATTAACTATCCTCTGCTTTTTTGTTTTTCTTTATCACCACCATTGAAATCACACATATTCAGAGCTTGTAAGTTATCCCTGACCATGAAGAGGTTCAGGGTTGTGTCCCCAAATGATGAGGTGTGACACAGGGTAAGGAGTTATGGGAACCTCTTCTGGTGGTACAGAGGTTCTTTGTAAAGAAATTTACAAGCCCAAAAAGCTAGAAAGGCCAAAAGAAGTTTATTATTGGCATTGAGAAGTCAGTCTTTGCTGGAAAGACTGAATTCTTTGGTGGCAAGTTTTCAATAGAGAGATATAAAGTTTGTAGCAGAAAAAATCCTATCTTAACAGAGAAAGTAAATAAGGTCTTGTTAGGGAAATAAAGAGATAAAGGTAAAGAGGGAGTAACACTGAAAGAGAATATCATTTCAGTGGGCAGAAGGTTGCAGCTTATGCCAAAGGGAGAGAAGGTCCTTGGCATGGCATGTTAGGTCCTCTGCAAGGAGTGAGCCCCAAGTTGCCTCTTTTTATAATTGAAGCCTTGGCTAGAAGCTAGGGGCAGCTCTTGATGGGGGCTGGAAGCAGTTTGGGCTGGAATCAGAATAGGAAATCTTGGAATTTAGTGTCTCTGGGCTAATTTTCAACTCAATAAGGTTAAGAGTGGTACTGGACTCAACCAGTGCCACCTAGATAACAAAATGAAAATCACTTTATCATGATTCCTTGGGATGGGTCTCTAAGGGAAGAGCTTAGTGTTCCTTCCCAAAGTTAGAGAGATAGAAAGAGAAAGAATTTCAGAGCTCCCCTCGTCATTCTCCTCTCAAGCAGTCACCCTTAAATTCATTTGGGATAAAGGCCCAAAGTCTTTTCTTCCATAACTGCTTTGAGCTGGCAAGGGTCATAGAGATCATTTGGGGGTTCATGCCAGGAGGGGAGGTGTGAGATCCAAAAACAGTGTCTAAGGAGTATTTGTCCCAATCCCATGTTCTCCAGGATAAAGGGCAGTTGAAAATCCAAAGCTTGAAGCCTAGAAAAAAACAGATCTCAAGAGCAGATTGAAAGTAGAGTGTCAATCAGATTCCCAAAAAACTATTTTAATGACTTAGAAAAAATAACAACAAATTTCATATGGAAAAACAAGAGGTCAGGAATTTCAAGGGAATTAATGAAAAAAAAAAAATCAAATGAAAGTGGCCTAGCTGTACCAGATTTAAAATTATATTATAAAGCAGTGGTTACTAAAACCATATGGTATTGGCTAAGAAATAGACTAGTTGGTCAATGGAATAGGTTAGGGTCAAAGGACAAAACAGCCAATAACTTTAATAATTTAGTGTTTGAGAAACCTAAAGACCCAAGTTTTTGGGATAAGAACTCATTATTTGACAAAAATTGCTGGGAAAATTAGAAATTAGTATGGCAGAAACTGGGCATTGACCCACACTTAATACCGTACACCAAGATAAGGTCAAATTGGGTTCATGACCTAGGCATAAAGAATGAGATTATAAATAAATTGGAAGAGCATAGGATAGTTTACCTCTCAGATCTGTGGAAGAGGAAGGAATTTAGGACCAAAGAAGAACTAGAGATCACTATTGACTGCAAAATAGAAAATTTTGATTATATCAAATTGAAAAGTTTTTGTACAAACAAAACAAATACAGACAAGATTAGAAGGGACACAATAAACTGGGAAAACATTTTTAGAGTCAAAGGTTTTGATAAAGGACTCATTTCCAAAATATATAGAGAATTGACTCAATTTATAAGAAATCAAACCATTCTCCAATTGATAAATGCTCAAAGGATATGAAAAGACAATTCTCAGACAAAGAAATTGAAACTATTTCTAGCCATATGAAAATATGCTCTAAATCATTATCAATCAGAGAAATGCAAATTAAGACACCTCTGAGATACCACTACACATCTGTCAGATTGGCTAGAATGACAGGAAAAGATAATGCGGAATGTTGGAGGGGTTGTGGGAAAACAGGGACATTGATACATTGTTGGTGGAATTGTGAACACATCCAGCCATTCTGAAGAGCAATTTGGAACTATGCTCAAAAAGTTATCAAACTGTGCATACCCCTTGATCCAGCAGTGTTTCTACTGGGTATATACCCCAAAGAGATACTGAAGAAGGGAAAGGGACCTATATGTGCCAAAATGTTTGTGGCAGCCCTGTTTGTAGTGTCTGGAAGCTGGAAAATGAATGGATGCCCATCAATTGGAGAATGGTTGAGTAAATTGTGGTATATGCATTTTATGGAATATTATTGTTCTGTAAGAAATGACCAGCAGGATGAGTACAGAGAGGATTGGCGAGACTTACATAACTGATGCTAAGTGAAATGAGCAGAATCAGGAGATCATTATATACCTCAACAATAATACTGCATAGGATGTATTCTGATGTTAGTGGATTTCTTCGACAAAGAGATCTAACTCAGTTTCAATTGATCAAGGATGGACAGAAGCAGTTACACCCAAAGAAAGAACACTGGGAAATGAATGTAAACTGTTTGCATTTTTGTCTTTCTTCCTGGGTTATTTTTACCTTCTGAATCCAATTCTTCCTGTACAACAAGAGAACTGTTCGGTTCTGTACACATATATTGTATCTAGAATACACTGTGACATATTTAACTTGTATAGGTCTGCTTGCCATCTGGGGGAGGAGGTGAAGGGAGGGAGAGGAGAAGTCGGAACAGAAGTGAGTGCAAGGGATAATGTTGTAAAAAAAATTACCCAGGCGTGGGCTCTGTCAAAAAAAAGTTATAAAAAAAAAAAAAAAAAGAACAATAAAAGAAAGTAGGGTGTCATCCAGGGTTGAGATGATGATGTTTGAGAATAGGCCCTTTTTCAGAAAATGCATCAAGTCCTATCTGTGGGTTTCCTTTAAGAATGCTGATAGCCTACCTAACAATACCGAATGCCCCCACTACCCACAGAGCTCCCCAGCTGAAGGTATTTAAGGAGTTAATTGCTGGCAGGGATATAGAATGACAATCAAAGAAAAGTAGGAGGGAAAAAAGTAGGAGCAAAAAAGTTCTCATCTTTAGTAAAAGTGTTAAGTAGCCTAGAGTCTAGGGTATCATTGAGACAGAATAACCGGCCCTTTCTTTCCAATTTTCAGGAATGCTAATTTCTTCTGAGGTGGAGTCAGAAAGCAAGGATGACCAGATTAAGGGTGTGACAGACCCAGAGAGTCAGGTCAGATAGGAGGCATTGGTATCTATTTGGTTTTTCACTAAGCCACTGATGTCCTTTGGCTTTTAAAAATGCTCTGAACCCTGGGGGCTAATTAACACAGGGTTAATTTTGAGGCCTTTTCAATTAAAAAGAGCCACTGTTCTCTGTTGTGAGGCAGGGTTTGGAGGATGGGCATGGCCCTGCCAGCTAAGGCTGCAGATCAAAATAAGAATGCACTTAAGCTTCCCAAACCTCTTAACTGTCTGTCTAAAAGTTTGTGCTCTTTTTTAAGTTAAATTTTATTTTTTATTATAGCTTTTTATTGGCAAGATATATGCATGAGTAATTTTTCAGCACTGACAATTGCAAAATCTTTTGTTCAAATTTTTCTCCTCCTTCCCTCCACCGCCTCCCCCAGATGGCAGGTAGACCAACAATATATGTATACATATCCATAATTATTTTATTGCACAAGAAGAATCGGACTTTGAAATCATCTACAATTAACCTGTGAAGAAAATCAAAAATGCAAGCGGACAAAAACAGAGGGATTGGAAATGCTATGTAGTGGTTCACACTCATTTCCCAGAGTTCTTTCACTGGATGTAGCTGGTTCAATTCATTATTGAACAAATGGAACTGATTTGGTTCATCTCATTGTTGAAGAGAGTCACATCCATCTGAATTGATCATCATATGGTATTGTTGTGGCAGTATATAATGATCTTCTGGTCCTGCTCTTTTCACTCAGCATCAGTTCATATAAGTCTCTCCAGGCCTTTCTGCTGGTCATTTCTTACAGAACAATAATATTCCATAACATTCATATACCACAATTTATTCAGCCATTCTCCAATTGATGGGCATCCACTCAGTTTTCAGTTTCTAGCCACTACAAAGAGGGCTGGCACAAACATTTTTGCACATACAGGTTCCTTTCCCTTCTTTAAGATTTCTTTCTTTCTTTCTTTTTTTTTTTCTTTCTTTCTTTCTTTCTTTCTTTCTTTCTTTCTTTCTTTCTTTCTTTCTTTCTTTCTTTCTTTCTTTCTTTCTTTCTTTCTTTCTTTCTTTCTTTCTTTCTTCTTTCTTTCTTTTAGGCAAGCAGCAATTTTATTTTTTTTTATTTTTTAAAAAAACTTTTTATTGACAGAGTCCACGCCTAGGTAGTTTTTTACAACATTATCCCTTGTACTCACTTCTGTTCCGACTTCTCCCCTCCCTCCCTCCAGCCCCTCCCCCAGATGGTAAGCAGTCCTTTACATGTTAAATAGGTTACAGTATATCCTAGATACAATATATGTGTGCAGAACCGAACAGTTTTCTTGTTGCACAGGGAGAATTGGATTCAGAAGGTATAAATAACCCAAGAAGAAAAAGAAAAATACAAGCAGTTTACATTCATTTTGCAGTGTTCTTTCTTTGGGTGTAGCTGCTTCTGTCCATCCTTGATCAATTGAAACTGAGTTAGATCTCCATGTCAAAGATTTCCACTTCCATCAGAATACATGCTCAAACAGTATCATTGTTGAGTTATATAATGATCTCCTGATTCTGCTCATTTCACTTAGCATCAGTTCATGTAAGTATCACCAGTCCTCTGTACTCATCCTGCTGGACATTTCTTACAGAACAATAATATTCCATAACATTCATATACCACAATTTACTCAATCATTCTCAATTGATGGGCATCCATTCATTTTCCAGTTTCTAGCCACTACAAACAGGGCTGCCACAAACATTTTGGCACATACAGGTCCCTTTCCCTTCTTCAGTATCTCTTTGGGGTATATACCCAGTAGAAACACTGCTGGATCAAGGCATATGCACAGTTTGATAACTTTTTGAGCATAGTTCCAAATTGCTCTCCAGAATGGCTGGATGTATTCACAATTCCACCAACAATGTATCAATGTCCCTGTTTTCCCACAACCCCTCCAACATTCCGCGTTATCTTTCCCTGTCATTCTAGCCAATATGACAGGTGTATAGTGGTATCTCAGAGGTGTCTTAATTTGCATTTCTCTGATTGATAATGATTTATAACATATTTTCATATGGCTAGAAATAGTTTCAATTTCTTTGTCTGAGAATTGTCTTTTCATATCCTTTGAGCATTTATCAATTGGAGAATGGCTTGATTTCTTATAAATTAGAGTCAATTCTCTATATATTTTAGAAATGAGGCCTTTATCAGAACCTTTGATTGTAAAAATGTTTTCCCAGTTTATTGTTTCCCTTCTAATCTTGTCTGCATTTGTTTTGTTTGTACAAAAACTTTTCAATTTGATATAATCAAAATTTTCTATTTTGTAGTCAATAGTGATCTCTAGTTCTTCTTTGGTCCTAAATTCCTTCCTCTTCCACAGATATGAGAGGTAAACTATCCTATGCTCTTCCAATTTATTTATAATCTCATTCTTTATGTCTAGGTCATGAACCCAATTTGACCTTATCTTGGTGTACGGTATTAAGTGTGGGTCAATGCCTAGTTTCTGCCATACTAATTTCTAATTTTCCCAGCAATTTTTGTCAAATAATGAGTTCTTATCCCAAAAACTTGGGTCTTTGGGTTTCTCAAACACTAAATTATTAAAGTTATTGGCTGTTTTGTCCTTTGAACCTAACCTATTCCATTGACCAACTAGTCTATTTCTTAGCCAATACCAGATGGTTATAGTAACAGCTGCAGATCAATTGAAACTGAGTTAGCTCTCTTTATTGAAGAGATCCACTTCCATCAGAATACATCCTCAAACAATATCGTTGTTGAGGTATATAATGATCTCCTGGTTCTGCTCATTTCACTTAGCATCAGTTCATGTAAGTCTCGCCAGTCCTTTCTGTATTCATCCTGCTGGTCATTCCTTACAGAACAATAATATTCCATAACGTTCATATACCACAATTTACTCAACCATTCTCCAATTGATGGGCATCCATTCATTTTTCAGCTTCTAGCCACTACAAACAGGGCTGCCACAAACATTTTGGCACATATAGGTCCCTTTCCCTTCTTCAGTATCTCTTTGGGGTATATACCCAGTAGAAACACTGCTGGATCAAAGGGTATGCACAGTTTGATAACTTTTTGAGCATAGTTCCAAATTGCTCTCCAGAATGGTTAGATGTGTTCACAATTCCACCAACAATGTATCAGTGTCCCTGTTTTCCCATATCCTCTCCAACATTCCGCATTATCTTTCCCTGTCATTCTACCCAATCTGACAGATGTGTAGTGGTATCTCAGAGTTGTCTTAACTTGCATTTCTCTGATTAATAATGATTTATAACATATTTTCATATGGCTAGAAATAGTTTCAATTTCTTTGTCTGAGAATTGTCTGTTCATATCCTTTGACCATTTATCAATTGGAGAATGGTTTGATTTCTTATAAATTAGAGTCAATTCTCTATATATTTTGGAAATGAGGCCTTTATCAGAACCTTTGATTGTAAAAATGTTTTCCCAGTTTATTGTGTCCCTTCTAATCTTGTTTGCATTTGTTTTGTTTGTACAAAAACTTTTCAATTTGATATAATCAAAATTTTCTATTTTGTGGTCGATAGTGATCTCTAGTTCTTCTTTGGTCATAAATTCCTCCCTCTTCCACAGGTCTGAGAGGTAAACTATCCTATGCGCTTCCAATTTATTTATAATCTCATTCTCATAAGTAACTTTATCTAAATGGTTGGAAAATCTCTCAGTCTCTGCTTTGCAAAAAGTAAAAAATTGCATGTTTTTAAAGCTTTTCTATAAAGATGAAGTTTCATCTTATTGTTTCAAGTTTCTTCTATTAATGTTTCTGTTACTGCTATTTCAAGAAAGTGTCATTACTCTTTTAAGAGTCAACATGCATTTTTAAGCATTTATTACATCAGGAACTGATCTAAGTGCCCATATAAAAAGGGAGATAAAAACACAATTCCTTTCTTCATTCTAATGGGGAAGGAAGAAGTTTTTTTTTTTGTTGTTATTTTTGTTATTTTTTTTTAATGCACAGACAGAATATATATTATGTAAACAGAAAGAAATTTTAAAAGGAAATTATTAGCAGTGCAGAGGAGGGAGAAAATTAGGGAAGAAAAAAAAAAGATAGGGAGCAATTAAGGTATCCTGCAGAAGGTTAATAATAGTTTAAAAGAATTTGATAAACCCCAGATTGCATTAAACTACTTCCTCCTTTATCGTTCTCTAAGATTCCCTACCAGAAGAGTCAAATATCTCAGATTTCAATATTTCTGGGCAAAATTATCCATAATAACTGATTATTTTCCTTTAAAGTGATTTTTCAAACTATTTTTTCAATTTTCATTTTTTAATATCTTGAGTGTTCATCTTGTTTTTTTCTCATGGGAACAGTTTATCATTTTTTAAAACAATACTTAAAGGAGCAAAATGAAGTTTAGGTTACAGATTTTTTTTGCTTCCCCTACTACCTAGTTTTGGTAAATGTTGTTGAATGAACAGATAAGCTTTCTAGGAATACATCTAGTCTGTCAAATGAAGTATGCATATACTGGCCAAATAGAGTTTTTGCCACTGAAAATCTGAGTCAGGAGAAAGTTACAAACATGTTTGATAAGCTGTTTGCATTTCAAGGTTTGTTCTAATTGTGCTAAATAATCTAAAGAATTGAAATAGTGTTCTAAAGACAAGTATGTATTTGTTTTTTTGTTTTGTTTTGTTTTGTTTTTGGCCACTTCCCAAGTACAAGGCATATTTAATGTGCCTGATTCTTTATATCAGCTATATGAGGAAGAAAATGACTCAGACAAATTTTTTTCAGAGGAAAATAGAAGCCATTTTACACTAATTGGCCTGGAGGAAATTTTGCTCTTGCTTATTTGTAGTGAATTTACAGACTCATTTAAAAAATAGTTTCAGCTGTTAGTAGAAAAGACACAAATAAGTTATTTTATAGGTATCAAGTAGTGACAGCTGATGATAACATACTCAGCTGCCTGGTTTCTTGGTTTCATGAGCCCATTTCTTCCACTCGTCTGTTTACCTTGTATCTGAAGACATCATCTTGTTCAACCTCCTCATTTTAAAAAAGGTAAAGTTCGTTGCGTAAGGTCACTAAAACTATTGGAAGATAGTTTCAATTCCAGCTATTATCCATCAGTGCCACCTAGAGATAAAGCATCTCACAAATTCCTATTGCTCCTGGCTATTCACTCTAGTATAAGGTTAAGCAAAAAAGGCAAAAACAGTCAATTGGTGAATCCACAAGCATTTATTAAGCACTCACTATGTATCATGCATTGTGCTAAATACTGAAGACACAAATACTGGTAAAAGCCCAAAACAGTTCATAGTCTAATGGAGGAAACAGCATGTAAACCTATCTTTTATAAATTCAGAAACAGTATATAAGTATAGTAGAATTTTGTGGTAAGACCTTTTTTTTGCAAAATAAATAAACTATACCAAAAATAAACAAACCATACCAAATTTAACTATTTTGTCTATAGAACCTTTTATCCTTCAGATTTTGAAAAGTAAAATATATATTGTTCAGTAAGAAATGACCAACAGGACGATTTCAGAAAGGCCTGGAGAGACTTACACGAACTGATGCTGAGTGAAATGAGCAGGGCCAGGAGATCATTATACTATATGATGATCAACAACAATACTATATGATGATCAATTCTGATGGACCTGGCCATCTTCAGCAATGAGATGAACTAAATCAGTTCCAGTGGAGAAGTAATGAACTGAACCAGCTATGACCAGCAAAAGAACTCTGGGAGATGACTAAGAATCATTACATTGAATGCTCAGTCCCTATATTTTTGCCTGCCTGCATTTTGGGTTTCTTTCACAGGCTAAGTATACAATATATCAGAGTCCGATTCTTTTTGTACAGCAAAATAACAGTTTGGTCATGTATACTTATTGAGTATCTAATTTATACTTTAATATATTTAACATCTACTGGTCATCCTGCCATCTAGGGAAGGGGGTGGGGGGAAGGAGGGGAAAAATTGGAGCAAAAGGTTTGGCAATTGTCAATGCTGTAAAATTACCCATACATATAACTTGTAAATAAAAAGCTATTAAAAAAAAAAGAAAAGTAAAATATATCTCTAGCTTAAAAATTTCAATGGGGTCAAAACAAGAAACAGATTTTCATACTAAAAGGTTGTATATATATTTTGCCCATATTTGTTCATATTTAAGCTACAGAGGAATATGCAAAATCTTTTGATGAAGGGGAATTCTGTTGCATCAAACATTAATTAAATTAATACCAGCAACCCTTAGCAGTTACCTAGGCTTATTAGGGCTACCATATTGGACTGTCTGGCTAAACTGTCCCACCTGTAATCCTGCCTCCAAACTTGCCATGGCACAAACTCCTGCATCTGAAACTCAGAAAAATAGAATCCATCCCCAACCCAGCCCATTTCTTCGAGCTAAAGTAAATGAGAGGAAGCAAGGAAAGGCTTTTCCTTCCCCATAAACTGTGAAATAAAGTCTTCAAACTGTGGATTCATCAGATCCAAGAAGAGTTGCCAAGAAGAGTTAAACAGAAAGACCAAATAAAAGGAATAGTTGGCTCAATCTCACCAATTTTTAAAACACAGGCAGTCAATCAAAGAAGACTAGTCCCTAAGATAGGCAATCTGAACATGTTCCAAAGACTTTTGAAGGATGCTTCCATCTTAGGAGAAATAAGCATTTCAAAGAAGGCCAGGTTACATGTGTCTATAGAAATACAACTTTCAAGTGAGATTTGATCAGTTAGAAGCAGAAAAAAGTTATAACTATAAAAACATAATTCATTTTGTCAAGGATTCAATGATACACTATATGTCAATAGTTGGGAGCTTCTAAAAACTGTTAGTATGAAAAAGCAATTTGAAGGACACAGATTATGATGTAGCACAATGGTGAGGAGTGATTAATGATTGGAACTACAGGGCATTATGGTCCCTCAGCTGCTTTGCATATAATTGTTTTACTGAAGTAAGGGCAAAACTCAAAAAAAAAAAGAAAAAGAAAAAAGAAAAATCATATAACTATCTAGAGACTGAAGGATAATTAAGAAAGGACTTTTGATTTTATACGGAAGAGGCAGTTCACCTCATAAGTGAAAGGTAATTCACTGAATGCCAGGAAACTCTGATTTTAGCCACTAAGCTAAGACAATAGGCTAAGGAGGTTGTATGGGGAAATCACTGAAAAATCTATCAAGAAAGAGAGAGAGTGAGAAAAAATGGAAGAGGTACTCACTATGTGCCAGGCACTATGCCAAGGGTTAGGGATACAAAAAGAAACAAAAGATAGTTCCTATTTTCAGCTCATTCTACAATAGGAGAGACAACTTATGCACAACTATGCACTAACAAGATATATATGAGATAAAGTGGAAATCATCAACAGAGAGAAGGCACTAGCATGAAGGGGGAATGATAAACGCTTTTTACAATCTAGTATTTTGGCTGGGACTTGACAGAAGCCAAAAGGTCGAGATGGAGAAGGAGAGTATATCTAGGTTTAGGGAACAGCAAATGAGAATACTTGGAGATGAGAAGGAACTGTCCAGCTCTCCAACAGTAAGGAATCCTGCATAAGAAAAGTAGAAAACTAAGAGTGGCACCTGGAATGAAAGACTTTGAATGACAAATTAAGAGGTTTATATTTTACTCTGGAGGTGAGAAGGAGTTTATAGAGTATTAAATAAAGGAGTGATATGATCAGACTGGTCCTTTAGGAAGATTATTGTAACAGATGAATAGAGAATGGACTGAAATAGAAAGAAATTTGGAGCAAAGAAATAGCTCAACCAGAAGACTATTGCAATAGTTGTGAGGTGCTGAAAGCCTGCACTAGGGTAATTGCAATGTCAGAAGTAATATGCAATTTTTTTAAAAAATGACATGAGAAGGCACATACTGTTTTTGCAGCTGTTTTGATGTATAAAAAGTGCTAAAATCCAATTTTTGATTTGTAGATTTGGTCAGTCCTTTTATTTGTGTCAGACTGTTCATGATCCCTTTTATGGTTTTTATTGTTTGTTTTTGTTTTTGTTTTTGTTTTTGCCTGAGCCAAATTTGAACTTTGGATGATAAATCTTTCTGATTTCGTGCCCATTCCTCTATCTATTCCTACATTACATAAACTTTTGTCTAATGAAGAAATGGCAAGGTTTCTTTAATTGTTTTTGCCATAAATTCAATCTGAGCATTTTTGTTTTGTTTTGTTTTGAGTTCTATTTGTTAAAATCTGGTTATATAATACAGAATTTCCTGGTCAATAAATAATTGGCTTGACTGTTCTAACTTCCCAAAAGAAAGCCAGCTTGTAGCTTTGGCAATAAGAGTTGAGAAAGAGATTAAAGGAATAAGAATAGGCAATGAGGAAACCAAATTATCACTCTTTGCTGATGATATGATGGTATACTTAGAAAACCCCAGAGATTCTACCAAAAAGTTATTAGAAACAATCTACACCTTCAGCAAAGTTGCAGGATATAAAATAAACCCACATAAGTCATCAGCATTCTTATATATCACTAACAAAACCCAACAGTTAGAGATACAAAAAGAAATTCCATTTAAAGTAACTACTGATTGTATAAAATATTTAGGAATCTATCTGCCAAGGGAAAATCAGAAACTTTATGAGCAAAACTACAAAACACTTTCCACACAAATTAAGTCTGATCTAACCAACTGGAAAAATATTAAATGCTCTTGGATTGGGCGAGCAAATATAATAAAGATGACAATACTACCTAAATTAATCTACTTATTTAGCGCTATACCAATGAGACTCCCAAAAAACTACTTTGATGAATTAGAAAAAATAACAACAAAATTCATACGTAAAAACAAAAGGTCAAGAATTTCAAGGAAATTAATGAAAAAAAATCAAATGAAGGTGGCCTAACTGTACCAGATCTAAAATTATATTATAAAGCAGCAGTTACTAAAACCATCTGGTATTGGCTAAGAAATAAGACTAGTTGATCAATGGAATAAGTTAGGTTCAAAGGACAAAACAGCCAATAACTTTAATAATATAGTGTTTGACAAACCCAAAGACACCAGTTTCTGGGATAAGAATGCATTATTTGACAAAAATTGCTGGGAAAATTGGAAATCAGTATGGCAGAAACTAGGCATTGACCCACACTTAACACCGTACACCAAGATAAGGTCAAAATGGGTTCATGACCTAGGCATAAAGAATGAGATGATAAATAAATTGGAAGAGCATAGGATAGTTTACCTCTCAGACCTGTGGAAGAGGGAGGAATTTATGACCAAAGAAGAACTAGAGATCACTATTGACCACAACATAGAAAATTTTGATTATATCAAACTGAAAAGTTTTTGTACAAACAAAACAAATGCAAACAAGATTAGAAGGGAAACAATAAACTGGGAAAACATTTTTACAATCAAAGGTTCTGATAAAGGCCTCATTTCCAAAATATATAGAGAACTGACCCTAATCTATAAGAAATCAAACCATTCTCCAATTGATAAATGGTCAAAGGATATGAACAGACAATTCTCAGACGAAGAAATTGAAACTATTTATAGACATATGAAAATATGCTCCAAATCATTATTAATCAGAGAAATGCAAATTAAGACAACTCTGAGATACCACTACACACCTGTCAGATTGGCTAGAATGACAGGGAAAGATAATGCGGAATGTTGGAGGGGATGTGGGAAAACAGGGACACTGATACATTGTTGGTGGAACTGTGAACACATCCAGCCATTCTGGAGAGCAATTTGGAACTATGCTCAAAAAGTTATCAAGCTGTGCATACCCTTTGATCCAGCAGTGTTTCTACTGGGCTTATACCCCAAAGAGATACTAAAGAAAGGAAAGGGACCTGTATGTGCCAAAATGTTTGTGGCAGCCCTGTTTGTAGTGGCTAGAAGCTGGAAAATGAAAGGATGTCCATCAATTGGAGAATGGTTGAGTAAATTGTGGTATATGAACGTTATGGAATATTATTGTTCTGTAAGGAACGACCAGCAGGATGAATACAGAGAGGACTGGCGAGACTTACATGAACTGATGCTGAGTGAAATGAGCAGAACCAGGAGATCATTATATACCTCAACAATGATACTGTTTGAGGATGTATTCTGATGGAAGTGGACCTCTTTGATAAAGAGAGCCTTAATTGATCAAAGATGGACAGAAGCAGCTACACCCAGAGAAAGAACACTTGAAATGAATATAAACTACTTGCATTTATGTTTTTCCTCCTGGGTTATTTATACCTTCTGAATTCAATTCTCTCTGTGCAACAAGAAACCTGTTCAGTTCTGCACACATATATTGTATCTAGGATATACTGCAACCCATTCAACATGTAAAGGACTCTTGCCATCTGGGGGAAGGGGTGGAGGGAGGGAGGGGAAAAATCGGAACAGAAATGAATGCAAGGGATAATGCTGTAAAAAATTACCCTGGCATGCGTTCTATCAATAAAAAATTATTTAAAAAAAAAAAAAGAAAGAAAGAAAGCCAGCTTGATAAGCATCGATATTGTATGGCTTAAACAGTAATGTTATCGAAACTGAGGGAAAAGTAGGGAATAGGAAGGGAAGGGAACTACACAAAATCAGTAAATCAAGAAATTAACAGAGAAGTAGTACTGATTGGACCAATAACATCAAAGACTAAAGTCCAAAGTTACAAATCAGCCTGAACACAAAGATATCCTCATATGCATTCTTCCCAAGATTCTGAATGGATACAATCTCTGCCACAGATCCCGAATGCATTGGTGTGAGAATATGATCCAGATTTCTATATGGGTTGTAATTTATATTTCTGCATTTAATATATTTTAGTTATGTCATGATATCATTACTCTTTACCTTATCATTAAATAAATTGTTACATTTAAGAACTGAAAGTGGTAATGCTCGGAGTAGGTGTTTGTCTAAGTAGAAATATTATAGAGATTCAAAAGATAACATGATGAAGAAGAGGGCAAATTCATTCTCTTTTATCAAAATTAGGCCTAGAATGGGCATGCAATTAAACAGGCTTGAAAAAGAACAAATTAAAAATCCCCAATTGAATACCAAATTAGAACTTCTGAAAATTTAAAGAAAACTATTGGAAGTCATAAATAAAATTAAGTTGTCTTATAAAAAAACAATAAAATAAATAAACTTTTATTTAATTTGATTAAAGAAAGAAAAAACAAATTGTCACTATCAAAAAATGAAAAGGGTGAATTTGCCACTGATAAAGTGGAAGGAAAAGCAATAATTGAAGCTATTTTGCCAACTATATGCTAATAAATCTGACAGTCTAAGATAAATTGATTAATATTTATAAAAACATAAATTGCCCAGATTAACAAAAGAAGAAATAAAATACTGAACCCTATTTTAGAAAAAGAAATTAAAAATGCCATCAGTGAACTCTGTAAGAAGACTCAAAATGGTTTTACCAGTAAATTGTACCAAATATTTAAAAATCAATTAATTCTAATATTATACACACACACACACACACACACACACACACACACACACACACACACATATATATGTTGTAGTGTTCTTTTTCTTCTTTAAAATATACATAATATGATTGTTCTCTCTGGGAGAGTGCAGGTTTCTTGGGGAGGTTTTCTGGAGGCAGCCTTAGTTGCAGTTCAGATCAATAATTACCCCAAATGCAGCCAGGTGATAAAAGTTCAGATCTTTTTTTGTCTCCAATATAGCCCAGTTAGTTGAGGCCTATCTCTCTGCTTGGTTCCAAGAGCTCTTGCAGCTTTGTCCTTTGCTTCTGCCTCTGCTTTCTTCAGTCTCCAATTCAGCTCCAAGTTGAATCTGTCTTGCCTCCGAGAGAGGGTTTCTGGTTCTCAATCTCCCAAAGTGCTCTGTGTCTGCACCAGAGTGCTCCTCTCCAATCCAGCTGACCTCTGTCCAAGAGCCTCTGTCTGTTTTCTTATATATGAGAGAGAGGAATTGTGGGATATAAGAGAGAGAGGGATTATCAGTTTTCTCCCATAGTGCTCTCTGGCCCTAAGAGCTTCAGGGGAGGTGTGAATTCGGATATCGTGTGAACTCCAATGAGTAAAGGTGTGAACACAAGCATTGTAGCAATTAGTTCTTCTTAGTACCTTGTTTCAGGTTCTGGCCCAAAACATTAACTCTAATGAGTTAGCAGTTTGTAAAGATTCCAACAATACATATATACTATTCCAGAAAAATAGGCAAGGGAATCTTACAAAATTCCTGTTATGACACAAATATAGTGCTGATACCTAAACCAGGAAGAACACAACAGAGAAAGAAAATCATAAACCAATTTCCCTAATGAATATTGATGCAAAATTTTAAAATAAAATATTAGCAAAGAAATTATAGGAATTGGTTATGAGGTGAGATTTATACTGGAACAACAGAGTTGGTTCAATATTAAAAAAAATCAGCATAATTAACCATATCAATAACACAACCAACAGAAATCAACTGCTTATTTCAATAGACACAGAAAAAGATTTTGAGAAAATATAGCACCCAGTCCTATTTTTAAAAAAATAGAGAACATATGAATAAAGGCATTTTTCATTAAAATAATAAGCAGTATCTATTTTAAACCATCAGCAGGCATTATATATAATGCAAGGCAGCAATTCTCACCAATCTCCTGAGAGTAAATCACTTGGGGAAGGGGAGAAAAGCATCTTTGTACTCCAATGTCCAGAGGACTAAAAAATCTTGTAAATGAACTTCAGGGATTTCTCATCAGCATCCTGTAATGGGCTGAGGCTTGAGTTGATGCACTGAGGTCCCAAGCACATGAGGCTAAATAGTAATTGGACCATATGTGTGTGTGTGTGTGTGTGTGTGTGTGTGTGTGTGTGTGTATACTTGGAGAAAGAATGGCCCCCGCCCACTCTTTGTGCAAGTCCTGATGTGTTGTGTAGGAAATGATGATTTTGGTGGGTGGAGTGGAAAGGGAAGCAGAAAGAGAAACTGCTGGCTGGTTTCTTGACACAGCTGCTCGCATTGCTATCGTGACCCCCCTTCACCTCAAAAAGAATAAAGATTGAAGATTTTTCCCTTAACCTGAATTCTTGACTCCAGCTGATTTTAAATACCCTGTCATCACAGCATCCTAGCTATGTCCCTCTCCCTTCTTTAAGAATTTCCAGAATATTTTCTTACAAATCACCTAACTACTAGTTTAAGGATTGGGTTTTTTTGGCTTTTTTGTTTTTAGATGTATTTTTTAATTCTTCATAATAACAATTTTTTTCTTTACTATAAAATAATCCATTATCCTTTTAGTATCATTCCATAATACAGAGGCTTTGTTGTAGATCATTTAAAACCAACATCAGGGGAAAGTAGTGAATAAAGTTCTCAGATGTGCTAGAGGCATTTCAAATCTTCTCAAAAGAGCTGATTGTTAAATTTTCAGTGTGAGCATTTTCACATTCAAAATCAGCAAACTGTAATGAGGGCTTCTTTTTTGATTGTCTAAACTTAAGAAAGTGTTAATGCAGATTAAAATTAAAAGTGTAATTTGTGCACATTTTTTACCCTGGATAATCAATTGTTAAACATTTATCAGCAAACTTCTAATAAAACTCTATTATATACAAAGACAAAAGAACAAAGGAAAGGCCAAATCCAGCAATTATTGAATTGCTTATACAGTTCCCCAAACAACAAACTATTGTGCTAAATCTCAGAAGCTAGAATCTTACTACTTCAGGAAAACACAGTGAAAAAACTCTTTAGTAAATATGATGTAAAAATGACCTGATTTATTTTTTACTGCATCATTGACAATAAATGGGCATGAAATAGAGAAAGTAATTATGAAACACTGAAGCACAATGTAATAAATGTAAAAATCAAGAGAACTAACATCAAATTTAGGGTTCTCATTTGTACATATCTTGTAGTCATAAATATACTTCTATTAAGGAGCAAAGAAAAGGAGGCAAGAAGAAAACAAAAAACCCTTGATGTTTGCAGAAAATATTCAACTTTTTTCTTGTCTCTTTCATTCAAGACCAGATACTAAAAATGCATACAGTGATAATTATATTTTAATTAATTCAATTTCAATTAACAGATAAACAATACCATAATTCTTGTATTTTTTAATATACTTTCCCACCAAAATTCATTCCCCACAGTAAATTTCATCCACACTTCATCTCCTTCCTTTCTCACCCCAGGAAAGCAACAGAGCAAATGTGGCCATTAATTATAAATCACTTATTCCAAACCAACAATGAGCCCACATACTGCATAATAAATATTGGAAAGTTTGACATGGAAAGAAGTCATTCAATATTTGTTTTTATTATTATCTTCATACTGCTTTGTTAAATATATTACTTGTGAATATGGTAATGAATAATTTGGAGTGAAGCTTACTTCTTTTTAACAAAGCCCACCTCAGGGGAATTTCTGAGTTGATTCAGTTTATGGTATCACTGTCAATACGCTACACAGTGCTTTATTTTCTAGACCATGAACTGAAGCCTCATTGATGTTTTGTCATTTCCTTGAGGGGAAGAGAGAATACATACTGAAGAAATTCTGGCTAAGAAGTTGAATAAGTGATCACCAATTTAGAATTACAGTGATATACCTCATGATTTGGGGACTTACGCTTGGAACACAACACCTAAAAAACAGATTTATTCTATCCAGTGCAAAATGCCTCTGGTGAAATTTAAAGTAGCCCTAATATTAATCAAGCAAAAATCATTCAACATCCACTATGATCACTGAATCAAAGAGCAGATAACTCTAATTTACACCATGAGGTCATATGACAGACAGAACCTGTGAAGACTGAGTTAGCACCCTGGATGCCTTAGAATCAGCCAGAGTCAGGATAAGCAAAAGTCCTTGGTCTTTATTTTTGGTCTTTTTTTTTTGGGGGGGGGGGGAGTGAAGGGAAATGGACACAAGTTCTCTACTATCTCCCTTTTCCTTGTCCCCCACCAATGTGACTCTGGCTTGTCTTACTCCACCCCTTAATCCCTCCTACAATTCTCTGTATACACCAAAAGATTGAGCCAGCACAGAATGGTGGGAAGAGCCATTTTCCAGGCATATGCTAATAGAGTATTTTCCAATTAGCCTTAAGTGCTCTCTTGTCTAATTCCCGTGCATCTACTCAGAGTTTCAGCCCATTACATCTCCCGCTTTCTTTTATTTTAGAACACAGGTGGTTATGCCATCCCTGACCTCTCAGAGAGGTGAGAACCCCAAAAAGGAGGTGATCATGTCCTCCCTGACTTCTCAGGAAAGGAAGTGAAAACACCAAAAAGGAGGTGATCACCCCCCAAAAAAACTTCTCAGGAAGGGAGATTGAAAAACACCAAAGGGAAGTGGGGAGTCAAGCCAGATATTGCTACTGGGTTTCTGGGCTGAAGGGTCTTACTAGAAACAGGTATGCACAAACCCTTCAGCATGGGAAGTATTACACAAGCACATAGCAATAACGCACAGGCTATTAGTGATGACTCTCCCTACAGACGGTGCAGGCTCAATATGGTGTAACAAACATGAATTGTACATGCAAGTAGTGATATAACAAACAATATAAATCAACGTGGTGTTGTAAAAGATTTCCAGAAGTCCTAGAAGGAGGGTATGTAAACAACAATCACACATACTTCACATGTTAGGGAATCCAATGATCCCTGAAAATTTTTGAAGTCCTACAACAGTCTTTTTATGTGTTAGAGAATCCAATGATTCCTGCAGATTTTTAAGTCCTGCAACAGTCTTATCATGTCTCAGAGAATCCAATGATTCCTGAGGATTTTCAAGTCCTACAATTTTTGATGTCCATGAGTCAAATGCCATAACTGCCATGCTCTTTCAGTAGTGGGTACAGTCAGTGATGGAACCACCCGATGTTTCTTGGGTCTTTTCCTTCATTTCCAAGCGTTTGCTCCATCTCTCTCCAATGGACAAGGTAAATACGGCTCATTGGCACCCATCTGATTCCTTCTCCACCTGTAGAGATACAAGCAAACCCTCTCCCCCAAGCAGTTAACCTATCTGGTCCTTTCCATTCACCACTTTCTGGGTCTCTCCACATCACCTGGCAATTATCTAAAGATAGTGGGGCTGCTTGCACTGGACACTGCCCTTCCAGTGGATTATAAAATCTGTCTGCCAGAGCTAGTGCATCTTTGTCAAAAAGCAAGAAATTAATAATATAAAGAGCTAGATTTAGAAGTTCTCTGGGATTACCTTTGGTTCCCCCTTTCTTTTGTTTTTGGAGGAGCAACTTAATGTCTCTATTTCTCCTCTCTACTATTGCCTTTCCTTGAGGAGTATGCCAGTAGTGTGTAAAATCTTATGCTGTGCACAAAAGTATGCAAAATGTTTAGAGGTCCATTATCTGTTTTAATTGCTTGTGGCACACCCATAATTGCAAATGCTTGTATAAGGAACTCAGTGACTACTCAGGTTGTCTCTTTGCTGCTGGTATTGCAAAAGTGAATCCTGAAAAGGTGTCTACTACAACATGGATAAAAGACAGGCAACCAAAAGATTTATAATGGGTCATATCCATTTGAAAATTTTCACTGGGTCTCAAACCATGAGGGTTCTTCCCTGGAGGCAGTGTAGGAGCGTGGAAAGGAAGGAAAGCCGTACAGGTTTTTACTATGCTCCTAGTTTCCTCTCTGGTTATTCCAAATTGTAAACGTAAAGCTCGAGCAGCCTGATGATATTTAAAATGAGATTCTTGGGCTTCCTGAAATAAAGGAGTATTGGCCAACATGGTTAGAAGGTTATCTGCCTTTGAATTACCATCAAAAATAGGACCTGGAAGTCCATTATGAGAATGGACATGCAAGATATAAATCTTAACTGATGCTTTCTCACTTGCTCTTGAAGTTGCTTAAAGAGCTGATATATATTAGAGGCTACAAATTTTATTTGGGCTGTGGAAATTCTTTGTACCACACCTACTAAATAGGCCGAATCAGATATTATATTTATATTTCCTGGAAAATAAATAAAAACTAGAATGATTGCATACGATTCCTTCTTCTGCTGAGTAGACTGAAAAGGAGTTCTGACTACTCTGTTTATAGTTAAGTCATGAGAGTATACAGCACAAATATTATATTTGGATGCATCTGTAAAGATAGTTGGTCCTTTAAGAGGAACTTTAGAAACTTTTTCTTCAAGAATCCATCACATACATTCAATTATGTAATAATCTGGTTATCTTTAATAGAGACCTGTGTATGAAATTTGGAGTCATGGCTAATAAAATTTGCCACTCTGGAATGGTTTCAAAGCATACATTAATTTGTGCATAAGTATAAAAGACATATATCTTGTCAGGTCTAATCCCAGATAATTGTACTGCTCACTTAATGGCCTGTAATAATATTTTAGCTACAAGCACTGGGTAAGGAGTAAGGCTTTGTTCTGGTTGTGCTGGGAGGTTCACCCACTCTATCACACTGTCTCCTTGATGAAGGACTACTGTGGGTGCCTCTTGTGTGGCAAAAACTGATATTTCCAGGGGTTTTTGAGTGACTCTTTCAACCACATTGGATAAAGCCAGTTCAACTTCTCTCAAAGCCTCTTGAGCTTCTTTTGTAAGCTGGCATGGTGAATTTAAAGCTCTGTCTCCCCTTAAAATATCATATAATGGTTGTAACTGATAGGTAGTCAAGCCTAACACTGGTCGCATCCATTGGATATCTCCTATCAATTTCTGAAAATCATTTAAGGTGTTTAGCGTCTCTGTTCTTAAGGACAGTTTTTGTACTGTAAGCACCTTAGGGTATACTTCATATCCTAAATATTGAAAAGGAGCATGTCTTTGAATTTTCTCTTCAGCTACGTATAATTTGTAGTATCTTAGTGTTTCTATGGTCTTTTGTAGACATGCTTCTAACATTTGTTCCTCAGGTGCACATCCCAATATATCATCTATGTAATGTAATAACATGACTTTTGGAAATGCTTTTTTAACTGGAGTAAGAGCAGCAGCAGCATACCTTTGACACATAGTAGGGCTGTTTTTCATCCCCTGTGGCAAAACTGCCCATTCGTATCTTTTATAAGGCTCAGCTAAGTTAACACTGGGCACTGAAAAGGCAAATCTTTTCATATCCTCCTTATCTAGAGGGATAGAATAGAAACAGTCCTTAATGTCTATAACCCAAAGAGGCCATTCTCTAGGCAATTGAGTAGAAGATGGAAGTCCAGGCTGAAGAGTTCCCATAGTTTCCATCTGTTCATTCACCTTTCTTAAATTAGTCAACATCCTCCATTTTCCAGATTTCTTTCTTACAACAAATACTGGGGAATTCCGAGGATTTAAAGAAGGTTGTAAATGTCCTTGGTCAAGTTGCTCCTGTACTATATCTAATAAGGCCTGAATTTTATCTTTGGTTAAGAGCCACTGTTCTATCCACACTGGTGTATCAATTTTCCATTGGATAGGAACAGGTGAAAGTGTTGGCAGGCCTTCAACAGCAGCCCTGCCTAAAAAACCAAAGTACTCATTCCTAATCCTAATTGTAGTAAAATGTCTCTTCCCCACAGATTGATGAAGATTTTTTCAACTATAAAAGGAGTGAAAACTGCCATTTCACCTTCAAATATCCATCTCCAAGGGGTAGCACTAACTTCAACTGCTATTGATATTGATCCTCCTATGACAAACATGTAGGTATCTGCCTTAATCTTTGGTCAGTGACTGGGCCAGTTGGCATCTCTAATGACTGTATGATCTGCACTTGTGTCTACCAATCCTTCTAATGGTATGCCATTTATATAGATTGTGAGCATAGGTCGGTCAGCTATCACAGCTGTTGTCCATTATATTCCTGGATTTTGTTGCTTGGAGTCAGAATCTGGGCGACTATCACCAGATTGCTTATTAGGAGTCTGTATCAGTAAACCTGATGCTATTACTTCTCCTGGGTGATGTCACACATTGTCTACCTGTATTAGTGACTGGGATATTATCTACACATTCCCCAGTTTCCCACATCAGTATATGGATGGACACTGTTTTGTAAGTACTCTTGGGAGGTGAAATGGTCAAGTGTAATGTGCCTGGAGGCAAGGGATCCATAGGCTGAAGAGGAACAGATTTCACCTCTTCAGGGGGTATCTCAGTTGTCCCAGCTGCATATTCTATTCTCTCCAATTGTAATCCCTTTCTCCCATCAGATTCCTTCCTGGCTGATTGATCATATCTGGGTATTGAACTTCTAAAGGCTCTCTGGGTGTAGCATTGGCTGCCATCATGCCCCAAGTATTTTTTGTCTTGGGCTCTGAGACTGGGCCCCCCATCCTGTTTCCCTGAATCAGTCTACATTCTGATTCCCAGTGGAACCCTCTGTTGCATTTTGGACATGGGGTATGAGGTCTTTTTCTCCCACCCTGTTTTCTCACTCTGTCTCTATGCCAACAGTGAGCTTTCAGATGTCCTACTTTACCACATTGAAAGCATTGACGAGTCTCTCTGGAAGTCCCTTGCCAAAAAGGGACCCACTCTTCCCATGTTGGGATCTTGGGAAGTCTGCATAATAGCCTGAATATAAAAGGTATTTGTGCCCACTGTGGCACAGCATCTTATGATCTCCTCTAAAGGAGCATCCTTGTGTAGTCCTATTATAATTATTCTACAAACCTCATTAGCATTTTCTTTAGCAAGTTACCTTATCATAATATCTGTTACTGCATTTTCACCATTAGTTCGTATGACAGCTGTCTGTAAATATCCCACAAAGTCAGCAAAGGGTTCATTTGGTCTTTGTGCTATTTTTGTGAAGGCCTCACCCTTGTCATCTTTAGTGGGGCCTTTTCAGGCCATGTTTTGATAGCAGCAGCAGCAATTTGCTCATATGCTGCTATGGGATAATTAATTTGTACTGAAATTTCTGCATAAGAACCTACACTTGTTAGTTGTTCATAGGTGATTGAAATATTCACTCCACTATGACTTTTTCATTGGGCTTGCATCCTACAGAGCTCAGTATATTCAGAAAGCCACAACAAGTTTTGTCCAGGTTCTAAGCATGTCCTTGCTATAGATTTCCAGTCCCTAAGGGTTGACTTCATAAGCCAAATTCTGTAATAACATCTTAACATAAGCTGATATAGCCCCATAAAGAGTGCAAACTTTTTTCAGGTCTTTGAGGATTTCTATATCAAAAAGAGTATATCTTCTACTTTCTTGACTTGAAGAGTTAAACTGTCGAATCCCAGTCTACATTCCTACTTTCAAATCAGCTAAATCCTGCCCTTCTTCTGTGGCTTTAAGTAGTGCCTTTTGTAATCTAGTCATAGAAGGGGGTGATTGCTGGGGGGAGGAGAGAGGGGAAGTGCTGGTGGTATCACTGCCCCTCTCACTACTCCTCTTCCCTCCATCTAGAAAGGTGAAGTTGATAGGGGTGTGTCAATGACCTGCACTGTAGGTGGAGTTGAAGCTGCCTTGTGAGAGTAAGAATCTCCACACCCTTCAACTTCACTTAAGTTCTCATGCCCTCTGGTGATATTGCCATTAATCTGTCCTTTGTCTTCTTCTTTTTCCTCACACTTCCTCATCTGGCTGTTTTTAAAACTTTTCTTTTTTCTATAACTTGCAGGATTCTTTAATGCCAATTGTATTATGTTTTACATATAGAATGTTTCCTTGGAAATTGAATAAGAACCTTTATCATTGTAGCATTCATATAGTTGATCTCCTACTAGTTTCCAAATATTTGCCCCTATATCTTCTTCCTTTAAAAACCAAGGGGCCATGTGTTCTAATGTACCCAAGAGTTCAGCAATCTGCTCCCAATTTACAAGTAAGCTTTGTCCCTTGATCAACTTAAGTATGCTTTCTATAGCGTTTCCTAGGGGTGGGGGATGGGGGTGGGTCTGGGGATGGGGGAGAATCTTTTCCTAATATCTTCCCCATTTCAGCTAGAAAAGGTTATTGGTTTAGCCCTTTATAAAGTAAGTTCCCTGTTTGTCTATTAAAATACCCTATTTCCTGGTCACCAGGGACTTCTTCGGTGAAATTAGGGTCCTTGGTCTACACGTTGGGCACCAAATGTTAAGACCAAGTTAGCACCTTGAATTCCTTAGAATCAGCCAGAGTCAAGATAAGTAAAAGTCCTTGGTCTTTATTCTTGGCTTTAATGGGGAGAAGTGAAGAGAATGGACACAACCTCTCCATTACCTCCCTTCTCCTTGTCCACCGGCAAAGTGACTCTTGTTTGTCTTACTCCACCCCCCTAATCCCTCCTACAAATCTCTGTATACACCAAAAGATTAAGCCAGCACAGAATAGTGGGAAGGGCCATTTTCCAAGCATATGCTAATAGAGTATTGTCCAATAAGTAATTAGCCTTAAGTGCTCCCTTGTCTGATTCCAGTGCATCTACTCAGAGTTTCAGCCCTTTACAAGAGCCATCAGAATTATACATGTTCAAAAGTGGTAGAACCACAGAGGGGTATATATGCATATGCATATGTATATACATGTATATGTGCATAAAATGCACATGCATATACATACATGTATTGTGTTATATATGTAAGTTTTTGTAAACACTAAAACACTATATGAATGTTAATTATGATGATAACGATGATCACAAAATATTTTCCTTTAAAACTGACATAGGTACTGAAAACATTTTTATTATCATTTTTTGAATGAGAAGACAAAATTTTGTCAAGATTAAGTGACTTACCAATAATGCCAGTAATAACAACTGCTTACATTTATATACCACTTTAAAGCTTACAAAGTACTTCTTTGTATTTCATTGGATCTTCATAATAACCCTGGAAGAGAGGTTCTATTATGAGTTCCATTTTACATATGAAGAAACCAAAGAAAATAGGAGTTAAATGACTTGCTAAGCGTCACAGACCTAACTTTGATACGAGTAAATATCTGAAGCAAACTTTAAATTCAGGTCTTTCTAACTTCATATTCAATATCGCCTATTATCCTATATAATCCCATAACTCATGTGTCCAACTCAAATCTTGTGACTCTTACTCCAGCTTTCTTTCCCCTGTGACAGACTGACAATCTGGTAAAACTTAGCCATGACAATTGTGAGATGCCTAATATTGTCCAGGGATTCTAGGCCAGCCTTCCAGACATTGACAGTGAATGGATCACCATAGACAAAAGATAACTGAATTTTATAAGAAATAATGCTATGCATTTTATAGTCTGTAGTTAGCTGTCCCTTGACTTTACAAAACTTAAAAAAAATAATAATCTGAATCTAGTAAGCTGTCTAACAGCCAGTCTGAAAAAAAAAAAAAAGCCCTCCTTGCTAAAAGAAATAATATCAGGGAAATGCATGTTAAAAAGTGATACCTGGGAGCAACTATGTCAATGGAACCACAAACCCTCTTCATATCTATGGGGAGCAAGAAAAAAAGGTCTTGGATGAAATCAGGATCCAACAAAATACAGAGAAGAAGGTGGCAGAGATCTCTTGTGGGAGGGTTTTTTTTTTTTTTTTTTTTTTTTTTTTTTTTTTTTTTTATGTCAATGCTCCCCTTTCTTCTGTATGGAAGCAGCGAGGTAGTACCATGAATATCCAGTGCTGGATTCAGATCTGAGTTCACATAGGTCTTCATATATGTACTAACTGTGTGACTTTGAGCTTGACCTTTATTTGCCTCTGTTTCCTCAATTACAAAATGGAGGTAATATTGGCACCTATATCTGAAATGGTTTTGTGAGTTTTAAATGATACTATTTTTAAAGTGCTTCTTTAAAAGTGTTTCCTTCTTTCCTATATAGTTCCATATGACCTGTTCAACTATCACTAAATTACTGATTTGAGGAAGAACTAGAATGTTAAGGAACTAACTATTCTTTCCTCTCCCTTTAGAATCACAGGTGTTTTGCAAGCAAATGTTTTCTGTCACTTACTTCAGGTGAACAGCACCCAAAGTCACACATGATTGTTCATTTGTAGTCTGTGCCAATGGTCTCCAACAGTATATACACCTCAGAAGATATTCAGAATGTGTTGTGGGAATGTGGGAAGAAAATATTAGGACTCCTATTTATAATATTTTATTTTTTCAAAGTAAAAAATAAACTTAAGTAATTTTAATATTCTTATTGACACCAGTGCCCTCAGAAGCCATTTGATTCTGCATCCTCATTTTATGTTGTAGGACCTGAGAGATAAATTTTAAGGCACAGTCATTAGTCAATAACTTTTTTTATTTGTAATACAACGAAGATGCATAGAGATGATTGAGTACACACTCAATTTTAAAATTAGAATTCTACAAATTTTAATTTTTTTATACAGAGAGCCACATAATCTAAGGAAATGCTTACTTCATTACAGTTGAGTAATAAGGCATAGGAATATATGAACATAAAAACAAATTTAATTTTAAGAAATATCTACTTTTCAAAGATATATGACATATGGTACAGGCTAGAACTAGAAACAGAGGTAGATATCTATAGATACAGATACACAATTAACTAGAGTAAAGAAATAAGAATTCAGACAAAATACAGTGTATAGGGAGGTTTACCCAAAAAATCACATCAATCTTGTTGAATCCAAAATGGAGTTCCTTAGTTTTATTAAACTTCATTTTATTAGCTATTAGCTTTGGTAAAGTGAATGGTAGAAAAGTAAGTAAGTAAGTGGAAACTACATAGCACAAAGTTCAGATTTAAGATGTATTTTTTTTTTTTTTTGGTTTGGCTGGTGATATCTCTTATAGCACTGTCCTTTACAAAAAGTGTTGAAACTAATTATTCTTTGGGTTTCACATCCACTTGTTATCCAGCATCTGAACTCAGAAAAGGAAAGCACATAGTAGAAATAGGATTGCAATGAAAATAGATATTTTAATATATTCAATAAATTGAATTTGTTAACTATATTCTTTATGCTAGACACTATAGACCCAGACAAGCAAAACAATGCCAACACTAAAGAAGTTTATATACTACTGGTGGAAATAACACACACAAAAATTAATATGAAGCACAAGCAAAAAGTGATGGAAGAAGCAGCAGAGCTGGACAGAAATAACAAAACAACTGGAGGAATACAGAAAGACCTTTTTTTAGGAAATTACTTTTCCAGGGACAAAAGACATTTTTTTGAAATTGTCAGTTTTTTCAATGTTGAAGAAGAAAATTTCTGAATGTATTGAGATAAAGGACAAAACATCTTAGGAAGAAATTGAATGCAGATTTATTTTTACTTTTATTTGTTTTCATTATTTTATTTTTGTGTGTTTTCTTCTGCAATGTGGCTAATATTAAAAATGTTTTGTATGATTTCACATGTAAAATTGAATCCAAAGTGCTTGCTTTCTCAAAAAGAAAAGGAGGGTATTATGGGCAAGAACTCTGAACTTGAAACAAAGGATTCCTACAAGGAACTAAGTCAATGGAATGGATAGAGACAATGGTTATCTAATTTAGCATGGTTCAGTATGATTGACTTAATCCTACAACAAATAATGTTTCCTGTGTTGAAAGCTTGGTCAGACTGATAAAAAAACCAATGTTTGATTGTAACTTGGGAGCAGATCATTGAACTTTTAGAAACCGTACAATACACATTTCCTTGATTCTCTAAGGAAAAAGAATTGGATCCAGATGAGTGGAAATTAGTAGGAGAGCAACTATGTGAATACTACAATGATAATGGACCTGACTCAATTTCCAAAGAAACACTTTATACATATAATTTAATATTAATGGCTTTAAGAAATTGTGTAAGTATTAAAAGAAGAAAAAAGAAGAAATCAGGAAGGGAAGGATCCAGATAAACTAGGTGAAAAAGATGAAGAATCAGATAAGAATGGAGTTAAGTACAATTCTGAGTGTGGTGCTTCACAGCAGGAGAAATTAGAGCACTCCCCATACCCTGACCAACCTCCTCCAATTAATCCTTTTTTTTTATTATAACTTTTTAATGAGAGAACATATGCCTTGGTAATTTTTTACAACATTATCCCTTGCACTCACTTCTGTTCTGACTTTTCCCTTCCCTTTCTTCACTCCCTCCCCTAGATGGCAAGCAGTCTTATACATGTTAAATATGTTATAGTATATCCTAGAGACAATATATGTGTGCAGAACCAAACAGTTCTGTTGTTTCACAGGGAGACCCCAATTAATCCTTCATGGGTGGAGGGAAAAGGAGGAGGGGGAGAGACAGTAACATAATCAGCAGCACCTATGAAGCAGTCTATGACAAGATTACAAAAGGTATTAGTTAAAGCAAAAAAAAAATAATAAGGACAGGTTATATCTGATTTAATAAATGCATACCCTGTGACTGAAGAGCTTGACTCTTCAGGTCAACAATGTCTCGAGAAGACACTCCTTTTGATCTGGAAAAATTAAGGATTTGAAAAAGGGTTGCATTCTTTATGAGGCTACATCATCTTATGTTAAGATTATGTTAAATTAAGTTAATTTCCTAGAGAATTTGGTTTATGAAATCCTTAACCCCTAGTGACTGGAAATCCATAGCAAGGACATGTTTAGAACTTGGATAAAACTTGCTGTGGCTTTTGGAATATAGTGAATTATGTAGGATTCAAGCTCAATGCAATAAGCAAACTGGAGTTAGTACTCCAATCACCTTTGACCAACTAGCAGGTGAAAGTCAATATGCAAACAATTCAACACAGACTAATTACCCCATAGCAGCACATGAGCAAATTGCTACTACTGCAATAAAAGCATGGGGTTCCCTCCCAGGAAAAGATTGAGGGGAAGCCTTCACAAAAATAGAGCAAGGTCCCAATGAACCTTTTGCTGATTTTGTGGGATGTCTGCAAATAGCTGTCACAAGAACCATTGGAGAAAACGCAGCTACAAGAATTATAAGACAACTGGCTAAGGAAAATGCTAATGAGGTTTGCAGAAGAATTATATGGCGACTATACAAGGATGCTCCTTTAGAGGAGATCATAAGATGCTGTGCCATAATGGGCACAAATGCTTATTATATCCAGACTATGATGAACATAAAAGACATAATCTCTCTTGGCAAGGGACTTCTATAGAGACTCATTGATGCTTTCAGTGTGGAAAAATTGGACATCTGAAAGCCCAATGTAGGTATAGAAATAGAGTAAGAAGACAGGGTGAGAGAAGACCTAAAATCCTATGTCCAAAATGCCACAAGGGCTTCCACTGGGCCTCAGAATGAAGATTGGCCCAGGGAAATGAGAGGCAGGGCCAAGCTCCAATTTATCAAACAAAAGACAGGTGAGGCATGATGGCAGCTGAAGTTACACCTTTAAAAGTTCAGGACTCTGATGTAATCAATCAACAAAAACGCAATCAGATTGGAGAAAGGGATTACATGATCAATCAGCAGAAAAGCAATCAGATAGCAGAAAGGGATTACAATTGGGGAGAATACAGGCTTTTTTAACCCAACAGAAGGGCTGTGTCCAATGAAAGCAGCTCCAAAGTAATCACCAGGTGATGTAGAGAGATCCAGAAAGTGGTAAATGAAAGGGCCCAGATAGATTAATTCTCAGGGAAGAGGGAATTTGCTTGTATCTCTACAGATGGAGAAGGAATCAGATGGGTGCCAATGAGCCATATTCACCTTGTCCATCAGAAAAAGACAGAAAAAGAGAAAAAACCTCAAAACAAAGGAGAAGACCTAAGAAACATCTGAAATTGAAAGAGGAGGACTAATAAGACTGTTACAGAACTTCAAAACCCACAGGAATCATTGGATTCCCTGAGATGAAAAATTGTTGGCAAGACTGTTGCAGAACTTTAAAACCAGCAGGAATCATTGCATTCACTGAGATGAAAAATTATTCTTAAGAACTTCAAAATTTGCAGGAATCATTGGATTGTCTACATATATGAAGTAATGAACAATAGATTTGGACTTTTCTAGGACTTATGGACATATATAATTCCTCATGTTGATTCATGTTATTTGTCACAGCACTACTAGCCTGTGTTATATTGCTATGTGTTTATATAATTTATGTAATTATGTGTAATACCTTCCATTTTGATGGATTTATGTATACCTGTTTCAAATGAGACCCTTCAGAAATCCGCTAATCTGATTTGATTTCCCATTTCTTTTGGTGTTTTCATCTCCCTTCCTGAAATATCAGGAAGGCCATGATCATCTCCTTTTTTGGTGTTCTCATCTCTTTGAGAAGTCAGAGAGAGTGATCACATGTTCTAAAAACAAAAAAAAAAAAAAAAAGCGGGAGATGTTATGGTCCAGAACTCTGAACTTGAAACAAAGAATTCTTAAAAGGTACTAAGTCAGTGGAATGGATAGAGACAATGGTTATCTAATTTAGCATGGTTCAGTATGATTGATTTATTGGTTTATATTCAGTGTAGAGCATATAAGCTAGGAGTCTCAGACAGGATTCATTTGGAGAGAGCTAGAGGCAGAAGTTAGCAGAGACAAAGGACTGGTGGCAAGAGCTCAAGCTCTCAGAACCAAGGAGAGAGATAGGCTTCTAAGAAAGCTAACTGGGCCCCAGGAAAGGAGACAAGACTTTGAAAGAGACAATAAAGGATTTGGACTTTAACACCTGGTAGTACTTGTGGTGATTACTGAACTGAAATGAAGGCTGCCCCAGAAGAAAGGGGAGGGAGAGTGGGAGAGAATTTGTAATTCAAAAATTCAAAAAAATGTTTGTTAATTTTTTACATATAGGAAAATATTTGACAAAATAAAATAGTTTTTTAAAAATCTAACAAATGCAAAAAATTATAATAATATCTATAGTACTTTAAATACTCTATAGTACTTTAAATTCTCTATAGTACTTTAAATTTTAGCAGTAGAATTCTCTAATAGACAATCTTTCAATATTAATATGTTGTTTTTTAGGGAGGGAAAAGTGGGTTCAAAATGAAATTTCTGCCTTTTCAGGGTCAATGATTTGCCATAAGCAATCAGGAAAGAGTAGTTCCCTACCTTTTCATAAAAACATGAAATTTCTTCCTCTCTTTTTCTTCTCAGCTTCTGACGACCTCTGTTTGGCCATCTCTATCAGTCTCACTAGTAATGCCATACTCAATAAAATAAGTGAGTGTCCCCCAATGATGAAACGTTTTCTTCCGTTCCTAATTGTGACACTTGCACACCTGTTCTGTTCTTGCTTGGAAGTGAGTGCCTAGGCATTCAGCAGCTGGAGAATTGCTTTCTCCCTTCAAATTGCATGACTTGACATCAGAGAGCAAGAAAACAAGTTCTACAATACATAACAAAGTCACTCAACTTAAAAGAGACGTGAATGTTGTCTTTGGCCTCTGGAATCAGCTTATCAAAGTTGAGAGGAGGAAAAAGAAAAAAAAAAAAGGAGAAAAAAAGGAAAAAAAAAAAAAGAGAGAGAGAGAGAGAGCAGGCCAAAACATACTCTACCATACCTTTGTGTCAAAAGAATTGGAGCTGCTTTGTTTACTAACAAAAATGTCAAATGATTTTTCAGTCCTTAAATTGTTCATATTCGTCTCATGATAATGTTATCAGAGTTGAAAAGGAAAAGACTAGGGATTCTCCACAAGTAACGATGACTATTGAGAAATAATAATATAGAAAAGTGCCTTTGAATGTGGCCCAGTGATAATTTTGCTCAATGCCAATTCTCTAAAACAAATCTTTTTTCTTACAAATATTACTAACTTTGGGAGTTATGAGAATTTCTGGATCTAATATGGTTTTATCCTACATAATGATAACATCTTATATGTATTCAGCCCTGAATACACCCTGAAGCATTCCAAAATGCTTAATACTAAGTATATCTATGCATTATTTAACCAAATACCAAAACACACAAATTTGGCAGCTATTAGCAAAAAGTGGTGTATCGTATGAAAATATGTGGTCTGAATTTTAACACCAATTTATTCATTCACTCCATCTTGTTTTATTTTTATCTTATACCAGCTTACTTTCAAGGCTTGATTCTAGTTCTCAATATCTCAGTGGCTTTAGAATAAGAAAATAAATCACTTAAAGCCTCACTTTTCTCATCTTTA